>NW_028270151.1:97288775-97605675 GCF_037043375.1 Chiloscyllium plagiosum
CCCCCTCTCTCTGTCCCTTTCTCCCTCTCTGTGTCCCTCTCTCTCTGTCCTCTCTCTCTCTCTGTCTCTTTGTCCCCCCTCCCTCTCACTGTCCCTCTATGTCCCTCTCTCTCTAACCCTTTCTCTCTGTCCCTCTCTCTGTGTCCCTCTCTCTCTCTGTGTGTCCCGTTCGCTCTCTGTCCCTCTCTCTCTGTGTCCCTCTCGCTCTGTGTCCCCCTCTCTCTCTGTCCCTCTCTCTCTATCTGTCTCTGTGTCACTCTCTCTCTCTTAGTCCCTCTCTCTCTCTGTCCCTCTCGCTCTCTCTGTCGGTCTCTCTCTGTCCCCTTCTCTCTCTCTGTGTCCCTCTCTCTCTGTCTCTTTCTCTCTCTGTCTTTGTCCCACTCTCTCTGTCCTGCTCTCCCTCTATCACTTTGGTACCCCCTCCCTCTCTCTGTCCCTCAGTCTCTCTGTCTCTCTCTATCTCTGTCTTTCTGTCCCTCTATCTCTCTGTCTTTCTGTCCCTCACTCTCTGTCCCTCCCTCGCTCTTTCTGTCTCTCTTCCCCCTCTCTGTCGCTCTCTCTCTTTTTCCGCCTCTCTCTCACTCTGTCTCTCTGTCCCTCTCTCTCTCTGTGTGTCCCTATCACTCACAGTGTGCCCCTCTCTCTGTGTACCCCTCTCTCTGTCCCTCTCTTTCTCTCTCTCTGTCTGTCTCCCTCTTCTCTCTCTGTCCCTCTCTCTGTGTCCCTCTCTCTCAATGTACCGCTCCATCTGTCTCTGTCACTCTCTCTCTGTCCCCCTCTGTGTCTATCACTTTGGTCTCCCCTGCCTCTCTCTGTCCCTCAGTCTCTCTGTCTCTCTCTCTGGCTGTCTTTCTGCCCCTCTATCTCTCTGTCTTTCTGTCCCTCTATCTCTGTCCCTCCCTCCCTCGCTCTCTCTCTCTCTCTGTCCTTCTCTCTGTCTCTGTTCCTTTCTCTCTGTCCCTCTCTCGCTCTCTCTGTGTCCCTTTCTCTCTCTGTCGCTCTGTCTCCCCCCCCCCCCCCCCCCGCTGTCCCTCTCTTTCTCTCTGTCGCTCTCTCTCTGTCCCACTCTCTCTCTCTCAGTCTTATTGTGCCTCTCTCTCTCTGTCCCCCCTCTCTCTGTGTGTCTCTCTCTCCCTCTCCCTCTCTCTCTGTGTCCCTCTCTCTGTGTCGCTCTCTCTCTGGCTCTCTGTCCCTATCTCTCTGTCTCTCTCTGTGTCACTCTCTCTCTCTCCGTCCCCCTCTCTCAGTCGCTTTGTCCTCCCTCCCTCTCACTGTCCCTCAGTCTCTCTGTCCCTCTCTGTCTCTGTCTTTCTGCCCCTCAATCTCTCTGTCTTTCTGTCCCTCTCTCTGTCTGTCTCTCTGTCTCTCTCTCTCTCTGTCCCTCTGTCTCTCTGTCCCACTCTGTCTGTCCCTCCCTCGCTCTCTCTCCCTCTCTGTGCCCCCTCTCTCTCTCATTGTCCCTCTCTCTCTCTGTCCCCCTCTTTCTCCCTCTGCCTCTCTGTCCCTCTCTCTGTATCTCTCTGTCTCTCTTTGTCCCTCTGTGTCCCTCTCTCTCTAACTCCTTTCTCTCTGTCCCTCTCTCTCTGTCCTCTCTCTCTCTGTCTCCCACTTCTATCTCTGTCCCTCTCTCTCTGTGTCCCTCTCTCTCTCTCTGTGTGTCCCTCTCTCTCTCTGTCACTCTCTCTCTATCTCTCGCTCTGTGTCCCCCTCCCTCTCTGCCCCTCTCTCTCTATCTCTCTCTGTGTCACTCTCTCTTAGTCCCTCTCTCTCTCTGTGCCTCTCGCTCTCTCTGTCCCTCTCTCTCGCTCTGTCCCCCTCTCTCTCTGTCTCTTTGTCGCCCCTCCCTCTCACTTACCCTCAGTCTCTCTGTCTCCCTCTGTCTCTGTCTTTCTGCCCCTCAATCTCTCTGTCTTTCTATCCCTCTCTCTGTCTGTCTCTCTGTCTCTCTCTCTCTCTCTGTCCCTCTGTCTCTCTGTCCCTCTCTGTCTGTCCCTCCCTCGCTCTCTCTCTCTGTCCCCTCTCTCTCTGTTCCTCTCTCTCTCTCTCTCTCTGTGCCCTCTCTTTCACTGTGTCCCTCTCTCTCTCTGTCCCTCTCTCTCTCTGTCCCCCTCTTTCTCGCTCTGTCTCTCTGTCCCTCTCTCTCGGTGTCTCTCTGTCTCTATTTCTCCCTCTGTGTCATTCTCTCTCTGTCCCTCTCTCTCTGTCCCTCTCTCTCTGTCCGTCTCTCTCTCTGTGTCCCTCTCTCTCTCTGTCCCTATCTCTCTGTGTCCCTCTCGCTCTGTGTTCCCCTCTCTCTCTGTCCCTCTATCTCTATCTCTCTCGGTGTCACTCTCTCTTAGTCCCTCTCTCTCTCTGTCCCTCTCGCTCTCTCTGTCGCTCTCTCTCTGTCCCTTTCTCCCTCTCTGTGTCCCTCTCTCTCTGTCTCTCTCTCTCTCTCTGTCTTTGTCCCTCTCTCTCAATCCCGCTTTCTCACTATCACTTTGGTCCCCCTCCATCTCTCTGTCCCTCAGTCTCTCTGTCTCTATCTGTATCTGTCTTTCTGTCCCTCTCTCTCTCTGTCTTTCTGTCCCTCACTGTCTGTCCCTCCCTCGCTCTCTCTCTCTCTCTCTGAGTCCTTTTCTCTGTCACTCTCCCTCCCACTCTGCCCCTCTCTCGCTCTTTCTGTCTCTCTTTCCCCCTCTCTTTCCCTCTCTCTCTTTGTCCGCCTCTCTCTCACTCTGTCTCTCTGTCCCTCTCTTTCTGCATCTCGCTGCCCTTCTCTCTCTCTGTGTCCCTATCATTCACACTGTGGCCCCCTCTCTCTCTCTGTACCACTCTCTCTGTCCCTCTCTTTCTCTCTCTCTCTCTCTGTCTCCCTCTTAAATCTCTGTCCCTCTCTCTGTGTCCCTCTCTCTCTCTATGTACCTCTCTCTCTGTCTCTGTCCCTCTCTCTCTGCACCCCTCTGTGTCTATCACTTTGGTCTCCCCTCCCTCTCTCTGTCCCTCAGTCTCTCTGTCTCTGTCTTTCTGTCCCTCTATCTCTTTGTCTTTCTGTCTCTCTCTGTCTGTCCCTCCCTCCCACGCTCTCTCTCTGTCCTTCTCTCTGTCCCTGTTCCTCTCTCTCTGTCCCTCTCCCTCTCTCTCTGTGTCCATCTCGCTCTGTGTCCCTCGCTCTCTGGTTCTCTGTCCCTATCTCTCTGTCTCTCTCTGTGTCTCTCTCTCTCAGTCCCTCTCTCTCTCTCTGTCCCTCCCTCTCTGTCCCCCTCTCTCTCTGTCTCTTTGTCCTCCCTCCCTCTCAATGTCCGTCAGTCGCTCTGTCTCTCTATGTCTCTCTTTCTGCCCCTCAATCTCTCTGTCTTGCTGTCCCTCTCTCTGTCTGTCTCTCTGTCTCTCTCTCTCTGTCCCTCTGTCTCTCTGTCCCTCTCTGTCTGTCCCTCCCTCGCTCTCTCTCTCTCTGTCCCCTCTCTCTGTCCCTCTCTCTCTCTCTGTGTGTGCCCCTCTCTCTCTCACTGTGTCCCTCTCTATCTCTGTCCCTCTCTCTCTCTGTCCCCCTCTTTCTCTCTCTGTCTCTCTGTCCCTCTCTCTGTGTCTCTCTGTCTCTCTTTCTCCCTCTGTGTCCCTCTCTCTCTGTCACTCTCTCTCTGTCCCTCTCTCTCGGTCTCTCTCTCTCTCTGTCTCCCACTGCTCTCTCTGTCCCTCTCTCTGTGTCCCCCTCTCTCTCTGTGTGTCCCTCTCTCTCTCTGTCCCTCTCACTCTGTGTCCCTCTCGCTCTGTGTCCCCCTCCCTCTCTGTCCCTCTCTCTCTATCTCTGTGTCCCCCTCCCTCTCTGTCCCTCTCTCACTATCACTCTGTGTGTCACTTTCTCTTAGTCCCTCTCTCTCTCTGTCTTTATCGCTCTCTCTGTCCCACTCTCTCTCTGCCCCCCTCTCTCTCTGTCTCTTTGTCCCCCTCCGTCTCACTGTCCCTCAGTCTCTCTGTCTCTCTCTGTCTCTCTCTGTCTCTGTCTTTCTGCCCCTCAATCTCTCTGTCTTTCTGTCCCTCTCTCTGTCTCTCTCTCTCTCTGTCCCTCTGTCTCTCTGTCCCTCTCTGTCTGTCCCTCCCTCGCTCTCTCTCTCTCTGTGCCCTCTCTCTCTGTTCCTCTCTCTCTCTCTCTGTCAACTCTCTCTCACTGTGTCCCTCTCTCTCTGCCCCCCTCTTTCTCGCTCTCTCTCTCTGTCCCTCTCTCTCTGTGTCTCTCTGTCTCTCTTTCTCCCTCTGTGTCTCTCTCTCTCTCTGTCCCTCTCTCTCTGACCCTCTCTCTGTGTCCCTCTCTCTCTCTCTGTGTACCTCTCTCTCTCTCTGTCCCTCTCTCTGTGTCCCTCTCGCTCTGTGTTTCCCCCTCTCTCTGTCCCTCTCTCTCTATCTCTCTCTGTGTCACTCTCTCTTCGTCCCTCTCTCTCTCTGTCCCTCTCGCTCTCTCCGTCGCTCTCTCTCTGTCCCTTTCTCCCTCTCTGTGTCCCTCTCTCTCTCTCTCTCTCTCTCTCTCTCTCTCTCTCTCTGTCTTTGTCCCTCTCTCTCAATCCCGCTCTCTCTCTATCACTTTGGTCCCCCCTCCCTCTCTCTGTCCCTCAGCCTCTCTGTCTCTCTCTGTCTCTGTCTTTCTGTCCCTCTTTTTTTCTGTCTTTCTGTCTCTCTCTGTCTGTCCCTCCCTCCCTCGCTGTCTCTCTCTCTGTCCTTCTCTCTGTCCCTGTTCCTCTCTCTCTGTCCCTCTCCCTCTCTCTCTGTGTCCCTCTCGCTCTGTGCCCCTCTCTCTCTGGTTCTCTGTCCCTATCTCTCTGTCTCTCTCTGTGTCACTCTCTCTCAGTCCCTCTCTCTCTCTGTCCCCCTCTCTCTGTCTCTTTGTCCCTCCTCCCTCTCACTGTCCCTCAGTCGCTCTGTATCTCTCTGTCTCTGTCTTTCTGCCCCTCAATCTCTCTGTCTTGCTGTCCCTCTCTCTGTCTGTCTGTCTGTCTCTCTCTCTCTGTCCCTCTGTCTCTCTGTCCCTCTCTGTCTGTCCCTCCCTCGCTCTCTCTCTCTCTGTCCCCTCTCTCTCTGTCCCTCTCTCTCTCTCTCTCTGTGCCCCTCTCTCTCACTGTGTCCCTCTCTATCTCTGTCTCTCTCTCTCTCTGTCCCCCTCTTTCTCTCTCTGTCTCTCTGTCCCTCTCTCTGTGTTTCTCTGTCTCTCTTTCTCCCTCTGTGTCCCTCTCTCTCTCTGTCACTCTCTCTCTGTCCCTCTCTCTCTGTCTCTCTCTCTCTCTGTCTACCACTTCTCTCTCTGTCCCTCTCTCTGTGTCCCTCTCTCTCTCTCTCTGTGTCCCTCTCTCTCTCTGTCCCTCTCACTCGGTGTCCCTCTCGCTCTGTGTCCCCCTCCCTCTCTGTCCCTCTCCCTCTATCTCTCTCTGTGTCACTCTCTCTCTCTGTCCCTCTCACTCTGTGTCCCTCTCGCTCTGTGTCCCCCTCCCTCTCTGTCCCTCTCTCTCTATCTCTCTCTAAGACACTCTCTCTTAGTCCCTCTCTCTCTGTCCCTCTCGCTCTCTCTGGACCCTCTCTCTCTGTCCCCCTCTCTCTCTGTCTCTTTGTCCCCACTCCCTCTCACTGTCCCTCAGTCTCTCTGTCTCTCTCTGTCTCTGTCTTTCTGCCCCTCAAACTCTCTGTCTTTCTGTCCCTCTCTCTGTCTCTCTGTCTCTGTCTCTCTCTCTGTCCCTCTGTCTCTCTGTCCCCTCTCTCTGTTCCTCTCTCTCTCTCTCTCTGTCAACTCTCTCTCTCACTGTGTCCCTCTCTCTCTGTCCGTCTCTCTCTCTGCCCCCTCTTTCTCGCTCTGTCTATCTGTCCCTCTCTCTCTGTGTCCCTCTCTGTCTCTATGTCCCCCTCTCTCTCTGTCCCTCTCTCTGTATCCCTCTCGCTCTGTGTTCCCCTCTCTCTGTCCCACTCTCTCTATCTCTCTCTGTGTCACTCTCTCTTAGTCCCTCTCTCTCTGTCCCTCTCGCTCTCTCTGTCGCTCTCTCTGTCCCTTTCTCCCTCTCTGCGTCCCTCAGTCTCTCTGTGTCCCTATCACTCACACTGTGCCCCTCTCTCTCTGTACCACTCTCTCTGTCCTTCTCTTTCTGTCTCTCTCTCTCTGTCCCTATCTCTGTGTCCATTTCTCTCTGTATACCTCTCTCTCTGTCTCTGTCCCTCTCTCTCTGACCCCTCTGTGTTTATCACTTTGGTCTCCACTCCCTCTCTCTGTCCCTCAGTTTCTCTGTCTCTCTCTCTGGCTCTGTCTTTCTGCCCCTCTATCTCTCTGTCTTTCTGTCCCTCTCTGTCTGTCCCTCCCTCCCTCGCTCTCTCTCTCTGTCCTTCTCTCTGTCTCTGTTCCTCTCTCTCTTTCCCTCTCTCGCTCTCTCTGTGTCCCCCTCTCTCTCTGTCCCTCTCTCTCTATCTCTCTCTGTGTCACGCTCTCTTAGTCCCTCTCTCTCTCTCTCTGTCCCTCTCGCTCTCTCTGTCGGTCTCTCTCTGTCCCTTTCTCTCTCTGTGTCCCCCTCTCTCTGTCTCTTTCTCTCTCTGTCTTTGTCCCACTCTCTCCGTCCCGCTCTCCCTCTATCACTTTGGTTCCCCCTCCATCTCTCTGTCCCTCAGTCTCTCTGTCTCTCTCTGTCTCTGTCTTTCTGCCCCTCTATCTCTCTGTCTTTCTGTCCCTCTCTGTCTGTCCCTCCCTCTCTGTCCCTCTCTCTCTCTGTCCTTCTCTCTGTCTCAGTTCCTCTCTCTCTGTCCCTCTCTCGCTCTCTCTGTGTCCTTCTCTCTCTCTGTCGCTCTGTCCCCCTCCCCCGCTGTCCCCCTCTTTCTCTCTGTCGCTCTCTCTCTGTCCCACTCTCTCTCTCTCAGACTTTCTATCCCTCTCTCTCTCTCTGTCCCCCCCCCTCTCTCTGTGTCACTCTCTCCCTCTCTGTCGCTCTCTCTCTCTGTCTCTCTATCCCTCGCCCTCTCTCTCTGTGTCCCTCTCTATGTGTCCCTCTCTCTCTGGGGAGGAGAAAGTGAGGTCTGCAGATGCTGGAGATCAAATTTGAAACTTTATTGCTGGAACAGTACAGCAGGTCAGGCAGCATCCAGGAATTCCTGAATAAGGGCCTGAGCCCGAAACGTCGAATCTCCTGTTCCCTGCATGCTGCCTGACCTGCTGTGCTGTTCCAGCAATAAAGTTTCAACGTCCCTCTCTCTCTGGCTCTCTGTCTCTCTGTCTCTCTCTGTGTCACTCTCTCTCAGTCCCTCTCTGTCTCCTGTCCCCCTCTCTCTGTTCCCCTCTCTCTGTGTCTCTCTGTCTCTCTTTCTCCCTCTGTGTCCCTCTCTCTCTGTCCCTCTCTCTCTGTCCCTCTCTCTCTGTCTCTCTTTCTCTCTGTCTCCCACTTGTCTCTCTGTCGCTCTCTCTGTGTCCCTCTCTCTCTCTGTCCCTCTCACTCGGTGTCCCTCTCGCTCTGTGTCCCCCTCCCTCTCTGTCCCTCTCTCTCTATCTCTCTCTGTGTCACTCTCTCTCTCTGTCCCTCTCACTCTGTGTCCCTCTCGCTCTGTGTCCCCCTCCCACTCTGTCCCTCTCTCTCTATCTCTCTCTCTGTCACTCTCTCTTAGTCCCTCTCTCTCTCTGTCCCTCTCGCTCTCTCTGGCCCCCTCTCTCTCTGTGCCCCTCTCTCTCTGTCTCTTTGTCCCCACTCCCTCTCACTGTCCCTCAGTCTCTCTGTCTCTCTCTGTCTCTGTCTTTCTGCCCCTCAAACTCTCTGTCTTTCTGTCCCTCTCTCTGTCTCTCTGTCTCTGTCTCTCTCTCTGTCCCTCTGTCTCTCTGTCCCCTCTCTCTCTGTTCCTCTCTCTCTCTCTCTCTCTGTCAACTCTCTCTCACTGTGTCCCTCTCTCTCTCTGTCCCTCTCTCTCTCTGCCCCCTCTTTCTCGCTCTGTCTATCTGTCCCTCTCTCTCTGTGTCCCTCTCTGTCTCTCTGTCCCCCTCTCTCTCTGTCCCTCTCTCTGTATCCCTCTCGCTCTGTGTTCCCCACTCTCTCTATCTCTCTCTGTGTCACTCTCTCTTAGTCCCTCTCTCTCTGTCCCTCTCGCTCTCTCTGTCGCTCTCTCTGTCCCTTTCTCCCTCTCTGCGTCCCTCAGTCTCTCTGTCTCTGTCTTTCTGTCCCTCTATCTCTCTGTCTTTCTGTCCCTCACTGTCTGTCCCTCCCTCGCTCTCTCTCTCTCTGAGTCCTTTTCTCTGTCACTGTCCCTCCCTCTCTGTCCCTCTCTCGCTCTTTCTGTCTCTCTTTCCCCCTGTCTTTCCCTCTCTCTCTTTGTCCGCCTCTCTCTCACTCTGTCTCTCTGTCCCTCTCTCTCTGCGTCTCGCTGTCTCTCTCTCTCTCTGTGTCCCTATCACTCACACTGTGCCCCTCTCTCTCTGTACCACTCTCTCTGTCCTTCCCTTTCTGTCTCTCTCTCTCTCTGTCTCCCTCTTCTCTCTCTGTCCCTCTCTCTGTGTCCCATTCTCTCTGTATACCTCTCTCTCTGTCTCTGTCCCACTGTCTCTGAGCCCTCTGTGTTTATCACTTTGGTCTCCCCTCCCTCTCTCTGTCCCTCAGTCTCTCTGTCTTTCTGTCCCTCTCTGTCTGTCCCTCCCTCCCTCGCTCTCTCTCTCTGTCCTTCTCTCTGTCTCTGTTCCTCTCTCTCTTTCCCTCTCTCGCTCTCTCACTGTCCCCCTCTCTCTCTGTCCCTCTCTCTGTATCTCTCTCTTTGTCACTCTCTCTTAGTCCCTCTCTCTCTCTCTCTCTGTCCCTCTCGCTCTCTCTGTCGGTCTCTCTCTGTCTCTTTCTCTCTCTGTGTCCGCCTCTCTCTGTCTCTTTCTCTCTCTGTCTTTGTCCCACTCTCTCTGTGACCTTCTCTCTGTGTCCCTCTCTCTCCCTCACCCTCTCTGTGTCCCCTCTCTCTCTATCCCTCTCTATCTCTGTGTCTCTCTCTGTGTCACTCTCTCTCAGTCCCTCTCACTCTCTCAGTCCCTCTCACACTCTCTGTCCCTCTCGCTCTCTCTGTCGCTCTCTCTCTGTCCTCCTCTCTCTCTGTGTCCCTTTCTCTCTCTCTGTCCCTCTCTCTCTGTCCCTCTCTCTCTTTGTCCCCCCTCCCTCTCTCTGTCCCTCGGTCTCTCTGTACCTCACTCTCTATGTCTCTCTGTCTTTCTGTCCCTCTATCTCTCTGTCTCTCTGTCCCTCTCTCTGTGTCCCTCTGTCTCTCTGTCCCTCTCTGTCTGTCTGTCCCTCCATTGCTCTCGCTCTCTGTCCCCTCTCTCTCTGTCCCTCTATCTCTATCTCTGTGTCCCTCTCTCTCTGACCCTCTCTCTCTCTGTGTCCCTCTCTCTCACTATGTCCCTCTATCTCTGTCCCCCTCACTCTCGCGCTGTCTCTCTGTCCCGCCCTCTCTGTGTCTCTCTGTCCCTCTCTCTCCCTCTGTGTCCCTCTCTCTCCCTGTCCCTCTCTCTCTGTCCACCTCTCTCTCTGTCCCTTTCTCCCTCTCTGTGTCCCTCTCTCTCTGTCCCTTTCTCACACTCTGTGTCCCTCTCTCTCTCTGTCTTTGTCCCTTGCTCTCTGTCCCCCACTCTCTCTATCACTTTGGTCCCCCCTCCTTCTCTCTGTCCCTCAGTCTCTCAATCTCTCAGTCTCTCTGTCTCTCTCTGTCTCTGTCTTTCTGGGCTTCTATCTCTCTGTCGTTCTGTCCCTCTCTGTCTGTCCCTCCCACGCTCTCTCTCTATCTGTATCCTTCTCTCTGTCTCTGTCCTCCTCTCTCTGTCCTTCTCTCGCACTCTCTGTGTCCCTCTCTCTTTCTGTCTCTCTGTCCCTCTCTCTCCCTGTCCACCTCTCTCTCACTCTGTCTCTCTGTCCCTCTCTCTGTGTCTCTCTGTCCCTCTCTCTCTCTCTGTGTGTCCCTATCTCTCTCACTGTGTCTCTCTCTCTCCATCCCTCTCTCTCTGTACCTCTTTTTTCTCTCTCCCTCTCTCGTTGTCTCCCTCATCTCTCAATGTCTCTCTCTGTGTGTCCCTCTCTCTGTGTCCCTCTCTCTCTGTCCTTCTTTTTTCTCTGTCCCACTCTCGCTGTCTCCCTCATCTCTCAATGTCCCTCTCTCTGTGTCCCTCTCTCTCTCTCTTTGTCCCTCTCTGTCTCTGTCCTTCTCTCTCTGTCCTCTCTCTCTCTATCACTTTAGTCCTCCCGCCCTCTCTCTGTCCCTCAGTCTCTCTGTCCCTCAGTCTCTCTGTCTCTCTCTGTCTCTGTCTTTCTGTCCCTCTATCTCTCTGTCTTTCTGTCCCTCTCTGTCTGTACCTCCCTCGATCGCTCTCTGTGTGTGTCCTTCTCTCTGTCTCTGTCCCTCTCTCTCTGTCCCTCTCTCGCTCTCTCCGTTTGCCTCTCTCTCTCTGTCTATCTGTCCCCCCTCTCGCTGTCCATCTCTCTCTCTCTGTGTCCCTCTCTCTCTGTCCCACTCTCTCTCTCTCAGTCTTTCTGTCCCTCTCTCTCTCTCTGTCCTCCCTCTCTCTCTGTGTCCCTCTCTCAGTCTCTCTGTCCCTCTCTCTCTCTCTCTGTCCTTCTCTCTCTGTCCCTCGGTGTCTCTGTCCCACTCTCTCTCTGTCCATCTCTCTGTCAGTCCCTCTGTCTCTCTGACCCTCTCTGTCTCTGTGTCACATTTTTATTCTCTCTCTCTTTCTATGTCCCCCTCTCTCACTGTGTCCCTCTCTCTGTCTCTCTGTCCCTCTCTCTCTCTGTCTCTCCGTCCCTCTCTCTCTGTCACCTCTCTCTCTGTCCCCCTCTCTCTCGCTCTGTCTTTCTGCCCCCCTCTCTCTCTCTCTGTCCCTCTCTCTGTGTCTCACTGTCCCTCTCTCTCTCTGTGTGTCTCTCTCTGTCCCTCTCTCTCGTTGTCCCTCTCTCTGTCCCTCTCTCTCTCGTTGTCCCTCTCTGCCGCTCTCTCTCTATCTCTCTGTCCCTCTCTCTCTCGCTCTGTCTCTCTGCTCCTCTCTCTGTGTCTCTCTGTCCCTCTCTCTGTCCCTCTCTATGTGTCTCTCTGTTCCTCTCCCTCTGTGTCTCTCTGAACCTCTCTCTCTGTCCCTCACTCACTGTGTCCCTCTCTCTCTCTGTCCCTCTCTCTTTATTCTCCCCCTCTCTCTCTCTGTCCCTCTCTCTCTTTCTGTGACCCCCCTCTCTCTGTCCCCCTCTCTCTCTCTCCCTCTCTGTAACAATCTCTCCGTCTCTGTCCCTCTCTGTCTGTCCCTCTCTGCTCTCTCTGTTTGCCTCTCTCTCTGTCTCTCTGTCCCCCCTCTCGCTGTCCCTCTCTCTCTCTCTCTGTGTCCCTCTCTCTCTGTCCCACTCTCTCTCTTTCAGTCTTTCTGTCCCTCTCTCTCTCTCTGTCCCCTCTCTCTGCGTGTCACTCTCTCCCTCTCTGTCCCTTTCTCTCTGTCTCTCTGTCCCACTCCCTCTCTCTCTGTGTCCCTCTCTCGCTGTCTCTCTGTTACAATCTCGCTCTCTCTCTCCGTCACTCTGTCCCTCTCTCTCAGTCTCTCTGTCCCTCTCTCTTTCTCTGCCCCTCTCTCTCTGTCTCCCTCTCTCCCTCCGTTCCTCTGTCTCTCTTTCCCTCTCTCACTCTGTCTCTCTGACCCTCTCTGTCTCTGTCTCTCTCTGTCCCTCTCTCTCTCTTTCTATGTCCCCCTCTCTCACTGTGTCCCTCTCTGTGTCACTCTCTCTCAGTCCCACTCTGTCTCTCTGTCCCTCTCTCTCTGTCCCCCTCTCTCTGTGTCTCTCTGTCTCTCTTTCTCCCTCTGTGTCCCTCTCTCTCTGTCCCTCTCTCTCTGTCCCTCTCTCTCTGTCTCTCTCTCTCTCTGTCTCCCACTTGTCTCTCTGTCCCTCTCACTCGGTGTCCCTCTCTCTCTCTCTGTGTCCCTCTCTCTCTGTGTCCCTCTCACTCGGTGTCCCTCTCGCTCTGTGTCCCCCTCCCTCTCTGTCCCTCTCTCTCTATCTCTCTCTGTGTCACTCTCTCTCTCTGTCCCTCTCACTCTGTGTCCCTCTCGCTCTGTGTCCCCCTCCCTCTCTGTCCCTCTCTCTCTATCTCTCTCTATGTCACTCTCTCTTAGTCCCTCTCTCTCTCTGTCCCTCTCGCTCTCTCTGGCCCCCTCCCTCTCTGTCCCCCTCTCTCTCTGTCTCTTTGTCCCCACTCCCTCTCACTGTCCCTCAGTCTCTCTGTCTCTCTCTGTCTCTGTCTTTCTGCCCCTCAATCTCTCTGTCTTTCTGTCCCTCTCTCTGTCTCTCTGTCTCTGTCTCTCTCTGACCCTCTGTCTCTCTGTCCCCTCTCTCTCTGTTCCTCTCTCTCTCTCTCTGTCAACTCTCTCTCACTGTGTCCCTCTCTCTCTCTGTCCCTCTCTCTCTCTGCCCCCTCTTTCTCGCTCTGTCTATCTGTCCCTCTCTCTCTGTGTCCCTCTCTGTCTCTCTGTCCCTCTCTCTCTGTCCCTCTCTCTGTGTCCCTCTCGCTCTGTGTTCCCCTCTCTCTGTCCCACTCTCTCTATCTCTCTCTGTGTCACTCTCTCTTAGTCCCTCTCTCTCTGTCCCTGTCGCTCTCTCTGTCGCTCTCTCTGTCCCTTTCTCCCTCTCTGTGTCCCTCAGTCTCTCTGTCTCTCTCTGTCTCTGTCTTTCTGTCCCTCTGTCTCTCTGTCTTTCTGTCCCTCACTGTCTGTCCCTCCCTCGCTCTCTCTCTCTCTGAGTCCTTTTCTCTGTCACTGTCCCTCCCTCTCTGTCCCTCTCTCGCTCTTTCTGTCTCTCTTTCCCCCTGTCTTTCCCTCTCTCTCTTTATCCGCCTCTCTCTCACTCTGTCTCTCTGTCGCTCTCTCTCTGCGTCTCGCTGTCCCTCTCTCTCTCTGTGTCCCTATCACTCACACTGTGCCCCTCTCTCTCTGTACCACTCTCTCTGTCCTTCTCTTTCTGTCTCTCTCTCTCTCTGTCTCCCTCTTCTCTCTCTGTCCCTCTCTCTGTGTCCCTTTCTCTCTGTATACCTCTCTCTCTGTCTCTGTCCCACTCTCTCTGAGCACTCTGTGTTTATCACTTTGGTCTCCCCTCCCTCTCTCTGTCCCTCAGTCTATCTGTCTTTCTGTCCCTCTCTGTCTGTCCCTCCCTCCCTCGCTCTCTCTCTCTGTCCTTCTCTCTGTCTCTGTTCCTCTCTCTCTTTCCCTCTCTCGCTCTCTCTGTATCCCCCTCTCTCTCTGTCCCTCTCTCTCTATCTCTCTCTTTGTCACTCTCTCTTAGTCCCTCTCTCTCTCTCTCTCTCTCTCTCTGTCCCTCTCGCTCTCTCTGTCGGTCTCTCTCTGTCCCTTTCTCTCTCTGTGTCCCTCTCTCTGTCACTTTCTCTCTCTGTCTTTGTCCCACTCTCTCCGTCCCGCTCTCCCTCTATCACTTTGGTACCCCCTCCCTCTCTCTGTCCCTCAGTCTCTCTGTCTCTCTCTGTCTCTGTCTTTCTGCACCTCTATCTCTCTGTCTTTCTGTCCCTCTCTGTCTGTCCCTCCCTCCCTCGCTCTCTCTCTCTCTGTCCTTCTCACTGTCTCTGTCCCTCTCTCGCTCTCTCTGTGACCTTCTCTCTCTCTGTCGCTCTGTCCCCCTCCCCCGCTGTCCCCTCTTTCTCTCTGTCGCTCTCTCTCTGTCCCACTCTCTCTCTCTCAGTCTTTCTGTCCCTCTCTCTCTCTCTCTGTCTCCCCCCCTCTCTCTGTGTCACTCTCTCCCTCTCTGTCGCTCTCTATCTCTGTCTCTCTGTCCCTCTCCCTCTCTCTCTGTGTCCCTCTCTCTGGCTCTCTGTCCCTATCTCTCTGTCTCTCTCTGTGTCACTCTCTCTCAGTCCCTCTCTGTCTCTCTGTCCCTCTCTCTCTGTCTCCCTCTCTCTCTGTCCCTTATCCCTCTCTGTGACCATCTCTCTCTCTGTCTCTCTCGCTCTCTGTCCCCCTCTCTCCCTCTGTCCCTCTCGCTGTATATCGCTCTCTATCTCTCTGTCCATCTCTCGCTCTCTCTGTGAACCTGTTTCTCTCTGTCGCTCTCTCTCTGTCCCACTCTCTCTCTCTCAGTCTTTCTGTCCCTCTCTCTCTCTATCCACCTCACTATCTCTGTGTCACTCTCTCCCTCTCTGTCCCCCTCTCTCTCTGTCTCTCTGTCCCTCTACCTCTCTCTCTGCGTTCCGCTCTCTCTGTCCCGCTCTCTCTGTCCCTCTCTCTCTCTGTATCTCAGTTCCTCTCTCTGTCCCTCTCTCTCTCTGTCCCTTTTCTCCCTCGCTGTGTACCTCTCTCTCTCTGTTCCTCTCTCTCTGTCCCTCACTGTCTCTCTCTGTCCCTCTCTCTGTATCCTTTCTGTCTGTGTCCCTCTCTCTGTGTCCCCCTCTCTCTCAGTCCCTCTCTCTCTCTCAGTCCCTCTCACTCTCTCTGTTCCTCTCGCTCTCTTTGTCGCTCTCTCTCTGTCCACCTCTCTCTCTGTGTCCCCCTCTCTCTCTGTCCCTCTCTCTCTCTGTCCCCCTCTCTCTCTGTCCCCCTCTCTCTCTGTCTCTTTGTCCCCCCTCCCTCTCTCTGTCCCTCGGTCTCTCTGTACCTCACTCTCTATGTCTCTCTCTGTCTTTCTGTCCCTCTCTCTCTGTCTCTCTGCCCCTCTCTGTCTGTGTCCCTCTGTCTCTCTGTCCCTCTCTGTCTGTCTGTCCCTCCCTCGCTCTCGCTCTCTGTCCCCTCTCTCTCTGTCCCTCTATCTCTCTCTCTGTGTCCCCCACTCTCTCTCACTGTGTCCCTCTCTCTCTTACCCTCTCTCTCTGTGTCCCTCTCTCTCTCTCTGTGTCCCTCTCTCTCTGTCCATCTCTCTCTGTCCACCTCTCTCTCTGTCCCTTTCTCACTCTCTGTGTCCCTCTCTCTCTTTCCCTCTTTCTCTCTCAGTCTTTGTCCCTTGCTCTCTGCGCCCCACTCTCTCCATCACTTTGGTCCCCCCTCCCTCTCTCTGTCCCTCAGTCTCTCAGTCTCGCTGTCTCTCTCTGTCTCTGTCTTTCTGTCCCTCTATCTCTCTGTCTTTCTGTCCCTCTCTGTCTGTCCCTCTCTCACTCGCTCTCTCTCTCTCTGTCCTTCTCGCTGTCGCTGTCCTTCTCTCTCTGTCCCTCTCTCTCTCTGTCGCTCTGCCCCCCCTCGCTGTCCCTCTCTTTCTCTCTGTCGCTCTCTCTCGCTGTCCCACTCTCTCTCTCTCAGTCTTTCTGTCCCTCTCTCTCTCTGTCCCCTCTCTCTCTGTGTCACTCTCTCCCTCTCTGTCGCTCTCTCCCTCTGTCTCTCTGTCCCTCTCCCTCTCTTTCTCTCTGTCCCTCTCTCTGTGTCCCTCTCTCTCTGGATCTCTGTCCCTATCTCTCTGTCTCTCTCTGTGTCACTCTCTCTCAGTCCCTCTCTCTCTCTCTGTCCCTCTCTCTCTGTACCCCACTCTCTCTGTCCCTTTATCCTCTCTGTGCCCATCTCTCTCTCTGTCCCTCTCGCTCTCTGTCCCTCTCTCTCTCTGTCCCCCTCTCTCCCTCTGTCCCTCTCTCTGTATATCCATCTCTCTCTCTCTCTCTGTCCATCTCTCGTTCTCTCTTTGAACCTCTTTCTCTCTGTCGCTCTCTCTCTTTCCCACTCACTCTCTCAGTCTTTCTGTCCCTCTCTCTCTGAACCCCTCTCTCAGTGTCACTCTCCCCCTCTCTGTCCATCTCTCTCTATGTCTCTCTGTCCATCTCCCTCTCTCTGTGTGTCCCGCTCTCTCAGTCCGTCTCTCTCTGTCTCTCTGTCCCGATCTCTCTGTCTCTCTGTGTCACTCTCTCTCAGTCCCTCTCTCTCTTACTGTCCCTCTCTCTCTGTCTCTCTCTCTCTGTCCCTTTTTTCCCTCGCTGTGTACCTCTCTCTCTGTGCCTCTCACTCTCTGTCCCTCTCTCTCTCTGCCCCCTCTCTCCCTCTGTCCCTCTCTCTGTGTATCCCTCTCTCTCTCTGTCCCTCTCTCTCTGTCCGTCTGTCTCTGTACCTCACTGTCTCTCTGTCCCTCTCTCTCCCTCTCTGTCCCTCTCTCTCCCTCTCTGTCCCTCTCTCTCTGTGACCTTCTCTCTGTGTCCCTCTCTCTCCCTCACTCTCTCTGTGTCCCCTCTCTCTCTGTCCCTCTCTCTCTCTCTGTGTCTCTCTCTGTGTCACTCTCTGTCAGTCCCTCTCACTCTCTCAGTCCCTCTCACACTCTCTGTCCCTCTCGCTCTCTCTGTCGCTCTCTCTCTGTCCCCCCCTCTCTCTCTCTGTCCCTCTCTCTCTCTGTCCCTCTCTCTCTCTGTCACCCCTCTCTCTCTGTCTCTTTGTCCCCCCTCCCTCTCTCTGTCCCTCGGTCTCTCTGTACCTCACTCTCTATGTCTCTCTGTCTTTCTGTCCCTCTATCTCTCTGTCTCTCTGTCCCTCTCTCTGTGTCCCTCTGTCTCTCTGTCCCTCTCTGTCTGTCTGTCCCTCCATCGCTCTCGCTCTCTGTCCCCTCTCTCTCTGTCCCTCTATCTCTATCTCTGTGTCCCTCTCTCTCTGACCCTCTCTCTCTGTGTGTGTCTCTCTCTCACTATGTCCCTCTCTCTCTGTCCCTCTATCTCTGCCCCCCTCACTCTCGCGCTGTCTCTCTGTCCCGCCCTCTCTGTGTCTCTCTGTCCCTCTCTCTCCCTCTGTGTCCCTCTCTCTCTCTGTGCCTCTCTCCGTGTCCCTCTCTCTCTGTCCCTCTCTCTCTCTGTCCCTTTCTCCCTCTCTGTGTCCCTCTCTCTCTGTCCCTTTCTCACACTCTGTGTCCCTCTCTCTCTCTGTCTTTGTCCCTTGCTCTCTGTCCCCCACTCTCTCTATCACTTTGGTCCCCCCTCCTTCTCTCTGTCCCTCAGTCTCTCAATCTCTCAGTCTCTCTGTCTCTCTCTGTCTTTCTGGGCTTCTATCTCTCTGTCTTTCTGTCCCTCTCTGTCTGTCCCTCCCACGCTCTCTCTCTATCTGTATCCTTCTCTCTGTCTCTGTCCTCCTCTCTCTGTCCTTCTCTCGCACTCTCTGTGTCCCTCTCTCTTTCTGTCTCTCTGTCCCCCTCTCTCTGTCCCTCTCTCTCCCTGTCCACCTCTCTCTCACTCTGTCTCTCTGTCCCTCTCTCTGTGTCTCTCTGTCCCTCTCTCTCTCTGTGTGTCCCTATCTCTCTCACTGTGTCTCTCTCTCTCCGTCCCTCTCTCTCTGTACCTCTTTTTTCTCTCTCCCTCTCTCGCTGTCTCCCTCATCTCTCAATGTCTCTCTCTCTGTGTACCTCTCTCTCTGTCCCTCTCTCTGTGTGTCCCTCTCTGTGTGTCCGTCTCTCTCTGTCCCTCTTTTTTCTCTCTCCCACTCTCGCTGTCTCCCTCATCTCTCAATGTCCCTCTCTCTGTGTCCCTCTCTCTCTTTGTCCCTCACTGTCTCTGTCCTTCTCTCTCTGTCCCCTCTCTCTCTATCACTTTAGTCCTCCCGCCCTCTCTCTGTCCCTCAGTCTCTCTGTCCCTCAGTCTCTCTGTCTCTCTCTGTCTTTCTGTCCCTCTATCTCTCTGTCTTTCTGTTCCTCTCTGTCTGTACCTCCCTCGATCGCTCTCTCTCTCTCTGTGTCCTTCTCTCTGTCTCTGTCCCTCTCTCTCTATCCCTCTCTCGCTCTCTCTGTTTGTCTCTCTCTGTCTGTCTATCTGTCCCCCCTCTCGCTGTCCATCTCTCTCTCTGTGTGTACCTCTCTCTCTTTCCCACTCTCTCTCTCAGTCTTTCTGTCCCTCTCTCTCTGTGTCCTCTCTCTCCCAGTGTCACTCTCTCCCTCTCTGTCCCTTTCTCTCTCTGTCTCTCTGTCCCTCTCCCTCTCTCTCTGTGTCCCTCT
Organism: Chiloscyllium plagiosum; assembly: GCF_037043375.1. Classification (NCBI taxonomy): domain Eukaryota; kingdom Metazoa; phylum Chordata; class Chondrichthyes; order Orectolobiformes; family Hemiscylliidae; genus Chiloscyllium; species Chiloscyllium plagiosum. Next base: position 97,306,643 of record NW_028270151.1, read on the forward strand.
CTCTGTCTCTCTGTCCCTCTATCTCTCTCAGTCCCTCTCTCAGTCTCTCTGTCCCTCTCTCTCTCTCTCTCGCTGTCCCTCTCTTTCTGTCCCTCGGTGTCTCTGTCACCTCTCTCTCTCTGTCCCCCTCTCTCTCGCTCTGTCTTTCTGCGCCCCCCCTCTCTCTCTCTGTCCCTCTCTCTGTGTCTCACTGTCCCTCTCTCTCTCTCTGTGTCTCTCTCTGTCCCTCTCTCTCTCTCGTTGTCCCTCTCTCTGTCCCTCTCTCTCTCTCTCTCGTTGTCCCTCTCTGCCGCTCTCTCTCTATCTCTCTGTCCCTCTTTCTCTCGCTCTGTCTCTCTGCTCCTCTCTCTGTGTCTCTCTGTCCCTCTCTCTGTCCCTCTCTATGTGTCTCTCTGTTCCTCTCCCTCTGTGTCTCTCTGTCCCTCTCTCTCTCTGTCCCTCACTCACTGTGTCCCTCTCTCTCTCTGTACCTCTCCCTCTCTCTCTCTCTCTGTCCCTCTCTCTCTTTCTGTGACCCCCCTCTCTCTGTCCCTCTCTCTCTCTCTCCCTCTCTGTGACAATCTCTCCGTCTCTGTCCCTCTCTGTCTGTCCCTCTCTGCTCTCTCTGTTTGCCTCTCTCTCTGTCTCTCTGTCCCCCCTCTCGCTGTCCCTCTCTCTCTCTCTGTGTCCCTCTCTCTCTGTCCCACTCTCTCTCTTTCAGTCTTTCTGTCCCTCTCTCTCTCTGTCCCCTCTCTCTGCGTGTCACTCTCTCCCTTTCTGTCCCTTTCTCTCTGTCTCTCTGTCCCACTCCCTCTCTCTCTGTGTCCCTCTCTCTCTCTGTCTCGCTGTCACAATCTCGCTCTCTCTCTCCGTCACTCTGTCCTTCTCTCTCAGTCTCTCTGTCCCTCTCTCTTTCTCTGCCCCTCTCTCTCTGCCTCCCTCTCTCCCTCCGTTCCTCTGTCTCTCTTTCCCTCTCTCACTCTGTCTCTCTGACCCTCTCTGTCTCTGTGTCTCTCTGTCCCTCTCTCTCTCTTTCTATGTCCCCCTCTCTCACTGTGTCCCTCTCTCTGTCTCTCTGTCTCTCTCTCTCTGCCTCTCTGTCCCTCTCGCTCTCTCTCTCTGTCCCTCTCTCTGTGTCTCTCTGTCCCTCTCTCTCTGTCCCTCTCACTCACTGTGTCCCTCTCTCTCTCTCTGTCCCCTCTCTCTCTCCCTCTCTCCCCCTCTCTCGCTCTGTCTTTCTGCCCCCCTCTCTCTCTGTGTCCCTCTCTCTGTGTCTCACTGTCCCCCTCTCTCTCTCTCTGTCCCTCTCTCTGTCCCCTCTCTCTCTCTCTTTGTCCCTCGCTGTCGCTTTCTCTGTGTCTCTCTGTCCCTCCCTCTCTGTCCCTGTCTCTCTCTCTCTGTCCGTCTCTCTCTGTCCGTCTCTCTCTGTCTCTGTGTCCCTCTCTCTCTATCCCTCTCTGCCCCTCTCTCTCCCTCTCTCTCTTTGTCACTCTGTCCCTCTCTCCCACTTTCTGTCCCTCTCTCTGTCCCTCTCTCTCTCTCTTTGTCCCTCTCTGTCGCTCTCTCTGTGTCTCTCTGTCCCTCTCTCTCGCTGTGTCCTTCTCTCTATCCCCTTTCTCTCTGTCTCTTTGTCCCTCTCTGTCGCTCTCTCTGTGTCACTCTGTCCCTCTCTCTCTGTCCTTATCTCTGTCTCTGTCCCTCTCTCTGTCTCTCTGTCCCTCTGTCTCTGTCCCCCTCTCTCTGTCTCTCCCTGTCTCTGTCCCTCTCTCACTGTGTCTCTCTGTCCCTCTCTCTCTCTGTCCCCCTCTCTCTCTGTCCCTTTCTCCCTCTCTATGTCCACCTCTGTCTCTGTCCCTCTCTCTCTCTCTGTCCCCCTCTCCCTCGCTCTGTCTCTCTGCCCCTCTCTCTCTGTGTCCCTCTCTCTGTGTTCTCTGTCCATCTCTCGCACTCTCTGTCACTCTCTCTGTCCCTCTGACTCTCTCTTTGTCCCTCTCTGTCGCTCTCCCTGTGTCTCTCTGTCCCTCTCTCTCTGTCCGTCTGTCTCTCTCCCTCTCTCTATGTCCCCCTCTCTCTCTATCCCTCTCTGTCCCTCTCTGTCTCTCTCTGTACCTCACTCTGTCTCTCTCTGTCTCCCACTTCTCTCTCTGTACCCCTCTCTCTATGTCCCTTTCTCCCTCTATGTGTCCCTCTCTCTCTTTCTGTCTCCGTCCCACTCTCTCTCTCAGTCTTTCTGTTCCACACTCTCTCTCTATCCCCCATCTCTCTGTGTGTCACTCTCTCCCTCTCTGTCCCTCTCACTCTGTCTCTCTGTCCATCTCCCTGTCTCTGTGTGTGTCCCTCTCTCTCTGTCCCTCTCTCTCTCTCTGTCCCTTTCTCTCTCTCTGTCCCTCTCTCTCTCTGTCCCTCTCTCTCTCTCTCCCCCCTCTCTCTCTGTCTCTTTGTCCCCCCTCCCTCTCTCTGTCCCTCGGTCTCTCTGTACCTCACTCTGTATGTCTCTCTGTCTTTCTGTCCCTCTATCCCTCTCTCTCTCTTTCTATGTCCCCCTCTCTCACTTTGTCCCTCTCTCCGTCTCTCTCTCTGCCTCTCTGTCCCTCTCGCTCTCTCTCTCTGTCCCTCTCTCTGTGTCTCTCTGTCCCTCTCTCTCTGTCCCTCTCACTCACTGTGTCCCTCTCTCTCTCTCTCTGTCCCCTCTCTCTCTCCCTCTCTCCCCCTCTCTCTCGCTCTGTCTTTCTGCCCCCTTCTCTCTCTGTGTCCCTCTCTCTGTGTCTCACTGTCCCCCCCTCTCTCTCTGTCCCTCTCTCTGTCCCCTCTCTCTCTCTCTCTTTGTCCCTCGCTGTCGCTTTCTCTGTGTCTCTCTGTCCCTCCCTCTCTGTCCCTGTCTCTCTCTCTCTGTCCGTCTCTCTCTGTCCGTCTCTCTCTGTCTCTGTGTCCCTCTCTCTCTATCCCTCTCTGCCCCCTCTCTCCCTCACTCTCTGTGTCTCTGTCCCTCTCCCCCACTTTCTGTCCCTCTCTCTGTCCCTCTCTCTCTCTCTTTGTCCCTCTCTGTCGCTCTCTCTGTGTCTCTCTGTCCCTCTCTCTCGCTGTGTCCCTCTCTCTATCCCTTTTCTCTCTGTCTCTTTGTCCCTCTCTGTCGCTCTCTCTGTGTCACTCTGTCCCTCTCTCTCTGTCCTTATCTCTCTCTCTGTCCCTCTCTCTGTCTCTCTGTCCCTCTGTCTCTGTCCCCCTCTCTCTGTCTCTCCCTGTCTCTGTCCCTCTCTCACTGTGTCTCTCTGTCCCTCTCTCTCTCTCTGTCCCCCTCTCTCTCTGTCCCTTTCTCCCTCTCTGTGTCCCCCTCTGTCTCTGTCCCTCTCTCTCTCTCTGTCCCCCCTCCCTCGCTCTGTCTCTCAGCCCCTCTCTCTCTGTGTCCCTCTCTCTGTGTTCTCCGTCCATCTCTCCCACTCTCTGTCACTCTCTCTGTCCCTCTGACTCTCTCTTTGTCCCTCTCTGTCGCTCTCCCTGTGTCTCTCTGTCCCTCTCTCTCTCTCTGTCCGTCTGTCTCTGTCCCTCTCTCTATGTCCCCCTCTCTCTCTATCCCTCTCTGTCCCTCTCTGTCTCTCTCTGTCCCTCACTCTGTCTCTCTCTGTCTCCCACTTCTCTCTCTGTACCCCTCTCTCTATGTCCCTTTCTCCCTCTATGTGTCCCTCTCTCTCTTTCTGTCTCCGTCCCACTCTCTCTCTCTCAGTCTTTCTGTTCCACACTCTCTCTCTATCCCCCCTCTCTCTGTGTGTCACTCTCTCCCTCTCTGTCCCTCTCACTCTGTCTCTCTGTCCATCTCCCTGTCTCTGGGTGTGTCCCTCTCTCTCTGTCCCTTTCTCTTTGTCTCTCTGTCTCTATCTCGCTATCTCTCTCAGTCTCTCTGTCCCTCTATCTCTCTCTCTCTCAATCTAACTGTCCCTCTCTCTCTCTGTCCCTCTCTCTCTGGCCCTCGGTCTCTCTGTCCCTCTCTCTCTCTCTCTGTCCCTCTCTCTCTCTGACCTTCGGTCTCTCTGTCCCTCTCTCTCTGTCTCCCTCTCTCTCTCTCCATCCCTCTGACTCTCTGTTCCTCTCACTCTGGCTCTCTGACCCTCTCTCTGTGTCTCTCTGTCAATCTCTCTCTTTCTATGTCACTCTCTCTCTCACTGTGTCCCTCTCTCTCTCTGTCTCAGTCCCTCTCTCAGTCTCTCTGTCCCTCTCTCTCTCTGTCGCTCTCTCTCTGTCCCTCGGTTTCTCTGTCCCTCTCTCTCTCTGTCCCTCTCTCTCTCAGTCCCTCTGTCTCTCTGACCCTCTCTGTCCCTGTGTCTCTCTGTCCTTCTCTCTCTTTCTATGTCCCCCGCTCTCACTGTGTCCCTCTCTCTGTGTCTCTGTCCCTCTCTCTCTGTCTCTCCGTCCCTCTCTCTCTGTCACCTCTCTCTCTCTCTCTGTCCCCCTCTCTCTCGCTCTGTCTTTCTGCCCCCCCTCTCTCTGTCCCTCTCTCTGTGTCTCACTGTCCCCCTCTCTCTCTCTCTCTCTGTCTCTCTCTGTCCCTCTCTCTCTCTCTGTGTCTCTCTCTGTCCCTCTCTCTCTCTCTCTCGTTGTGCCTCTCTGTCGCTCTCTCTGTCTCTCTGTCCCTCTCTCTCTGTCCCTGTCTCTGTCTCTCTCTCTGTCCGTCTCTCTCTGTCCCTCTCTCTGTCTCTGTGTCCCTCTCTCTCTGTCCCTCTCTCTCTGTCTCTCTCTGTCTGTCTCCCATTTCTCTCTCTGTCCCCCTCTCTCTCTCTGTCCCTCTCTCTCTATCACTTTGGTACCCCTCCCTCTCTCTGTCCCTCAGTCTCCCTGTCCGTCAGTCTCTCTATCTCTCTCTGTCCCTGTCTTTCTGTCCCTCTATCTCTCTGTCTTTCTGACCCTCTCTGTCAATCCCTCCCTCGCTCTCTCTCTCTGTGTCCTTCTCTCTGTCTCTCTCCCTCGCTCTCTGTCCCTCTCTCGCTCTCTCTGTGTCCCTCTTTCTCTCTGTCTCTCTCTGTCCCCCTCTCGCGCTCTCTGTGTCCCTTTCTCTCTCTGTCTCTCTGTCCCCCCTCTCGCTGTCCCTCTCTCTCCCTCTCTCTCTGTGTCTCTCTGTCCCTCTCCCTCTCTCTCCCTCTCTGTGTCCCACTCTCTATGTCTCTTTCTCTCTGTCTCTGTCCCTATCTCGCTCTCTCTCTCTCAGTCTCTCTATCCCTCTCTCTCTCTCTCTCTCTCTCTCTCTCTCGGTCTCTCTGTCCCTCTCTCTCTCTGGCCCTCGGTCTCTCTGTCCCTCTCTCTCTCTGTCCATCTCTCTCTCTGACCTTCGCTCTCTCTGTCTCCCTCTCTCTCTCTCTCCATCCCTCTGACTCTCTGTCCCTCTCTCACTCTGTCTCTCTGACCCTCTCTGTCTCTGCGTCTCTCTGTCCCACTCTTTCTTTCTCTGTCCCTCTCTCTCACTGTGTCCCTCTCTCTTTCTCTGTCTCTCTGTCCCTCTCTCTGTCCCTCTTTCTGTGTCTCTCTGTCCCTATCTCTCTCTGTCCCTCTCATTCACTGTGTCCCTCTCACTCTCTGTCCCAGTTCTCTCTCTCTGTCCCTTTCTCTCTCGCTCTGTCTCTCTGCCCCCCTCTCTCTGTCCGTCTCTCTGTGTCTCTGTCTGTCTCTCTCTCTGTGTCCCTCTCTCTATCCCCCTTTCTCTCTGTCTCTTTGTCCCTCTCTGTCGCTCTCTCTGTGTCACTCTGTCTCTCTCTCTCTCTGTCCTTATCTCTCTCTCTGTCCTTCTCTCTGTCTCTCTGTCCCTCTATCTCTGTCCCCCACTCTCTGACTCTCCCTGTCTCTGTCCCTCTCTCTCTGTGTCTCTCTGTCGCTCTCTCTCTCTGTCCCTCTCTCTCTCTGTCCCTCTCTCTGTCCCTTTCTCCATATCTGTGTCCCCCTCTGTCTCTGTCCCTCTCTCTCTCTCTGTCCCCCTCTCTCTCGCTCTGTCTCTCTGCCCCTCTCTCTCTGTGTCCCTCTCTCTGTGTTCTCTGTCCATCTCTCCCACTCTCTGTCCCTCTCTCTGTCCCTCTCACTCTCTCTTTGTCTCTCTCTGTCGCTCTCTCTGTGTCTCTCTGTCCCTCTCTCTCTGTCCGTCTGTCTCTGTCCCTCTCTCTGTCTCTGTGTCCCTCTCTCTAAGTCCTTCTCTCTCTCTGTCCCTCTCTGTCTCTCTCTGTCCCTCACTCTGTCTCTCTCTGTCTCCCACTTCTCTCTCAGTCCCCCTCTCTCTATGTCCCTTTCTCCCTCTCTGTGTCCCTCTCTCCATTTCTGTGTCTGTCCTACTCTCTCTCTCTCAGTCTTTCTGTTCCACTCTCTCTCTCTATCCCCCTCTCTCTGTGTGTCACTCTCTCCCTCTCTGTCCCTCTCACTCTGTCTCTCTGTCCCTCTCCCTGTCTCTGTGTGTGTCCCTCTCTCTCTGTCCCTTTCTCTCTGTCTCTCTGTCCCTATCTCGCTATCTCTCTCAGTCTCTCTGTCCCCCCCTCTCTCTCTCTCTCTCTCTCTCAGTCTAACTGTCCCTCTCTCTCTGTCCCTCTCTCTCTCTGTCCGTCTCTGTCTCTGACCTTCGGTCTCTCTGTCCCTCACTCGCACTGTCCCTCGGACCCACTCTGTCTCTGTGTCGCTCTCTCTGTCCATCTTTCTCTCTCTCTTTGTCCCTCTATGTCGCTCTCTCTATGTCACTCTGTCCCTCTCTCTGCCCTTATCTCTCTTTCTGTCCCTCTCTCTGTCTCTCTGTCCCTTTCTCTCTGTCCCTCTGTCTCCTCTCTCTCTGTCCCTCTCTCTCTCTCGCGCTGTCTCTCTGCTCCTCTCTCTGTGTCTCTCTGTCCCTCTCTCTGTACCTCTCCCTCTCTCTCTCTGTCCCTCTCGCTGTGTCTCTCTGTCCCTCTCTCTGTGTGTGTCTCTCTCTCTCTCTGTCCCCCTCTCTCTCTGTCCCTTTCTCCCTCTCTGTGTCCCTCTTTCTCTGTGTCCCTCTCTCTGTATGTCCCTCTATCTGTCCCTCTGTCCCTTTCTCCCTCACTGTGTCCCCCTCTGTCTCTGTCCCACTCTCTCTCTCTCTGTCCCTCCCTCTCTCTGTCACTCTCTCTCTCTGTCCCTCTCTCTCTGTCCCCCCCCTCTCGCTCTGTCTCTCTGCTCCTCTCTCTGTGTCTCTCTGTCCCTCTCTCTGTAACTCTCCCTCTCTCTCTCTGTCCCTCTCTATGTGTCTCTCTGTCCCTCTCCCTATGTGTCTCTCTGTCCCTCTCTCTCCCTCTGTCCATTTCTACCTCTCTGTGTCCACCTCTGTCTCTGTCCCACTCTCTCTCTGTCCCTCTCTCTCACTCTCACTCTCTCTCTCTCTGTCCCTCTCTCTCTCTGTCCCCCTCTCTCTCGCTCTGTCTCTCTGCTCCTCTCTCTGTGTCTCTCTGTCCCTCTCTCTGTCCCTCTCTATGTGTCTCTCTGTTCCTCTCCCTCTGTGTCGCTCTGTCCCTCTCTCTCTCTCTGTCCCTCACTCACTGTGTCCCTCTCTCTCTCTGTCCCTCTCTCTCTCTCTCTCGCTCTGCCTCTCTGCTCCTCTCTCTGTGTCTCTCTGTCCCTCTATCTGTACCTCTCCCTCTCTCTCTCTCTGTCCCTCTCACTCTGTCTCTCTGTCCCTCTCCCTGTCTCTGGGTGTGTCCCTCTCTCTCTGTCCCTTTCTCTCTGTCTCTCTGTCTCTATCTCGCTATCTCTCTCAGTCTCTCTGTCCCTCTATCTCTCTCTCTCAATCTAACTGTCCCTCTCTCTCTCTCAGTCCCTCTCTCTCTGGCCCTCGGTCTCTCTGTCCCTCTCTCTCTCTCTGTCCCTCTCTCTCTCTGACCTTCGGTCTCTCTGTCCGTCTCTCTCTGTCTCCCTCTCTCTCTCTCCATCGCTCTGACTCTCTGTTCCTCTCACTCTGGCTCTCTGACCCTCTCTCTGTGTCTCTCTGTCAATCTCTCTCTTTCTATGTCACTCTCTCTCTCACTGTGTCCCTCTCTCCCTCTGTCTCTGTCCCTCTCTCTGTGTCTCTGTCCCTCTCTCTATGTCTCTCTGTCCCTATCCCTCTCTGTAGCTCTCACTCACTGTGTCCCTCTCTCTCTCTGTCCCCTTTCTTTCTCTCTGTCCCCTTCTCTCTCGCTCTGTCTCTCTGCCCTCTCTCTCTGTCCCTCTCTCTGTGTCTCTCTGTCCCTCTCGCTGTACATCTCCCTCTCTCTCTGTTCCTCTCTATGTGTCTCTCTGTCCCTCTCCCTCTGTGTCTTTCTGTCCTTCTCTCTCCCTCTGTCCCTTTCTCCATCTCTGTGTCCACCTCTGTCGCTGTCCCACTCTCTCTCTGTTCCTCTCTCTCTGCCCTTTTCTCTCTCTCTGTCCCCTTCTCTCTCGCTCTGTCTCTCTGCCCCTCTCTCCCTGTCCCTCTCTCTGTGTCTCTCTGTCCCTCTCTCTCTCTGTGTCCCTCTCTCTGTCCATCTTTCGCTCTCTCTCTTTGTCCCTCTATGTCGCTCTCTCTATGTCTCTCTGTCCCCCTCTCTCTGCCCTTATCTCTATTTCTGTCCCTCTCTCTGTCTCTCTGTCCCTCTCTCTCTGTCCCTCTCTCTGTCTCCTCTCTCTCTGTCCCTCTCTCTCTGTGTCATTCTGTCCCTCTCTCTCTCTTTCCCTATCTCACACACTGTGTCCCTCTCTCTCTCTGTCCCTCTCTCTCTCCCTCTGTCTCTCTGATCCTCTCTCTGTGTCTCGCTGTCCCTCTCTCTGCACCTCTCCCTATCTCTCTCTGTCCCTCTCTCTGTGTCTCTCTGTCCCTCTCTCTGTGTCTCACTCTCTCTGTCCCCTCTCTCTGTCCCTTTCTCCCTCTCTGTGTCCCCCTCTGTCTCTGTCCCACTCTCTCTCTCTGTCCCTCTCTTTCTCTGTCACTCTCTTTCTCTGTCCCTCTCTCTCTGTCCCCCTCTCTCTCGCTCTGTCTCTCTGCTCCTCTCTCTCTGTCTCTCTGTCCCTCTCTCTGTACCTCTCCCTCTCTCTCTCTGTCCCTCTCTATGTGTCTCTCTGTCCCTCTCCCTATGTGTCTCTCTGTCCCTCTCTCTCCCTCCGTCCCTTTCTCCCTCTCTGTGTCCACCTTTGTCTCTGTCCCACTCTCTCTCTCTGTCCCTCTCTCTCTCTGTCACTCTCTCTCTCTGTCATTCTCTCTCTGTCCCCCTCTCTCTCTCGCTCTGTCTCTCTGCTCCTCTCTCTGTGTCTCTCTGTCCCTCTCTCTGTACCTCTCCCTCTCTCTCTGTCCCTCTCTATGTGTCTCTCTGTCCCTCTCCCTATGTGTCTCTCTGTCCCTCTCTCTCCCTCCGTCCCTTTCTCCCTCTCTGTGTCCACCTCTGTCTCTGTCCCACTCTCTCTCTCTGTCCCTCTCTCTCTGTCACTCTCTCTCTCTGTCCCTCTCTCTCTGTCCCCCTCTCCCTCTCGCTCTGTCTCTCTGCTCCTCTCTCTGTGTCTCTCTGTCCCTCTCTCTGTACCTCTCCCTCTCTCTCTGTCCCTCTCTATGTGTCTCTCTGTCCCTCTCCCTATGTGTCTCTCTGTCCCTCTCTCTCTCTGTCCCTCACTCACTATGTCCCTCTCTCACTCTGTCCCTCTCTCTCTCTCGCTCTGTCTGTCTGCTCCTCTCTCTGTGTCTCTCTGTCCCTCTCTCTGTGTCTCTCTGTCCCTCTCTCTCTATGTCTCTCTCTCTCTCTGTCCCCCTCTCTCTCTGTCCCTTTCTCCCTCTCTGTGCCCCTCTTTCTCTGCTTCCTCTCTCTCTCTCTGTCCGTCTCTCTCTCTGTCCCTCTCCCTCCCTCTCTATGAGTCCCTCTCTCTGTCTCTGCCCCTCTCTCTCTGTCTCTCTCTCTCTTTCTGTGACCCCCATCTCTCTGTCCCTCTCTGTCTCTCTCCCTCTCTTTGACAATCTCTCCGTCTCTGTCCCTCTCTGTCTGTCCCTCTCTGCTCTCTCTGTTTGCCTCTCTCTCTGTCTCTCTGTCCCCCCTCTCGCTGTCCCTCTCTCTCTCTGTGTCGCTCTCTCTCTGTCCCACTCTCTCTCTTTCAGTCTTTCTGTTCCTCTCTCTCTCTCTTTCCCCTCTCTCTGCGTGTCACTCTCTCCCTCTCTGTCCCTTTATCTCTCTGTCTCTCTGTCCCACTCCCTCTCTCTGTGTCCCTCTCTCTGTCTCTCTGTCCCAATCTCACTCACTCTCTCAGTCACTCTGTCCCTCTCTCTCAGTCTCTCTGTCCCTCTCTCTTTCTCTGCCCCTCTCTCTCTGTCTCCCTCTCTCTCTCCGTTCCTCTGTCTCTCTTTCCCTCTCTCACTGTCTCTCTGATCCTCTCTTTCTCTGTGTCTCTCTGTCCCTCTCTCTCTTTCTATGTCCCCCTCTCTCACTGTGTCCCTCTCTCTGTCTCTCTGTCTCTCTCTCTCTCTGCCACTCTGTCCCTCTCGCTCTCTCTCTCTCTGTCCCTCTCCCTGTGTCTCTCTGTCCCTCTCTCGCTCTGTCCCTCTCACTCACTGTGTCCCTCTCTCTCTCTGTCCCCTCTCACTTTCCCTCTGTCCCCCTCTCTCTCGCTCTGTCTTTCTGCCCCCCCTCTCTCTGTCCCTCTGTCTGTGTCTCACTGTCCCCCTCTCTCTCTGTCCCTCTCTCTGTCCCCCTCTCTCTCTCTCTTTGTCCCTCGCTGTCGCTTTCTCTGTGTCTCTCTGTCCCTCCCTCTCTGTCCGTCTCTCTCTGTCTCTGTGTCCCTCTCTCTCTATCCCTCTCTGCCCCTCTCTCTCTCCCTCTCTCTGTGTATCTCAGTCCCTCTCTCCCACTCTCCGTCCCTCTCTCTGTCCCTCTCTCTCTCTCTTTGTCCCTCTCTGTCGCTCTCTCTGTGTCTTTCTGTCCCTCTCTCTCTCTGTCCCTCTCTCTATCCCCCTTTCTCTCTGTCTCTTTGTCCCTCTCTGTCGCTCTCTCTGTGTCACTCTGTCCCTCTCTCTCTGTCCTTTTCTCTCTCTCTCTGTCCCTCTCTCTGTCTCTCTGTCCCTCAGTCTCTTTGTGTCCATCTCTCTGTCCATCTTTCTCTCTTTCTCTTTGTCCCTCTATGTCGCTCTCTCTATGTCTCTCTGACCCTCTCTCTCTCTGCCCTTATCTCTCTTTCTGTCTCTCTCTCTGTCTCTCTGTCCCTCTCTCTCTGTCCCTCTCTCTGTCTCCCTCTCTCTCTGTCCCTCTCTCTGTGTCTCTCTGTCCCTATCTCTCTCTTTCCCTATCTCACTCACTATATCCATCTCTCTGTCCCTCTCTCTCACGCTCTGTCTCTCTGCTCCTCTCTCTGTGTCACTCTGTCCCTCTCTCTGTACCTCTCCCTCTCTCTTTGTGTCCCTCTCTCTGTGTCTCTCTGTCCCTCTCTCTGTGTCTCTCTGTCCCCTTCTCTCTCTGTCCCTTTCTCCCTCTCTGTGTCCCTCTTTCTCTGTGTCCCTCTCACTCTCTGTCCCTCTCTCTCCCTCTGTCCCTTTCTCCCTCTCTGTGTCCCCCTCTCTCCTTGTCCCACTCTCTCTCTCTCTGTCCCTCTCTCTCTGTCACTCTCTCTAGCCCTCTCTCACTGTCCCCCTCTCTCTCTCTCGCTCTGTCTCTCTGCTCTTCTCTCTGTTTCTCTCTGTCCTTCTCTCTGTACCTCTCCCTCTCTCTCTGTCCCTCTCTATGTGTCTCTCTGTCCCTCTCCCTCTGTGTCTCTCTGTCCCCCTCTCTCTCTGTCCCTTTCTCCCTCTCTCTGTTCCTCTTTCTTTGCGTCCTCGCTCTCTCTCTCTCTCTGTCCCTCTCTCTCTCTGTCTCTCTGTCCCTCTCCCTACCTCTCTATGTGTCCCTCTCGCTGCCCCTCTCTCTCTCTGTCCCTCTCTCTCTCTCTGTGACCCCCCTCTCTCTGTCCCTCTCTCTCTCTCTTTGTTTGCCTCTCTCTCTCTGTCTCTCTGTCCCCCCTCTCGCTGTCTCTGTCTCTCTCTCTCTGTCCCTCTCTCGCTCTCTTTGTTTGCCTCTCTCTCTCTGTCTCTCTGTCCCCCCTCTCGCTGTCCCTCTCTCTCTCTGTCCCACTCTCTCTCTCTGAATCTTTATGTCCCTCTCTCTCTCTCTCCCCTCTCTCTCTGCGTGTCCCTTTCTCCCTCTCTGTCCCGTTCTCTCTCTGTCTCTCTGTCCCACTCCCTCTCTCTTTGTCCCTCTCTCTCTGTCTCTCTGTCCCTATCTCGCTCTCTCTCTCTCAGTCACTCTGTCCCTCACTCTCTCTCTCTCAGTCTCTCTGCCCCTCTTACTCTCTCAGTCCCTCTCTCACTCTCTGGCCGTCGGTCTCTCTGTCCCTCTCTCTCTCTAGCCCACTCTCTTACTGGCCCTCTCTCTCTCTCTCTGGCCCTCGGTTTCTCTGTCACTCTCTCTCTGTATCCCTCTCTCTCTCCGTCCCTCTGTCTCTCTGACCCTCTCTGTCTCTGTGTCTTTCTGTCCTTCTCTCTCTCTTTCTATGTCCCCCTCTCTTACTGTGTCCCTCTCTCTGTCTCTCTGTCCCTCTCTCTCTGTCTCTCTGTCCCTCTCTCTCTCTGTCCTCTCTCTCTCTCTGTCCCTCTCTCTCTGTCCCTCTCTCTCTGTTACTCTCTCTCTGACCCTCTCTCTCTGTCCCCCTCTCTCTCTCGCTCTGTCTCTCTGCTCTTCTCTCTTTTTCTCTCTGTTCCTCTCTCTGTACCTCTCCCTCTCTCTCTCTGTCCCTCTCTATGTGTCTCTCTGTCCCTCTCCCTCTGTGTCTCTCTGTCCCCCTCTCTCTCTGTCCCTTTCTCCCTCTCTCTGTCCCTCTTTCTTTGCGTCTTCGCTCTCTCTCTCTCTCTCTCTGTCCCTCTCTCTCTCTGTCTCTCTGTCCCTCTCCCTACCTCTCTATGTGTCCCTCTCGCTGCCCCTCTCTCTGTCCCTCTCACTCTCTCTGTGACCCCCTCTCTCTGTCCATCTCTCTCTCCCTCCCTGTGACAATCTCTCTGTCTCTATCCCTCTCTCTCTGTCCCTCTCTCGCTCTCTTTGTTTGCGTCTCTCTCTCTGTCTCTCTGTCCCCCATCTCGCTGTCCCTCTCTCTCTGTCCCACTCTCTCTCTCAATCTTTCTGTCCCTCTCTCTCTCTCTGTCCCCTCTCTCTCTGCGTGTCCCTTTCTCCCTCTCTGTCCCGTTCTCTCTCTGTCTCTCTGTCCCACTCCCTCTCTCTCTGTGTCCCTCTCTCTCTGTCTCTCTGTCCCTATCTCGCTCTCTCTCTCTCAGTCACTCTGTCCCTCACTCTCTCTCTCAGTCTCTCTGCCCCTCTTACTCTCTCAGTCCCTCTCTCACTCTCTGGCCGTCGGTCTCTCTGTCCCTCTCTCTCTCTCGCCCACTCTCTTACTGGCCCTCTCTCTCTCTGGCCCTCGGTTTCTCTGTCACTCTCTTTCTGTATCCCTCTCTCTCTCCGTGCCTCTGTCTCTCTGACCCTCTCTGTCTCTGTGTCTCTCTGTCCTTCTCTCTCTCTTTCTATGTCCCCCTCTCTCACTGTGTCCCTCTCTCTCTGTCTCTCTGTCCCTCTCTCTCTGTCTCTCTGTCCCCCTCTCTCTCTGTCCCCACTCTCTCTCTCTGTCCCTCTCTCTCTGTCCCCCCCTCTCTCTGTTCCTTTCTCCCTCTCTGTGTCCCTCTTTCTCTGCGTCCTCTCTCTCTCGCTGCCCCTCTCTCTCTGTCTCTCTGTCCCTCTCCCTCCCTCTCTATGTGTCCCTCTCTCTGTCTCTGCCCCTCACTCTCTGTTCCTCTCTCTCTGTGTCTCCCCCTCTCTCTGTCCCTCCCTCTCTCTCTGTGACAATCTCTCTCTCTCTGTCCCTCTCTCTCTGTCCCTCTCTCGCTCTGTGACCCTCTTTCTCTCTCTGTCCCTACCTTTCTCTGTCCTCTCTCTCTGTCTCTGTCCATCTCTCTCTGTCCCCTCACCCTATCACTTTGGTCGCCCCCCCCCCCCACTCTCTCTGTCCCTCAGTCTCTCTGTCCCTATGTCTTTCTGTCCCTCTATCTCTCTGTCTTTCTGACCCTCTCTGTCTGTCCCTCCCTCGCTCTCTCTCTCTGTGTCCTTATCTCTGTCTCTGTCCCTCTCTCTCTGTCCCTTTCTCGCTCTCTCTGTTTCACTCTCTCTCTCTCTGACCCCCTCTCCCTCTCTCTGTGTCCCTCTCTCTCTGTGTCTCTCTGTCCCCCTCTCTCTCTCTGTCCCTCTCTCTGTATCTCTCTTTCTCTCTCTCTCTCCCTCTCTCTGTCCCTTTCTCTCTGTCGCTCTCTCTCTCTGTTCCTCTCTGTCTCTGACCCTCTCTCTGTCTGTCTCCCTCTTCTCTCAATGTCCGTCTCTCTGTGGCCCCCTTTCTCTGTGTCCCTCTCTCTATGTCGCTCTCTCTCTCTGTCCCTCTCTGTCTCTGACCCTCTCCCTGTCTGTCCCCCTCTCTCTCGCTCTGTCATTCTGCCCCTTTCTCTCTGTCCTTCTCTCTGTGTCTCTCTGTCCCTCTCTCTCTGTCACTCTCTCTGTCCCCCTCTCTCTCTTTCTCTCTCTCTCTGTCCCTCTCTCTCTGTCTCTCTGTCCCTCTCCCTCCCTCTCTATGTGGCCCTCTCGCTGTCTCTGCCCCTGTCTCTCTGTTCCTCTCTCTCTCTGTGTGACTACCCCTCACTCTGTCCCTCTCTCTCTCTCTGTGACTACCCCTCACTCTGTCCCACCCTTTCTCTGTCCCTCTCTCTGTCTCTGTCCATCTCTCTCTGTCCCCTCTCCCTATCACTTTGGTCCACCCTCCCTCTCTCTGTCCCTCAGTCTCTCTGTCCCTCAGTCTTTCTGTCTCTCTCTGACTCTGTCTTTCTGTCCCTCTATCTCTCTGTCTTTCTGACCCTCTCTGTCTGTCCCTCCCTCACTCTCTCTCTGTGTCCTTATCTCTGCCTCTGTCCCTCTCTCTCTGTCCCTCTCTCGCTCTCTCTGTTTCCCCCTCTCTCTCTGTCTCTCTGTCCCCCCTATCGCTCTCTCTGTGTCCCTTTCTCTCTCTCTGTGTCCCTATCTCTCTCACTGTGTCCCTCTCTCTCTGTCCCTCTCTCTCTATGTCCCTCTCTCTCTGTCCCTCTCTTTCTGTCTCTTTCTCTCTCTGTGTCCCACTTCTCTCAATGTCCCTCTCTCTGTGTCCCTCTCTCTCTATTTGTCCCTCTCTCTCTGTGTCCCTCTCTCTCTGTCACTTTTATCCCTCTCTGTGTCACTGTCTCTCTCTGTCCCTCTCTCTCTGTCTCTGTCCCTCTCTCTCTGTCCCCTCTCTCTATCACTTTCGTCCCCCCTCCCTCTCTCTGTCCCTAAGTCTCTCTGTCTCTCTCTGTCTCTGTCTTTCTATCCCTCTATCTGTCTGTCTTTCTGACCCTCTCTGTCTGTTCCTCCCCCTCTCTCTTTCTGTGTCCTTCTCTCTGTCTCTGTCACTCTCTCTCTGTCCCTCTCTCGCTCTCTCTGTGTCCCTCTCCCTCTGTCCCTTTCTCTCTGTCTCTGTCCCTATCTCGCTCTCTCTCTCTCAGTCTCTCTATCCCTCTCTCTCTCGCTTTCTCTCTCTCTCAGTCTCTCTGTCCCTCTCTCTCTCTCTGTCCCTCTCTTTCTCTCTCTGTCCATCTCTCTCTCTGACCTTCGATCTCTCTGTCCCTCTCTCTCTGTCTCCCTCTCTTTCTCCATCCCTCTGACTCTCTGTCCCTCTCTCACTCTGTCTCTCTGACCCTCTCTTTCTCTGTCCCTCTCTCTCTCACTGTGTCCCCCCCTCTTTCTCTGTCTCTCTGTCTCTCTCTCTGTCCCTCTCTCTGTCTCTCTGTCCCTCTCTCTGTCCCTCTCTGTCCCTATCTCTCTCTGTCCCTCTCATTCACTGTGTCCCTCTCTCTCTGTCCCCTTTCTCTCTCTCTCTGTCCCCTTCTCTCTCGCTCTGTCTCTCTGTCCCTCTCTCTCACTGTGTCCATCTCAGTCCCCTCTCTCTCTCTCTCTGTGTCCCTCTCTCTCTGTCCCACTCTCTCTCTTTCAGTCTTTCTGTCCCTCTCTCTCTCTCTGTCCCCTCTCTCTGCGTGTCACTCTCTCCCTCTCTGTCCCTTTCTCTCTGTCTCTCTGTCCCACTCCCTCTCTCTCTGTGTCCCTCTCTCGCTGTCTCTCTGTTACAATCTCGCTCTCTCTCTCCGTCACTCTGTCCCTCTCTCTCAGTCTCTCTGTCCCTCTCTCTTTCTCTGCCCCTCTCTCTCTGTCTCCCTCTCTCTCTCCGTTCCTCTGTCTCTCTTTCCCTCTCTCACTGTCTCTCTGATCCTCTCTTTCTCTGTGTCTCTCTGTCCCTCTCTCTCTTTCTATGTCCCCCTCTCTCACTGTGTCCCTCTCTCTGTCTCTCTGTCTCTCTCTCTCTCTGCCACTCTGTCCCTCTCGCTCTCTCTCTCTCTGTCCCTCTCCCTGTGTCTCTCTGTCCCTCTCTCGCTCTGTCCCTCTCACTCACTGTGTCCCTCTCTCTCTCTGTCCCCTCTCACTTTCCCTCTGTCCCCCTCTCTCTCGCTCTGTCTTTCTGCCCCCCCTCTCTCTGTCCCTCTGTCTGTGTCTCACTGTCCCCCTCTCTCTCTGTCCCTCTCTCTGTCCCCCTCTCTCTCTCTCTTTGTCCCTCGCTGTCGCTTTCTCTGTGTCTCTCTGTCCCTCCCTCTCTGTCCGTCTCTCTCTGTCTCTGTGTCCCTCTCTCTCTATCCCTCTCTGCCCCTCTCTCTCTCCCTCTCTCTGTGTATCTCAGTCCCTCTCTCCCACTCTCCGTCCCTCTCTCTGTCCCTCTCTCTCTCTTTGTCCCTCTCTGTCGCTCTCTCTGTGTCTTTCTGTCCCTCTCTCTCTCTCTGTCCCTCTCTCTATCCCCCTTTCTCTCTGTCTCTTTGTCCCTCTCTGTCGCTCTCTCTGTGTCACTCTGTCCCTCTCTCTCTGTCCTTTTCTCTCTCTCTCTGTCCCTCTCTCTGTCTCTCTGTCCCTCAGTCTCTTTGTGTCCATCTCTCTGTCCATCTTTCTCTCTTTCTCTTTGTCCCTCTATGTCGCTCTCTCTATGTCTCTCTGACCCTCTCTCTCTCTGCCCTTATCTCTCTTTCTGTCTCTCTCTCTGTCTCTCTGTCCCTCTCTCTCTGTCCCTCTCTCTGTCTCCCTCTCTCTCTGTCCCTCTCTCTGTGTCTCTCTGTCCCTATCTCTCTCTTTCCCTATCTCACTCACTATATCCATCTCTCTGTCCCTCTCTCTCACGCTCTGTCTCTCTGCTCCTCTCTCTGTGTCACTCTGTCCCTCTCTCTGTACCTCTCCCTCTCTCTTTGTGTCCCTCTCTCTGTGTCTCTCTGTCCCTCTCTCTGTGTCTCTCTGTCCCCTTCTCTCTCTGTCCCTTTCTCCCTCTCTGTGTCCCTCTTTCTCTGTGTCCCTCTCACTCTCTGTCCCTCTCTCTCCCTCTGTCCCTTTCTCCCTCTCTGTGTCCCCCTCTCTCCTTGTCCCACTCTCTCTCTCTCTGTCCCTCTCTCTCTGTCACTCTCTCTAGCCCTCTCTCACTGTCCCCCTCTCTCTCTCTCGCTCTGTCTCTCTGCTCTTCTCTCTGTTTCTCTCTGTCCTTCTCTCTGTACCTCTCCCTCTCTCTCTGTCCCTCTCTATGTGTCTCTCTGTCCCTCTCCCTCTGTGTCTCTCTGTCCCCCTCTCTCTCTGTCCCTTTCTCCCTCTCTCTGTTCCTCTTTCTTTGCGTCCTCGCTCTCTCTCTCTCTCTGTCCCTCTCTCTCTCTGTCTCTCTGTCCCTCTCCCTACCTCTCTATGTGTCCCTCTCGCTGCCCCTCTCTCTCTGTCCCTCTCTCTCTCTCTGTGACCCCCCTCTCTCTGTCCCTCTCTCTCTCTCTTTGTTTGCCTCTCTCTCTCTGTCTCTCTGTCCCCCCTCTCGCTGTCTCTGTCTCTCTCTCTCTGTCCCTCTCTCGCTCTCTTTGTTTGCCTCTCTCTCTCTGTCTCTCTGTCCCCCCTCTCGTTGTCCCTCTCTCTCTCTGTCCCACTCTCTCTCTCTGAATCTTTATGTCCCTCTCTCTCTCTCTCCCCTCTCTCTCTGCGTGTCCCTTTCTCCCTCTCTGTCCCGTTCTCTCTCTGTCTCTCTGTCCCACTCCCTCTCTCTTTGTCCCTCTCTCTCTGTCTCTCTGTCCCTATCTCGCTCTCTCTCTCTCAGTCACTCTGTCCCTCACTCTCTCTCTCTCAGTCTCTCTGCCCCTCTTACTCTCTCAGTCCCTCTCTCACTCTCTGGCCGTCGGTCTCTCTGTCCCTCTCTCTCTCTAGCCCACTCTCTTACTGGCCCTCTCTCTCTCTCTCTGGCCCTCGGTTTCTCTGTCACTCTCTCTCTGTATCCCTCTCTCTCTCCGTCCCTCTGTCTCTCTGACCCTCTCTGTCTCTGTGTCTTTCTGTCCTTCTCTCTCTCTTTCTATGTCCCCCTCTCTTACTGTGTCCCTCTCTCTGTCTCTCTGTCCCTCTCTCTCTGTCTCTCTGTCCCTCTCTCTCTCTGTCCTCTCTCTCTCTCTGTCCCTCTCTCTCTGTCCCTCTCTCTCTGTTACTCTCTCTCTGACCCTCTCTCTCTGTCCCCCTCTCTCTCTCGCTCTGTCTCTCTGCTCTTCTCTCTTTTTCTCTCTGTTCCTCTCTCTGTACCTCTCCCTCTCTCTCTCTGTCCCTCTCTATGTGTCTCTCTGTCCCTCTCCCTCTGTGTCTCTCTGTCCCCCTCTCTCTCTGTCCCTTTCTCCCTCTCTCTGTCCCTCTTTCTTTGCGTCTTCGCTCTCTCTCTCTCTCTCTCTGTCCCTCTCTCTCTCTGTCTCTCTGTCCCTCTCCCTACCTCTCTATGTGTCCCTCTCGCTGCCCCTCTCTCTGTCCCTCTCACTCTCTCTGTGACCCCCTCTCTCTGTCCATCTCTCTCTCCCTCCCTGTGACAATCTCTCTGTCTCTATCCCTCTCTCTCTGTCCCTCTCTCGCTCTCTTTGTTTGCGTCTCTCTCTCTGTCTCTCTGTCCCCCATCTCGCTGTCCCTCTCTCTCTGTCCCACTCTCTCTCTCAATCTTTCTGTCCCTCTCTCTCTCTCTGTCCCCTCTCTCTCTGCGTGTCCCTTTCTCCCTCTCTGTCCCGTTCTCTCTCTGTCTCTCTGTCCCACTCCCTCTCTCTCTGTGTCCCTCTCTCTCTGTCTCTCTGTCCCTATCTCGCTCTCTCTCTCTCAGTCACTCTGTCCCTCACTCTCTCTCTCTCAGTCTCTCTGCCCCTCTTACTCTCTCAGTCCCTCTCTCACTCTCTGGCCGTCGGTCTCTCTGTCCCTCTCTCTCTCTCGCCCACTCTCTTACTGGCCCTCTCTCTCTCTGGCCCTCGGTTTCTCTGTCACTCTCTTTCTGTATCCCTCTCTCTCTCCGTGCCTCTGTCTCTCTGACCCTCTCTGTCTCTGTGTCTCTCTGTCCTTCTCTCTCTCTTTCTATGTCCCCCTCTCTCACTGTGTCCCTCTCTCTCTGTCTCTCTGTCCCTCTCTCTCTGTCTCTCTGTCCCCCTCTCTCTCTGTCCCCACTCTCTCTCTCTGTCCCTCTCTCTCTGTCCCCCCCTCTCTCTGTTCCTTTCTCCCTCTCTGTGTCCCTCTTTCTCTGCGTCCTCTCTCTCTCGCTGCCCCTCTCTCTCTGTCTCTCTGTCCCTCTCCCTCCCTCTCTATGTGTCCCTCTCTCTGTCTCTGCCCCTCACTCTCTGTTCCTCTCTCTCTGTGTCTCCCCCTCTCTCTGTCCCTCCCTCTCTCTCTGTGACAATCTCTCTCTCTCTGTCCCTCTCTCTCTGTCCCTCTCTCGCTCTGTGACCCTCTTTCTCTCTCTGTCCCTACCTTTCTCTGTCCTCTCTCTCTGTCTCTGTCCATCTCTCTCTGTCCCCTCACCCTATCACTTTGGTCGCCCCCCCCCCCACTCTCTCTGTCCCTCAGTCTCTCTGTCCCTATGTCTTTCTGTCCCTCTATCTCTCTGTCTTTCTGACCCTCTCTGTCTGTCCCTCCCTCGCTCTCTCTCTCTGTGTCCTTATCTCTGTCTCTGTCCCTCTCTCTCTGTCCCTTTCTCGCTCTCTCTGTTTCACTCTCTCTCTCTCTGACCCCCTCTCCCTCTCTCTGTGTCCCTCTCTCTCTGTGTCTCTCTGTCCCCCTCTCTCTCTCTGTCCCTCTCTCTGTATCTCTCTTTCTCTCTCTCTCTCCCTCTCTCTGTCCCTTTCTCTCTGTCGCTCTCTCTCTCTGTTCCTCTCTGTCTCTGACCCTCTCTCTGTCTGTCTCCCTCTTCTCTCAATGTCCGTCTCTCTGTGGCCCCCTTTCTCTGTGTCCCTCTCTCTATGTCGCTCTCTCTCTCTGTCCCTCTCTGTCTCTGACCCTCTCCCTGTCTGTCCCCCTCTCTCTCGCTCTGTCATTCTGCCCCTTTCTCTCTGTCCTTCTCTCTGTGTCTCTCTGTCCCTCTCTCTCTGTCACTCTCTCTGTCCCCCTCTCTCTCTTTCTCTCTCTCTCTGTCCCTCTCTCTCTGTCTCTCTGTCCCTCTCCCTCCCTCTCTATGTGGCCCTCTCGCTGTCTCTGCCCCTGTCTCTCTGTTCCTCTCTCTCTCTGTGTGACTACCCCTCACTCTGTCCCTCTCTCTCTCTCTGTGACTACCCCTCACTCTGTCCCACCCTTTCTCTGTCCCTCTCTCTGTCTCTGTCCATCTCTCTCTGTCCCCTCTCCCTATCACTTTGGTCCACCCTCCCTCTCTCTGTCCCTCAGTCTCTCTGTCCCTCAGTCTTTCTGTCTCTCTCTGACTCTGTCTTTCTGTCCCTCTATCTCTCTGTCTTTCTGACCCTCTCTGTCTGTCCCTCCCTCACTCTCTCTCTGTGTCCTTATCTCTGCCTCTGTCCCTCTCTCTCTGTCCCTCTCTCGCTCTCTCTGTTTCCCCCTCTCTCTCTGTCTCTCTGTCCCCCCTATCGCTCTCTCTGTGTCCCTTTCTCTCTCTCTGTGTCCCTATCTCTCTCACTGTGTCCCTCTCTCTCTGTCCCTCTCTCTCTATGTCCCTCTCTCTCTGTCCCTCTCTTTCTGTCTCTTTCTCTCTCTGTGTCCCACTTCTCTCAATGTCCCTCTCTCTGTGTCCCTCTCTCTCTATTTGTCCCTCTCTCTCTGTGTCCCTCTCTCTCTGTCACTTTTATCCCTCTCTGTGTCACTGTCTCTCTCTGTCCCTCTCTCTCTGTCTCTGTCCCTCTCTCTCTGTCCCCTCTCTCTATCACTTTCGTCCCCCCTCCCTCTCTCTGTCCCTAAGTCTCTCTGTCTCTCTCTGTCTCTGTCTTTCTATCCCTCTATCTGTCTGTCTTTCTGACCCTCTCTGTCTGTTCCTCCCCCTCTCTCTTTCTGTGTCCTTCTCTCTGTCTCTGTCACTCTCTCTCTGTCCCTCTCTCGCTCTCTCTGTGTCCCTCTCCCTCTGTCCCTTTCTCTCTGTCTCTGTCCCTATCTCGCTCTCTCTCTCTCAGTCTCTCTATCCCTCTCTCTCTCGCTTTCTCTCTCTCTCAGTCTCTCTGTCCCTCTCTCTCTCTCTGTCCCTCTCTTTCTCTCTCTGTCCATCTCTCTCTCTGACCTTCGATCTCTCTGTCCCTCTCTCTCTGTCTCCCTCTCTTTCTCCATCCCTCTGACTCTCTGTCCCTCTCTCACTCTGTCTCTCTGACCCTCTCTTTCTCTGTCCCTCTCTCTCTCACTGTGTCCCCCCCTCTTTCTCTGTCTCTCTGTCTCTCTCTCTGTCCCTCTCTCTGTCTCTCTGTCCCTCTCTCTGTCCCTCTCTGTCCCTATCTCTCTCTGTCCCTCTCATTCACTGTGTCCCTCTCTCTCTGTCCCCTTTCTCTCTCTCTCTGTCCCCTTCTCTCTCGCTCTGTCTCTCTGTCCCTCTCTCTCACTGTGTCCATCTCAGTCCCCTCTCTCTCTCTCTCTGTGTCCCTCTCTCTCTGTCCCACTCTCTCTCTTTCAGTCTTTCTGTCCCTCTCTCTCTCTCTGTCCCCTCTCTCTGCGTGTCACTCTCTCCCTCTCTGTCCCTTTCTCTCTGTCTCTCTGTCCCACTCCCTCTCTCTCTGTGTCCCTCTCTCGCTGTCTCTCTGTTACAATCTCGCTCTCTCTCTCCGTCACTCTGTCCCTCTCTCTCAGTCTCTCTGTCCCTCTCTCTTTCTCTGCCCCTCTCTCTCTGTCTCCCTCTCTCTCTCCGTTCCTCTGTCTCTCTTTCCCTCTCTCACTGTCTCTCTGATCCTCTCTTTCTCTGTGTCTCTCTGTCCCTCTCTCTCTTTCTATGTCCCCCTCTCTCACTGTGTCCCTCTCTCTGTCTCTCTGTCTCTCTCTCTCTCTGCCACTCTGTCCCTCTCGCTCTCTCTCTCTCTGTCCCTCTCCCTGTGTCTCTCTGTCCCTCTCTCGCTCTGTCCCTCTCACTCACTGTGTCCCTCTCTCTCTCTGTCCCCTCTCACTTTCCCTCTGTCCCCCTCTCTCTCGCTCTGTCTTTCTGCCCCCCCTCTCTCTGTCCCTCTGTCTGTGTCTCACTGTCCCCCTCTCTCTCTGTCCCTCTCTCTGTCCCCCTCTCTCTCTCTCTTTGTCCCTCGCTGTCGCTTTCTCTGTGTCTCTCTGTCCCTCCCTCTCTGTCCGTCTCTCTCTGTCTCTGTGTCCCTCTCTCTCTATCCCTCTCTGCCCCTCTCTCTCTCCCTCTCTCTGTGTATCTCAGTCCCTCTCTCCCACTCTCCGTCCCTCTCTCTGTCCCTCTCTCTCTCTTTGTCCCTCTCTGTCGCTCTCTCTGTGTCTTTCTGTCCCTCTCTCTCTCTCTGTCCCTCTCTCTATCCCCCTTTCTCTCTGTCTCTTTGTCCCTCTCTGTCGCTCTCTCTGTGTCACTCTGTCCCTCTCTCTCTGTCCTTTTCTCTCTCTCTCTGTCCCTCTCTCTGTCTCTCTGTCCCTCAGTCTCTTTGTGTCCATCTCTCTGTCCATCTTTCTCTCTTTCTCTTTGTCCCTCTATGTCGCTCTCTCTATGTCTCTCTGACCCTCTCTCTCTCTGCCCTTATCTCTCTTTCTGTCTCTCTCTCTGTCTCTCTGTCCCTCTCTCTCTGTCCCTCTCTCTGTCTCCCTCTCTCTCTGTCCCTCTCTCTGTGTCTCTCTGTCCCTATCTCTCTCTTTCCCTATCTCACTCACTATATCCATCTCTCTGTCCCTCTCTCTCACGCTCTGTCTCTCTGCTCCTCTCTCTGTGTCACTCTGTCCCTCTCTCTGTACCTCTCCCTCTCTCTTTGTGTCCCTCTCTCTGTGTCTCTCTGTCCCTCTCTCTGTGTCTCTCTGTCCCCTTCTCTCTCTGTCCCTTTCTCCCTCTCTGTGTCCCTCTTTCTCTGTGTCCCTCTCACTCTCTGTCCCTCTCTCTCCCTCTGTCCCTTTCTCCCTCTCTGTGTCCCCCTCTCTCCTTGTCCCACTCTCTCTCTCTCTGTCCCTCTCTCTCTGTCACTCTCTCTAGCCCTCTCTCACTGTCCCCCTCTCTCTCTCTCGCTCTGTCTCTCTGCTCTTCTCTCTGTTTCTCTCTGTCCTTCTCTCTGTACCTCTCCCTCTCTCTCTGTCCCTCTCTATGTGTCTCTCTGTCCCTCTCCCTCTGTGTCTCTCTGTCCCCCTCTCTCTCTGTCCCTTTCTCCCTCTCTCTGTTCCTCTTTCTTTGCGTCCTCGCTCTCTCTCTCTCTCTGTCCCTCTCTCTCTCTGTCTCTCTGTCCCTCTCCCTACCTCTCTATGTGTCCCTCTCGCTGCCCCTCTCTCTCTGTCCCTCTCTCTCTCTCTGTGACCCCCCTCTCTCTGTCCCTCTCTCTCTCCCTCCCTGTGACAATCTCTCTGTCTCTGTCTCTCTCTCTCTGTCCCTCTCTCGCTCTCTTTGTTTGCCTCTCTCTCTCTGTCTCTCTGTCCCCCCTCTCGCTGTCCCTCTCTCTCTCTGTCCCACTCTCTCTCTCTGAATCTTTATGTCCCTCTCTCTCTCTCTCTCCCCTCTCTCTCTGCGTGTCCCTTTCTCCCTCTCTGTCCCGTTCTCTCTCTGTCTCTCTGTCCCACTCCCTCTCTCTTTGTCCCTCTCTCTCTGTCTCTCTGTCCCTATCTCGCTCTCTCTCTCTCAGTCACTCTGTCCCTCACTCTCTCTCTCTCAGTCTCTCTGCCCCTCTTACTCTCTCAGTCCCTCTCTCACTCTCTGGCCGTCGGTCTCTCTGTCCCTCTCTCTCTCTAGCCCACTCTCTTACTGGCCCTCTCTCTCTCTCTCTGGCCCTCGGTTTCTCTGTCACTCTCTCTCTGTATCCCTCTCTCTCTCCGTCCCTCTGTCTCTCTGACCCTCTCTGTCTCTGTGTCTTTCTGTCCTTCTCTCTCTCTTTCTATGTCCCCCTCTCTTACTGTGTCCCTCTCTCTGTCTCTCTGTCCCTCTCTCTCTGTCTCTCTGTCCCTCTCTCTCTCTGTCCTCTCTCTCTCTCTGTCCCTCTCTCTCTGTCCCTCTCTCTCTGTTACTCTCTCTCTGACCCTCTCTCTCTGTCCCCCTCTCTCTCTCGCTCTGTCTCTCTGCTCTTCTCTCTTTTTCTCTCTGTTCCTCTCTCTGTACCTCTCCCTCTCTCTCTCTGTCCCTCTCTATGTGTCTCTCTGTCCCTCTCCCTCTGTGTCTCTCTGTCCCCCTCTCTCTCTGTCCCTTTCTCCCTCTCTCTGTCCCTCTTTCTTTGCGTCCTCGCTCTCTCTCTCTCTCTCTCTGTCCCTCTCTCTCTCTGTCTCTCTGTCCCTCTCCCTACCTCTCTATGTGTCCCTCTCGCTGCCCCTCTCTCTGTCCCTCTCACTCTCTCTGTGACCCCCTCTCTCGGTCCATCTCTCTCTCCCTCCCTGTGACAATCTCTCTGTCTCTATCCCTCTCTCTCTGTCCCTCTCTCGCTCTCTTTGTTTGCGTCTCTCTCTCTGTCTCTCTGTCCCCCATCTCGCTGTCCCTCTCTCTCTGTCCCACTCTCTCTCTCAATCTTTCTGTCCCTCTCTCTCTCTCTGTCCCCTCTCTCTCTGCGTGTCCCTTTCTCCCTCTCTGTCCCGTTCTCTCTCTGTCTCTCTGTCCCACTCCCTCTCTCTCTGTGTCCCTCTCTCTCTGTCTCTCTGTCCCTATCTCGCTCTCTCTCTCTCAGTCACTCTGTCCCTCACTCTCTCTCTCTCAGTCTCTCTGCCCCTCTTACTCTCTCAGTCCCTCTCTCACTCTCTGGCCGTCGGTCTCTCTGTCCCTCTCTCTCTCTCGCCCACTCTCTTACTGGCCCTCTCTCTCTCTGGCCCTCGGTTTCTCTGTCACTCTCTTTCTGTATCCCTCTCTCTCTCCGTGCCTCTGTCTCTCTGACCCTCTCTGTCTCTGTGTCTCTCTGTCCTTCTCTCTCTCTTTCTATGTCCCCCTCTCTCACTGTGTCCCTCTCTCTCTGTCTCTCTGTCCCTCTCTCTCTGTCTCTCTGTCCCTCTCTCTCTCTGTCCCCACTCTCTCTCTCTGTCCCTCTCTCTCTGTCCCCCCCTCTCTCTGTTCCTTTCTCCCTCTCTGTGTCCCTCTTTCTCTGCGTCCTCTCTCTCTCGCTGCCCCTCTCTCTCTCTCTCTGTCTCTCTGTCCCTCTCCCTCCCTCTCTATGTGTCCCTCTCTCTGTCTCTGCCCCTCACTCTCTGTTCCTCTCTCTCTGTGTCTCCCCCTCTCTCTGTCCCTCCCTCTCTCTCTGTGACAATCTCTCTCTCTCTGTCCCTCTCTCTCTGTCCCTCTCTCGCTCTGTGACCCTCTTTCTCTCTCTGTCCCTACCTTTCTCTGTCCTCTCTCTCTGTCTCTGTCCATCTCTCTCTGTCCCCTCACCCTATCACTTTGGTCGCCCCCCCCCCACTCTCTCTGTCCCTCAGTCTCTCTGTCCCTATGTCTTTCTGTCCCTCTATCTCTCTGTCTTTCTGACCCTCTCTGTCTGTCCCTCCCTCGCTCTCTCTCTCTGTGTCCTTATCTCTGTCTCTGTCCCTCTCTCTCTGTCCCTTTCTCGCTCTCTCTGTTTCACTCTCTCTCTCTCTGACCCCCTCTCCCTCTCTCTGTGTCCCTCTCTCTCTGTGTCTCTCTGTCCCCCTCTCTCTCTCTGTCCCTCTCTCTGTATCTCTCTTTCTCTCTCTCTCTCCCTCTCTCTGTCCCTTTCTCTCTGTCGCTCTCTCTCTCTGTTCCTCTCTGTCTCTGACCCTCTCTCTGTCTGTCTCCCTCTTCTCTCAATGTCCGTCTCTCTGTGGCCCCCTTTCTCTGTGTCCCTCTCTCTATGTCGCTCTCTCTCTCTGTCCCTCTCTGTCTCTGACCCTCTCCCTGTCTGTCCCCCTCTCTCTCGCTCTGTCATTCTGCCCCTTTCTCTCTGTCCTTCTCTCTGTGTCTCTCTGTCCCTCTCTCTCTGTCACTCTCTCTGTCCCCCTCTCTCTCTTTCTCTCTCTCTCTGTCCCTCTCTCTCTGTCTCTCTGTCCCTCTCCCTCCCTCTCTATGTGGCCCTCTCGCTGTCTCTGCCCCTGTCTCTCTGTTCCTCTCTCTCTCTGTGTGACTACCCCTCACTCTGTCCCTCTCTCTCTCTCTGTGACTACCCCTCACTCTGTCCCACCCTTTCTCTGTCCCTCTCTCTGTCTCTGTCCATCTCTCTCTGTCCCCTCTCCCTATCACTTTGGTCCACCCTCCCTCTCTCTGTCCCTCAGTCTCTCTGTCCCTCAGTCTTTCTGTCTCTCTCTGTCTCTGTCTTTCTGTCCCTCTATCTCTCTGTCTTTCTGACCCTCTCTGTCTGTCCCTCCCTCACTCTCTCTCTGTGTCCTTATCTCTGCCTCTGTCCCTCTCTCTCTGTCCCTCTCTCGCTCTCTCTGTTTCCCCCTCTCTCTCTGTCTCTCTGTCCCCCCTATCGCTCTCTCTGTGTCCCTTTCTCTCTCTCTGTGTCCCTATCTCTCTCACTGTGTCCCTCTCTCTCTGTCCCTCTCTCTCTATGTCCCTCTCTCTCTGTCCCTCTCTTTCTGTCTCTTTCTCTCTCTGTGTCCCACTTCTCTCAATGTCCCTCTCTCTGTGTCCCTCTCTCTCTATTTGTCCCTCTCTCTCTGTGTCCCTCTCTCTCTGTCACTTTTATCCCTCTCTGTGTCACTGTCTCTCTCTGTCCCTCTCTCTCTGTCTCTGTCCCTCTCTCTCTGTCCCCTCTCTCTATCACTTTCGTCCCCCCTCCCTCTCTCTGTCCCTAAGTCTCTCTGTCTCTCTCTGTCTCTGTCTTTCTGTCCCTCTATCTGTCTGTCTTTCTGACCCTCTCTGTCTGTTCCTCCCCCTCTCTCTTTCTGTGTCCTTCTCTCTGTCTCTGTCACTCTCTCTCTGTCCCTCTCTCGCTCTCTCTGTGTCCCTCTCCCTCTGTCCCTTTCTCTCTGTCTCTGTCCCTATCTCGCTCTCTCTCTCTCAGTCTCTCTATCCCTCTCTCTCTCGCTTTCTCTCTCTCTCAGTCTCTCTGTCCCTCTCTCTCTCTCTGTCCCTCTCTTTCTCTCTCTGTCCATCTCTCTCTCTGACCTTCGATCTCTCTGTCCCTCTCTCTCTGTCTCCCTCTCTTTCTCCATCCCTCTGACTCTCTGTCCCTCTCTCACTCTGTCTCTCTGACCCTCTCTTTCTCTGTCCCTCTCTCTCTCACTGTGTCCCCCCCTCTTTCTCTGTCTCTCTGTCTCTCTCTCTGTCCCTCTCTCTGTCTCTCTGTCCCTCTCTCTGTCCCTCTCTGTCCCTATCTCTCTCTGTCCCTCTCATTCACTGTGTCCCTCTCTCTCTGTCCCCTTTCTCTCTCTCTCTGTCCCCTTCTCTCTCGCTCTGTCTCTCTGTCCCTCTCTCTCACTGTGTCCATCTCAGTCCCCTTTCTCTCTCTCTCTTTGTCCCTCTCTGTCGCTCTCTCTGTGTCTCTCTGTCCCTCTCTCTCCGTCCATCTCTCTCTGTCCGTCTCTCTCTGTCCCTCTCTCTGTCTCTGTGTCCCTCTCTCTATGTCCATCACTCTCTGTCCCTCCCTGTCCCTCTCTGTCTCAATCTGTCCCTCACTCTGTCTCTCTCTTTCTCCCACTTCTCTCTCTGTCCCCCTCTCTCGCTGTCCCTTTCTCCCTTTCTCTCTCTCTGTCTCTGTCCCAGTCTCTCTCTCAGTCTTTCTGTTCCTCTCTCTCTATCTCTCTGTCTCTCTGTCCCTCTCCCTCTCTGTGTGTGTGTCCCTCACTCTGTCTCTGTCTCTCTGTCCCTATCTCGCTATCTCTCTCAGTCTCTCTGTCCCCCTCTCTCTCTCAGTCTAACTGTCCCTCTCTCTTTCTGTCCCTCTCTCTCTCTGGCCCTCGGTCTCTCTGTCCCTCTCTCTCTCTGTCCCTCTATCTCTCTGACCTTCGGTCTCTCTGTCCCTCTCTCTCTGTCTCCCTCTCTCTCTCTCCATCCCTCTGACTCTCTGTCCCGCTCTCACTCTGTCTCTCTGACCCTCTCTCTCTCTGTGTCTCTCTGTCCCTCTCTCTTTCTATATCCCTCTCTCTCACTGTGTCCCCCCCTCTCTCTGTCCCCCTCTGTCCCTCTTTCTATCTCTCTGTCCCTCTCTCTGCGTCTCTCTGTCCCTATCTCTCTCTGTACCTCTCTCTCTGTCTCTCTGTCCCTCTCCCTCCCTCTCTATGTGTCCCTCTCTCTGTCTCTGCCCCTGTCTCTCTGTTCCTCTCTCTCTCTGTGTGACTACCCCTCTCTCTGTCCCTCTCTCTCTCTGTGTGACTACCCCTCACTCTGTCCCTCTCTCTCTGTCCCTCTCTCGCTCTGTGACCCTCTTTCTCTCTCTGTCCCACCCTTTCTCTGTCCCTCTCTCTGTCTCTGTCCATCTCTCTCTGTCCCCTCTCCCTATCACTTTGGTCCACCCTCCCTCTCTCTGTCCCTCAGTCTCTCTGTCCCTCAGTCTTTCTGTCTCTCTCTGTCTCTGTCTTTCTGTCCCTCTATCTCTCTGTCTTTCTGACCCTCTCTGTCTGTCCCTCCCTCACTCTCTCTCTGTGTCCTTATCTCTGCCTCTGTCCCTCTCTCGCTCTCTCTGTTTCCCCCTCTCTCTGTCTCTCTATCCCCCCTCTCGCTCTCTCTGTGTCCCTTTCTCTCTCTCTGTGTCCCTATTTCTCTCACTGTGTCCCTCTCTCTCTGTCCCTCTCTCTCTATGTCCCTCTCTCTCTGTCCTTCTCTTTCTGTCTCTTTCTCTCTCTGTGTCCCACTTCTCTCAATGTCCCTCTCTCTGTGTCCCTCTCTCTCTATTTGTCTCTCTCTCTCTGTGTCCCTCTCTCTCTGTCACTTTTATCCCTCTCTGTGTCACTGTCTCTCTCTGTCCCTCTCTCTGTCTCTGTCCCTCTCTCTCTGTCCCCTCTCTATCACTTTCGTCCCCCATCCCTCTCTCTGTCCCTAAGTCTCTCTGTCTCTCTCTGTCTCTGTCTTTCTGTCCCTCTATCTGTCTGTCTTTCTGACACTCTCTGTCTGTTCCTCCCCCCTCTCTCTTTCTGTGTCCTTCTCTCTGTCTCTGTCACTCTCTCTCTGTCCCTCTCTCGCTCTCTCTGTGTCCCTCTCCCTCTGTCCCTTTCTCTCTGTCTCTGTCCCTATCTCGCTCTCTCTCTCTCAGTCTCTCTCTCTCTCTCTGTCCATCTCTCTATCTGACCTTCGATCTCTCTGTCCCTCTCTCTCTGTCTCCCTCTCTTTCTCCATCCCTCTGACTCTCTGTCCCTCTCTCACTCTGTCTCTCTGACACTCTCTTTCTCTGTCCCTCTCTCTCTCTCACTGTGTCCCTCTCTCTTTCTCTGTCTCTCTGTCTCTCTCTCTGTCCCTCTCTCTGTCTCTCTGTCCCTCTCTCTGTCCCTCTCTGTCCTTATCTCTCTCTGTACCTTTCACTCACTGTGTCCCTCTCACTCTTTCCCCTTTTTCTCTCTCTGTCCCCTTCTCTCTCGCTCTGTCTCTCTGCCCCTCTCTCACTGTCCCTCTCTCTGTGTCTCTCTGTCCCTCTCTCTCACTGTGTCCATCTCCGTCCCCTTTCTTTCTCTCTCTTTGTCCCTCTCTGTCGCTCTCTCTGTGTCTCTCTGTCCCTCTCTCTCTGTCCTTATCTCTCTCTCTGTCCCTCTCTCTGTCTCTCTCTCTCTCTCTCTCTCTGTCCCTCTCTTGCTGTGTCTCTCTGTCCCTCTCTCTCTGTCTCTCTCGCTCTGTTTCTCTGCCCCTCTCTCTGTGTCTCTCCCTCTTTCTGTGTCCCTCTCTCTGTGCCTCTCTGTCCCTCTCTCTCTTTCCCTCTCTCTCTCTCTGTCACCCTCTCTCTCTGTCCCTTTCTCCCTCTCTGAGCCCCTCTTTCTCTGTGTCCCTCTCTCTCTCTGTCTCTCTCTCTCTGTCCCCCTCTCTCTCGCTCCGACTTTCTGCCCCTCTCTCTCTTTGTACCTCTCTGTCGGTCTCTCTGTGTCTCTCTGTCCCTCTCTCTCCGTCCATCTCTCTCTGTCCGTCTCTCTCTGTCCCTCTCTCTGTCTCTGTGTCCCTCTCTCTATGTCCATCACTCTCTGTCCCTCCCTGTCCCTCTCTGTCTCAATCTGTCCCTCACTCTGTCTCAGTCTTTCTCCCACTTCTCTCTCTGTCCCCCTCTCTCGCTGTCCCTTTCTCCCTTTCTCTCTCTCTGTCTCTGTCCCAGTCTCTCTCTCAGTCTTTCTGTTCCTCTCTCTCTATCTCTCTGTCTCTCTGTCCCTCTCCCTCTCTGTGTGTGTGTCCCTCACTCTGTCTCTGTCTCTCTGTCCCTATCTCGCTATCTCTCTCAGTCTCTCTGTCCCTCTCCCTCTCTCTGTGTGTCTCTCTCTCTCTGTCCCTTTCTCTCTGTCTCTCTGTCCCTATCTCGCTATCTCTCTCAGTCTCTCTGTCCCTCTCCCTCTCTCTGTGTGTCCCTCTCTCTCTGTCCCTTTCTCTCTGTCTCTCTGTCCCTATCTCGCTATCTCTCTCAGTCTCTCTGTCCCCCTCTCTCTCTCAGTCTAACTGTCCCTCTCTCTTTCTGTCCCTCTCTCTCTCTGGCCCTCGGTCTCTCTGTCCCCCTCTCTCTCTGTCCCTTTCTCCCTCTCTGTGTCCCTCTTTCTCTGCGTCCTCTCTCTCTCTGTCCCTCTCTCTCTCTGTCTCTCTGTCCCTCTCCCTCCCTCTCTATTTGTCCCTCGCTCTGTCTCTGCCACTCACTCTCTGTTCCTCACACTCTCTGTGACTCCCCCTCTCTCTGTCCCTCTCTCCCTCTCTCTCTGTGACAATCTCTCAGTCTCTGTCCCTCTCTCTCTGTCCCCCTCTCTCTCTGTCCCTTTCGACCTCTCTGTGTCCCTCTTTCTCTGCGTCCTCTCTCTCTCTCTCTGTCCCTCTCTGTCTCTGTCTCTCTGTCCCTCTCCCTCCCTCTGTATGTGTCCCTCTCTCTGTCTCTGTCCCTCACTCTCTGTTCCTCTCTCTCTGTGTGACTCCCCCTCTCTCTGTCCCTGTCTCTTTCTCTCTCTGTGACAATCTCTCTGTCTCTGTCCCTCTCTCTCTGTCCCTCCCTTTCTCTGTCCCTCTCTCTCTATCTCTGTCCATCTCTCTCTGTCCCCTCTCTCTATCACTTTGGTCGCCCCTCCCTCTCTCTGTCCCTCCCTCTCTCTGTCCCTCAGTCTTTCTGTCTCTCTCTGTCTCTGTCTTTCTGTCCCTCTATCTCTCTGTCTTTCTGACCCTCTCTGTCTGTCCCTCCCTCGCTCTCTGTCTGTGTCCTTCTCTCTGTCTCTGTCTCTCTCTCTCTCTGTCCCTTTCTCTCTCTCTCTTTTTCACTCTCTCTCTCTCTGACCCCCTCTCGCTCTCTCTGTGTCCCTCTCTCTCTGTGTCTCTCTGTCCCTCTCTCTCTGTGTCCCTATCTCTCACACTCTGTCCCTCACTCTCTCTGTCCCTCTCTCTCTCTATGCCTCTCTCTCTGTATCGCTCTTTCTGTCTCTCTCTCTCTGTCCCTCTCTCTCTCTCTCTGTACCTCTCCCTCTGTATCTCTATTTCTGTCTCTCTCTCTCTGTCTCCCTCTTCTATCAATGTCCGTCTCTCTGTGGCCTTCTTTCTCTGTGTCCCTCTCTATCTCTGTCCCTCTCTCTCTCTGTCCCTCTCTGTCTCTGACCCTCTCTCTGTCTGTCCCCCTCTCTCTCGCTCTGTCTCTCTGCCCCTCTCTCTCTCTGGCACTCTCTCTTTGTCTCGCTGTCCCTCTCTCTCACTCTCTCTCTGTCCCTCTCTCTGCCCCCCTCTCTCTCTGTCCCTCTCTCTCTCTGTCTCTCTGTCCCTCTTCCTCCCTCTCTGTGTGTCCCTCTCACTGTCTCTGCCCCTGTCTCTCTGTCCCTCTCTCTCTCTGTGACTCCCCCTCTCTCTGTCCCTCTTTCTCTCTCTCTCTGTGACAATCTCTCTGTCTCTGTCCCTCTCTCTCTGTCCCTCTCACGCTCGGTGACCCTCTTTCTTTCTCTGTCCCTCCCTTTCTCTGTCCCTCTCTCTCTGTCTCTGTCCATCTCTCTCTGTCCCCTCTCTCTATCACTTTGGTCCACGCTCCCTCTCTCTGTCCCTCAATCTCTCTGTCCCTCAGTCTTTCTGTCTCTCTCTGTCTCTGTCTTTCTGTCCCTCTATCTCCCTGTCTTTCTGACCCTCTCTCTCTGTCCCTCTCTCGCTCTCTCTGTTTCCCTCTCTCTCTCTGTCTCTCTGTCCCCCCTCTCGCTCTCTCTGTGTCCCTCTCTCTGTGTGTGTCCCTATCTCTCTCACTGTGTCCCTCTCTCTCTGTCCCTCTCTCTCTATGTCCTTCTCTCTGTCCCTCTCTTTCTGTCTCTTTCTCTCTCTGTGTCCCTCTTCTCTCAATGTCCCTCTCTCTGTGTCCCTCTCTCTCTATTTGTCTCTCTCTCTCTGTGTCCCTCTCTCTCTGTCCCTTTTATCCCTCTCTGTGTCACTATCTCTCTCTCTCTCTCTCTCTCTCTCTCTGTCCCTCTCTCTCTGTCCCCTCTCTCTATCACTTTAGTACCCCCTCCCTCTCTCTGTCCCTAAGTCTCTCTGTCTTCTCTGTCTCTGTCTTTCTGTCCCTCTATCTCTCTGTCTTTCTGTCCCTCTCTGTCTGTCCCTCCCTCGCTCTCTCTGTGTCCTTCTCTCTGTCTCTTTTTCCTCTCTCTCTGTGCATCTCTCGCTCTCTCTGTTTGCCTCTCTCTCGCTGTCCCTCTCTCTCTCTCTCTCTCTGTCCCACACACTCTCTCTCAGTCTTTCTGTCCCTCTCTCTCTCTCTGTACCCTCTCACTCTGTGTGTCACTCTCTCCCTCTCTGTCCCTTTCTCTCTCTGTCTCTCTGTCCCTCTCCCTCTCTCTCTGTGTCCTTCTCTCTCTCTGTCTCACTGTCCCTATCTCGCTCTCTCTCTCTCAGTCACTCTCTCCCTGTCTCTCTCTCTCAGTCTCGCTGGCCCTCTCTCTCTCTGTGTCCCTCTCTCTCTCTCTCTGGCCCTCTGTCTCTCTGTACCTCTCTCGCTCAGTCCCTCTGACCCTCTCTGTCTCTGTGTCTCTCTGTCCCTCTCTCTCTCTTTCTATGTTCCCCCCTCTCTCACTGTGTCCCTCTCTCTGTCTCTCTGTCCCTCTTTCTCTCTCTATCCCTCTCTCAGTGTCTCTCTGTCCCTCTCTCTCTCTGTCCCTCTCACTCACTGTGTCCTTCTCTCTCTCTGTAGCCTCTCTCTCTCTGTCCCCCTCTCTCTCGCTCTGTCTTTCTGCCTCTCTCTCTCTGTCCCTCTCTCTGTGTCTTTCTGTCGCTCTCCCTCTCTCTCTATGTGCCTCTCTGTCCCTCTCTCTCTCTGCCCCTCTCTCTGTCCCTCTCTCTGTCCCTCTCTCTCTCTCTGTCCCTCCCTCTCTGTCCCAAACTCTCTCTGTCAGTCTTTCTGTCTCTCTCTCTCTGTACCCTCTCTCTCTCTGTGCCACTCTCTCCCTCTCTGTCCCTTTCTCTCTCTGTCTCTCTGTCCCTTTCCCTCTCTCTCTGTGTCCCTCACTCTCACTCTGTCTCTCTGTCCCTATCTCGCTCTCTCTCTCAGTCACTCTGTCCCTGTCTCTCTCTCTCAGTCTCTCTGGCGATCTCTCTCTCTCTCTGTCCCTCTCTCTCTCTCTGGCCCGCGGTATCTCTGTCCCTCTCTCTCTGTCCCTCTCTCTCTCTGGCCCTCTGTCTCTCTGTCCCTCTCTCGCTCTGTCTCTCTGACCCTCTCTGTCTCTGTGTCTCTCTGTCCCTCTCTCTCTCTTTCTATGTGCCCCTGTCTCTCACTGTGTCCCTCTCTCTGTCTCACTGTTCCTCTCTCTCTCTGTCCCTCTCTCAGTGTCTCTCTGTCCCTCTCTCTCTCTGTCCCTCTCACTCACTGTGTCCCTCTCTCTCTCTGTAGCCTCTCTCTCTCTGTCCCCCCCTCTCTCGCTCTGTTTTTCTGCCTCTCTCTTTGTCCCTCTCTCTATCTCTCTCTGTCCCTCGCTCTATGTATGTCTCCCTCGTTGCCCCTCTCTCTCTGTCCCTTTCTCCCTCACTGAGTCCCTCTTTCTCTGTGTCCCTCTCTCTCTGTCCCTCTCTCTCCCTCTGTCCCTTTCTCCCTCTCTGTGTCCCCCTCTGTCTCTGTCCCACTCTCTCTCTCTGTCCCTCTCTCTCTATGTCCCTCTCTCTCTGTCCCTCTCTTTCTGTCTCTTTCTCTCTCTGTGTCCCTCTTCTCTCAATGTCCCTCTCTCTGTGTCCCTCTCTCTCTATTTGTACCTCTCTCTCTGTGTCCGTCTCTCTCTGTCCCTTTTATCCCTCTGTGTGTCACTGTCTCTCTCTGTCTCTCTCTGTCTCTGTCCCTCTCTCTCTGTCCCCTCTCTCTATCACTTTAGTACCCCCTCCCTCTCTCTGTCCCTAAGTCTCTCTGTCTTCTCTGTCTCTGTCTTTCTGTCCCTCTATCTCTCTGTCTTTCTGTCCCTCTCTGTCTGTCTCTCCCTCGCTCTCTCTGTGTCCTTCTCTCTGTCTCTGTTCCTCTCTCTCTGTGCCTCTCTCGCTCTCTCTGTTTGCCTCTCTCTCGCTGACCCTCTCTCCCTCTCTCTGTCCCTCTCTCTCTGTCCCACACTCTCTCTCTCAGTCTTTCTGTCCCTCTCTCTCTCTGTACCCTCTCACTCGGTTTGTCACTCTCTCCCTCTCTGTCCCTTTCTCTCTCTGTCTCTCTGTCCCTCTCCCTCTCTCTCTGTGTCCTTCTCTCTCTCTGTCTCTCTGTCCCTATCTCGCTCTCTCTCTCTCAGTCACTCTCTCCCTGTCTCTCTCTCTCAGTCTCTCTGGCCCTCTCTCTCTCTCTCTCTGTCCCTCTCTCTCTCTCTGGCCCACGGTATCTCTGTCCCTCTCTCTCTCTCTTTGTCCCTCTCTCTCTGGCCCTCTGTCTCTCTGTACCTCTCTCGCTCTGTCTCTCTGACCCTCTCTGTCTCTGTGTTTCTCTGTCCCTCTCTCTCTCTTTCTATGCCGCTCTCTCTCTCACTGTGTCCCTCTCTCTGTCTCTCTGTTCCTCTCTCTCTCTGTCTCTCTGTCCGTCTCTCTCTATCCCTCTCACTCACTGTGTCCTTCTCTCTCTCTGTTGCCTCTCTCTCTCTGTCCCTCTATCTGTGCCTTTCTGTCCCCCCCTCTCTCTCTCTGTGCCTCTCTGTCCCTCTCTCTCTCTGTCCCTCTCTTTCTGTCTCTTTCTCTCTCTGTGTCCCTCTTCTCTCAATGTCCCTCTCTCTGTGTCCCTCTCTCTCTATTTGTACCTCTCTCTCTGTGTCCGTCTCTCTCTGTCCCTTTTATCCCTCTGTGTGTCACTGTCTCTCTCTGTCTCTCTCTGTCTCTGTCCCTCTCTCTCTGTCCCCTCTCTCTATCACTTTAATACCCCCTCCCTCTCTCTGTCCCTAAGTCTCTCTGTCTTCTCTGTCTCTGTCTTTCTGTCCCTCTATCTCTCTGTCTTTCTGTCCCTCTCTGTCTGTCTCTCCCTCGCTCTCTCTGTGTCCTTCTCTCTGTCTCTGTTCCTCTCTCTCTGTGCCTCTCTCGCTCTCTCTGTTTGCCTCTCTCTCGCTGACCCTCTCTCCCTCTCTCTGTCCCTCTCTCTCTGTCCCACACTCTCTCTCTCAGTCTTTCTGTCCCTCTCTCTCTCTGTACCCTCTCACTCGGTTTGTCACTCTCTCCCTCTCTGTCCCTTTCTCTCTCTGTCTCTCTGTCCCTCTCCCTCTCTCTCTGTGTCCTTCTCTCTCTCTGTCTCTCTGTCCCTATCTCGCTCTCTCTCTCTCAGTCACTCTCTCCCTGTCTCTCTCTCTCAGTCTCTCTGGCCCTCTCTCTCTCTCTCTGTCCCTCTCTCTCTCTCTGGCCCGCGGTATCTCTGTCCCTCTCTCTCTCTCTGTGTCCCTCTCTCTCTCTGGCCCTCTGTCTCTCTGTACCTCTCTCGCTCTGTCTCTCTGACCCTCTCTGTCTCTGTGTTTCTCTGTCCCTCTCTCTCTCTTTCTATGCCGCTCTCTCTCTCACTGTGTCCCTCTCTCTGTCTCTCTGTTCCTCTCTCTCTCTGTCTCTCTGTCCGTCTCTCTCTATCCCTCTCACTCACTGTGTCCTTCTCTCTCTCTGTTGCCTCTCTCTCTCTGTCCCTCTATCTGTGCCTTTCTGTCCCCCCCTCTCTCTCTCTGTGCCTCTCTGTCCCTCTCTCTCTCTGTCCCTCTCTCTGTCCCTCTCTCTCTCTGTCCCTCTCACTCACTGTGTCCCTCTCTCTCTCTGTAGCCTCTCTCTCTCTCTGTCCCCATCTCTCTCGCTCTGTCTTTCTGCCTCTCTCTCTGTCCCTCTCTCTGTGTCTTTCTGACCCTCTCTCTCTCTCTGTGTGTGTCTCTCTGTCCCTCTCTCTCTGTCCCTGTCTCTCTCTCTCTCTGTCCGTCTCTCTCTGTCCCTCTCTCTGTCTCTGTGTCCCCCGCTCTCTGTCCCTCTCTGTCCCTCTCTCTCTCTGTCTCTTTCTCTGTCTCCCACTTCTCTCTCTGTCCCCCTCTCTCTCTGTCCCCTCTCTCTCTATCACTTTGGTACGCCCTCCATCTCTCTGTCCCTCAGTCTCCCTGTCCCTCAGCCTCTCTGTCTCTCTCTGTCTCTGTCTTTCTGTCCCTCTATCTCTCTGTCTTTCTGATTCTCTCTGTCTGTCCCTCCCTCGCTCTCTCTCTGTGTCCTTATCTCTGTCTCTGTCTCTCTCTCTCTGTCCCTTTCTCACTCTCTCTTTTTCACTCTCTCTCTCTCTCTCTCTGACCCCCTCTCGCTCTCTCTGTATCCCTCTCTCTCTGTGTCTCTCTGTCCCTCTCTCTCTCTGTGTCCCTATCTCTCACACTCTGTCCCTCACTCTCTCTGTCCCTCTCTCTCTGTGCCTCTGTCTCTGTATCACTCTTTCTGTCTCTCTCTCTCTCTCTCTGTCCCTCTCTCTCTCTCTGTACCTCTCTCTCTGTATCTCTATTTCTGTCTGTCTCTCTCTGTCTCCCTCTTCTATCAATGTCCGTCTCTCTGTGGCCCTCTTTCTCTGTGTCCCTCTCTATGTATGTCCCTCTCTCTCTCTGTCCCTCTCTGTCTCTGACCCTCTCTCTGTCTGTCCCCCTCTCTCTCGCTCTGTCTCTCTGCCCCTCTCTATCTCTGGCACTCTCTCTTTGTCTCTCTGTCCCTCTCTCACACTCTCTCTCTGTCCTTCTCTCTGTCCCCCTCTCTCTCTGTCCCTCTCTCTCTCTCTGTCTCTCTGTCCCTCTTCCTCCCTCTCTATGTGTCCCTCTCTCTGTCTCTGCCCCTGTCTCTCTGTTCCTCTCTCTCTGTGACTCCCCCTCTCTCTGTCCCTCTTTCTCTCTCTCTCTGTGACAATCTCTCTGTCTCTGTCCCTCTCTCTCTCTGTCCGTCTCTCGCTCTGTGACCCTGTTTCTTTCTCTGTCCCACCCTTTCTCTGTCCCTCTCTCTCTGTCTCTGTCCATCTCTCTCTGTCCCCTCTCTCTATCACTTTGGTCCACGCTCCCTCTCTCTGTCCCTCAGTCTCTCTGTCCCTCAGTCTTTCTGTCTCTCTCTGTCTCTGTCTTTCTGTCCCTCTATCTCTCTGTCTTTCTGACCCTCTCTGTCTGTCCCTCCCTCGCTCTCTCTCTCTGTGTCCTTATCTCTGTCTCTGTCCCTCTCTCTCTGTCCCTCTCTCCCTCTCTCTGTTTCCCTCTCTCTCTCTGTCTCTCTGTCCCCCCTATCGCTCTCTCTGTGTCCCTCTCTCTCTCTGTGTCCATATCTCTCTCACTGTGTCCCTCTCTCTCTGTCCCTCTCTCTCTATGTCCCTCCCTCTCTGTCCCTCTCTTTCTGTCTCTTTCTCTCTCTGTGTCCCTCTTCTCTGTCTCTCTGTGTCACTCTCCCTCTCTCTCTGTGTCCTTCTCTCTCTCACTCTCTCTGTCCCTCTCTCTCTCTCTAGCCCGCGGTATCTCTGTCCCTCTCTCTCTCTCTCTGTCCCTCTCTCTCTCTGGCCTTCTGTCTCTCTGT
The DNA here is from genome assembly GCF_037043375.1 of Chiloscyllium plagiosum. Taxonomy (NCBI): domain Eukaryota; kingdom Metazoa; phylum Chordata; class Chondrichthyes; order Orectolobiformes; family Hemiscylliidae; genus Chiloscyllium; species Chiloscyllium plagiosum. Next base: position 97,345,103 of record NW_028270151.1, read on the forward strand.
ACCTCTCTCGCTCTGTCTCTCTGACCCTCTCTGTCTCTGTGTCTCTCTGTCCCTCTCTCTCTCTTTCTATGCCCCCTCTCTCTCTCACTGTGTCCCTCTCTCTGTCTCTCTGTCCCTCTCTCTCTGTCCCTCTCTCAGTGTCTCTCTGTCCCTCTCTCTCTCTGTCCCTCTCACTCACTGTGTCCTTCTCTCTCTCTGTAGCCTCTCTCTCTCTGTCCCCCTCTCTCTCGCTCTGTCTTTCTGCCTCTCTCTCTCTGTCTCTCTGACCGTCTCTGTCTCTGTGTCTCTCTGTCCCTCTCTCTCTCTTTCTATGCCCCCTCTCTCTCTCACTGTGTCCCTCTCTCTGTCTCTCTGTCCCTCTCTCTCTCTGTCCCTCTCTCAGTGTCTATCTGTCCCTCTCTCTCTCTGTCCCTCTCACTCACTGTGTCCTTCTCTCTCTCTGTAGCCTCTCTCTCTCTGTGTCCCTCTCTCTCGCTCTGTCTTTCTGCCTCTCTCTCTCTGTCCCTCTCTCTGTGCCTTTCTGTCCCTCTCTCTCTCTCTCTCTGTGCCTCTCTGTCCCCCTCTCTCTCTGTCCCTCTCTCTGTCTCTCTCTCTGTCCCTCTCTGTCTCTGTGTCCCTCTCACTCACTGTGTCCCTCTCTCTCTCTGTAGCCTCTCTCTCTCTGTCCCCCTCTCTCTCGCTCTATCTTTCTGCCTCTCTCTCTCTGTCCCTCTCTCTGTGTCTTTCTGACCCTCTCTCTCTCTCTCTGTGTCTCTCTGTCCCTCTCTCTCTGTCCCTGTCTCTCTCTCTCTGTGTCCGTCTCTCTCTGTCCCTCTCTCTGTCTCTGTGTCCCCCGCTCTCTGTCCCTCTCTGTCCCTCTCTCTCTCTGTCCCTCTCTCTCTGTCTCTCTCTCTGTCTCCCACTTCTCTCTCTGTCCCCCTCTCTCTCTGTCCCCTCTCTCTCTGTCACTTTGGTCCCCCCTCCCTCTCTCTGTCCCTCAGTCTCCCTGTCCGTCAGCCTCTCTGTCTCTCTCTGTCTCTGTCTTTCTGTCCCTCTATCTCTCTTCTTTCTGATCCTCTCTGTCCCTCCCTCGCTCTCTCTCTCTCTGTCTAACGCTGCCTTCATTATCTTATCCACCTGCCACTCTACTTTCACGGAGCTACGCACCTGCACTTCAACGTCTTTGTTCAGCAGCTCTCCCTTGGACCTGACCATTCAGTGAATAAGTCCTGCTCAAATTTGCTTTCCCAAAATGCAGCACCTCGTGTTTATCGAAGTGAAATAGAATTGAAGGTTTTGGGGTGTTTTTGAAACATGCCAGTCACACAGACATGGAAGCGAGTTCCACGTTGGAATGCAATGGAGAGGGTTCCGGGTGATTTAAATAATTCCGACGGCGGGGAAACAAGCCCGTCAGCCCAACAAGACCACACTGACCCTCAGAAGAATAACCCATCCAGACCCATATCCCCACATTTACCCCTGACTGATGCAACTCACCTACACATCCCTGAATACCATGGGCAATTTTAACAGGGTTTGGATTGGATGGTTAATATACAGAATAACAGATACCCAGGAGTGTGATACAGACTGGAATCTAATCAAAGGATTGAGGTGACTAACGTACAGAGTCCTTTGGAAATGGAAGTCATTTACAGATTGGAATTTTATCAAGAGGTTTCGGGATGATTATGTGTAGAATAACAAACACCACGGAGTGAGCTACAGACTGGAACCTCATCGAGGGGTTCAGGGAGGTTAGTATACAGAATAACAGATATTCCGGGGTGTGTTACAGCCTGGAATCTAATCAACGGTTCAGGGTAGTTTATATACAGATTAACAGACATCACGGACTGAGTTACAGCATGGAATGTAATCAAGGGGTTCAGGGTTGTTTATATACGGAATAACAGATACCCCGGAGTGAGTTACAGCCTGGAATATAATCGAGGGGTTCAGGGTGGTTCAGATATTGATTTACAGATACCCCGGAGTGAGTTACAGCCTGGAATTTAAGCGCGGGGTTTAGGATGGTTTATATACAGAATAACAGGTACCCTGGAGTGAGTTAAGGCATGGAATCTAATTGATGGGTTCAGGCTGGTTTATATACAGAATAACAGACAGCCCTGAGTGAGATAAGGCCTGGAACCTAATCGAGGGGTTCAGTGTGGTTTATATGCAGAATAACAGATAGCCCGGGGTGTGTTACAGACTGGAATCTAATGGAGGGTTTCAGATGGTTTATATACAGAATAACAGGTAACCCGGAGTGAGTTATAGAGTCATAGAATCATCGAGATGTACAGCATGGAAACAGACCCTTCGGTCCAACCTATCCATGCCGACCAGATATCCTAACCCAATCTAGTGCCACCTGCCAGCTACTGGCCCATGTCCCTCCAAACCCTTCCTATTTATATACTCATCCAAATTCCTCTTAAATGTTGCAATTCTACCAGCCTCCACCACTTCCTCTGGCAGCTCACTCCATACACGTACCACCTTTTGCATAAAAAAGTTGTCCCTTAGGTCTCTTTCATATCTTTCCCCTCTCAAACTAAACCTATGCCCTCTAGTACTGGATGAGTAAACCTCGATGAGTTCACCCCTCAGCCTCCGACACTCCAGGGAAAACAGCCCCAGACTGTTCAGCCTCTCCCTGTAGCTCAAATCCTCCAACCCTGGCAACATCCTTGTAAATCTTTTCTGAACCCTTTCAAGTTTCACAACATCTTTCCGATAGGAAGGAGACCAGAATTGCACGCAATATTCCAAGAATGACCTAACCAATGTCCTGTGTCGCCGCAACATGACCTCCCAACTCCTGTACTCGGTACTCTGACCAATAAAGGAAAGCATACAAAACGCCTTCTTCACTATCCTATCTACCCGCGACTCCACTTTCAAGAAACTATGAACCTGTGCTCCAAGGTCTCCTTGTTCAGCAACACCCCCGAGGACCTTACCATTAAATGTAGGAGGCCTGCTAAGATTTGCTTTCCCAAAATGCAGCACCTCGCATTTATCTGAATTAAACTCCATCTGTCACTTCTCAGCCCATTGGCCCATCTGGTCCAGATCCATTTGTAATCTGAGGAAACCCTCTTCACTGTCCACTACACCTACAATTTTGGTGTCATCTGCAAACTTACTAACTGTACCTCTTATGCTCGCACCCAAATCATTTATATAAATGACAAAAAGTAGAGGGCCCAACACTGATCCTTGTGGCACTCCACTAGTCACAGGCCTCCAGTCTGAAAAACAACCCTCCACCACCACCCTCCGTCTTCTACATTTGAGCCAGTTCTATATCCAAATGGCTACTTCTCCCTGTATTCCATGAGATCTAACCTGCTAATCAGTGTCCCATGGGGAACCTTGTCGAACGCCTTACTGAAGTCCACATGGATCACATCTACTGCTCTGCCCTCATCAATCTTCTTTGTTACTTCTTCAAAAAAGTCAATCAAGTTTGTGAGACATGTTTTCCCACGCACAAAACCATGTTGACTATCCCGAATCAGTCCTTGCCTTTCCAAATACATGTACATCCTGTCCATCAGGATTCCCTCCAACAATTTGCCCACCGCCGACGTCAGGCTCACCGGTCTATAGTTCCCTGGCTTGTCTTTACCATCCTTCGTAAACATTGGCACCACGTTTGCCAACCTCATGTCTTCCAGAATCTCACCTGTGACTATCGATGATACAAATATCTCAGCAAGAGGCCCAGCAATCACTTCTCTAGCTTCCCACAGAGTTCTCAGGTACACCTGATCAGGTCCTGGGTATTTATCCACCTTTAACCATTTCAAGACATCCAGCACTGTCTCCTCTGTATATCTGCAACATTTTGCAAGATGTCACCTTCGATTTCCCTACAGTCTATATCTTCCATATCCTTTTCCACACTGAATACCGATGCAAAATATTCATTTAATATCTCCCCCATTTTCTGTGGCTCCACACAAAGGCCGCCTTGCTGATCTTTGAGGGGCCCTATTCTCTCCCGAGTTACCCTTTGTCATTAATATAGTTGTAAAAGCACTTTGGATTCTCCTTAATTCTATTTGCCAAATCTATCTCATGTCCGCGTTTTGTCTTCCTGATTTCCCTCTTAAGTTTACTCCAACTTCCTTTATACTCTTCTAAGGATTCACTCGATCTATCCTGTCTATACCTGACATATGCTTCCTTCATTTTCTGAACGAAACCCTCCATTTCTTTAGTCAGTCTGCATTCCCCATAACTACCAGCCTTCCCTTTCAACCTTGACAGGAAGTTACTGCCTGGAATCTAATCGCGGGGTTCAGGGTGGTTTATATACAGAATAACAGATAGCCCGGAGTGAGTTACAGCCTGGAATCGAATCGCGGTGTTCAGGGTGGATTATATACAGAATAACAGATAGCCCGAAGTGAGTTACAGCCTGGAATCTAATCGTGGGGTTGAGGGTGATTTATATACAGAACAGCAGACACCCCGGAGTGAGTTACAGCCTGCTATCTAATCGAGGGGTTTAGGGTGATTCATATACGGAATAACAGATATTCTGGGGTGTGTTACAGCCTGGAATCTAATTGAGGGGTTCAGGATGGTTTACATGCAGAATAATAGATACCCTGGTCTGAGTTACTGCCTGGAATGTTATCGAGGGGTTCAGGGTTGTTTATATACCGAATAACGGATACCCCGGAGTGACTTACAGCCTGGAATCGAATCGAGGTGTTCAGGGTGGGTTATATACAGAAAAACAGACAGCCCCGAGTGAGTTACGGCCTGGAATCTAATCGAGGGGTTCAAGGAGGTTAGTATACAGAATACCAGATAGCCCGGAGTGTGTTACTGCCTGGAATCTAATCAATGTCTGTTCAATTTAAGATAGGACGGGTTTTGCTGAATCGAAAGTATAGCCACAGATGCCAGCTGAAGGTCAGACTGTTCCACATGTAACATTTCGCTGGGAAATGGAAGCCTGAGTTTTGGTTGCTGTTTTGACAGCAATTCAAATGCAATCAAAGACTTTAAATAATGCTCAGAATATCAGAAGCAAATGCAATTTGAATATTATTGTTCGTACACCTGGAAATCAATCACATTATGAGAATTATTGTATCATGGGAAGTAAATAAACCCAGCATTTTGAAAAAGAGGGAGAGCCACTACCATCCAACAGCAGATTAACTGTTGTAGAGCAGAAGTGCTAACTGGCCATCTCAAACACTCTCTATCAAAGACACATGTTCATGTAAAACATACTTGCATTAAAAAGAAATCCCAGGGAGATCAGCAGCTGGAAGAGTGAACACAGCGGGGAAGATAGAGACAGTGTGGTCTTGAGATTGTAACGTTTAATATGTGGGTTGTTGGAACAGCATTTTTTTACAGAGTTGGAGTCAGATAGTAAGTAGCTAAGAAAAGAGGAGCTTGTATTTGCGAATAGTTTTTGTTTAGTGTTTACTATTAAAGTTAAGAAATAACTTGTTAATTTTTGTTTAAATCGTAGAATATAGGAGATCTGTGTCGCTCATATTTTAACAGATTATGATGTGAGGCGAGCTTTTCTGGGTGTTTGGTTTTAATTAACAGAGGGGTTCGACTCCACCTTGTAAATGTTCATTCACACTAACCCAATTTCCCTGCAGTTGGTTCATATCCTTCTAGTCCTTTCCTATCCACATATTTATCCAAATACTTTTGAAATGTTGTTAATACACCCCCCTCAGCCACATCTTCTGGCAGCTCATCCACGTACTAGCCATTTATGTAAATAAGTGGTCCCTCAGGTTCCCTTTTATTCCTTCCCCTTTAATCTTAAACTGATCCCCTCTCGTCCTCGACTCTCTAAACTTTGGAAAAGACTGAGAGCATTCACCCTATCCATATCCCTCATGATCTTATACAGCTGTATAAGGTCCCCCCTCAGTCTCCTACACTCTAAAGAAAAGGTCCTAGCTTGTCCAACCTCTCCCTATAACTCAGACCATTGGGTCCTGGCAATGTCCTTCTAAATTTCCTCTGCACTCTTTCTAATTTCATTATATCCTCCCTATAACAAGTTGACAAAACTGAACACAATACTCTAAGTGCGGCCTTACCAAAGTCCTGTGTAAATGCAACATAAATTCCCAACTTCTATACTCAATATCCTGCCTGACGAGGGCCATTGTACCAAAAGCCTTCTTCACTGCCCTGCCTACCTGTGACTCCACTCTCAGGGAACCGTGCACCTGAATTCCAAGGTCTCTCTGCCCACTACACCCCTTAAGGCCCGCCCATTCACCGTGAAACGTCTACCTTGATTTGAGATTCCAAGCTGCAAGACCTCACACTTCTATATTAAATTCCATTTGCCATTTCTCGGCCCACTTGTCCACCTGATTAAGGTCCTGCTGCAATTTCTGATAAACTTCCTCACTGATCATGCTCCCACTTATTTTAGTGCCATCTGCAAACTTTCTAATCATGCCTTGTATATTCTCAACCAAATCATAGATAACAAAAAACTATGGACCCAACCTCCAGTCTGACAAGCATCCTTCCACTCCACCCTCTGCTTCCGACCAACAAGCCAACTGTGTATCCAATTGGACAGTTCCCCCAGTATTCTACGTGATGGAACCTTCCAGAGCAGCCTGCCACGTGGAACCTTATCAAAGGCCTTTCTGAAATCCATAGAGACTACGTTTACTGCTCTGCCCTCATCAGCATTCTTGATCACTTCATCAAAGGACTGTAAGAAATTTGGCAAGCATGATCTCCCACTCACAATTTTATGCTAACCGGTCTGAATCAAACCCTGTGTAAGTAATGGGTGCAGTCAATGGTATGCTGTGCTTCATTGTAAGATGATTCGAGTACATAAGTAACGCCATCTTCCTGCTGTTGTAGAGCCTTGCTGAGAGAGCATTTGGGGCACTCTGTACAGATTTGATCTCGTTTGTAAGGAATGATCTCCTTACCACAGACACGGATGATGGTAACATGAGGATAGAGTGAATAAGCTGAGTGTTTAATCTGTAGAGCTGTTTGAGATGAAGAAATGGCGATGCTGAAACATGAGGAGTGGCAGCGATCACTTATTTCCAAAAGAGACATTGACAGGGAGAGAAATTCCATACTTTACCCAGGATTGATTGGTTTCATTTATTGTCACGTGTATCTCGTACAGGGAAACACTTTGTTTATGAGCAGTGGAGGCAGATCACAGTAAGCATGGCCAGACAGATCATAGAGTGGAAATAGACTTGGACAGAGTAAGGTATACAGGTTACACTGCCCGGGGCATGCACTAGACAAGGTCAGCATGAACAAGATCACAATTATTTGAACTTAGAGAGTCCATTCATCAGTCTAACGTGACTTTCCTAATAGTTCATATGCCTAAATTAACTATCCCCATGTTATGGTGCAGTCGGCGAGTGAACCCTGGACTGAACGTCAGGTTGCTCACAATCCCCAACAGCAGCCACAATACCTTCCATCTGAAACAGGTAGCTTTTCCCAACAGCTTCCGCCCTATATAGACAACACCAGGCTGTCTTCTCGGAGACGGAAGATGCCTTCTTGAGACTTCACACAAGACATATGGCTTCCCTGCTCACCACTAGAAAACCACGTTAAAGTCCCACATGTGTATCATAAGCAACAGAGCCAAGAGGAACAACGTGGAATAGTCTGTCTGTGCAGCCTCTGCCCCACTTGTTCATCATGTTAGAGCATCAATTAGGAGACACATAATAACGTAAATTGAACAGCTTAACAGAATAATAGATCCAGGAAATATTACTAATGAACTGTCGACGCTGGAGATCAGAGTCGAGCAGCAATTGCTGGAAAAGCACAGCGGGTCAGCAGCATCCGAGGACCAGGATAATCGATGTTTGGGCATAAGACATTCATCAAGAATCAGCAAAAATTACCTCATTCTGCCCCCGTGTAAGTGCATTGAGGGTGGGAATGGCCTCCTGCTGTTCCTGTGGAAGTGACTCAAGGGAGTGATTGGCTTCAAACTCGTTCGATTTGACAGGGCCAAGGGCCTGACTGGTTACCTCTCTTTCCTGTTTGACAGCTCATTGTACTGACTAGTGTGACAATGCTGCAGCTTTAAGAGGTTATTTTGTCCTGCCTTCTTTTAAGAGAGAGATTGAACGATCGTTACCAAGCTGGCTAGTTAAGACCACTTGAGTAACAGCGAGGGAGGCCTTGTATTTATTTTAATGCAGCCTGAATGGGTGTGGCCAGCTCTCACAGATTAGGATCTCTGGGTTTTGGTTTCTCAGTAACTTCAGAAACTATTGGGGTCTCCACAGAGTTGGAAGCTTCAGTGAATGTTTCCTGGTTGCTACTCTCTCTGAAATTTCTCTTGATTCTGTTTTTAAGTCCTGGATTGGAGAAATGTTTGTGACAATCTGTGTCTAAATATTTCTTTTTGCCAAGGGCTGTGTTTATGGGATTTCCCTATACTGGAACAGTTCATCAGTAATAGTTCCTAGATCTATTATTCTGTTAAGCTGTTCAATTTACGTTATTATAAATTCCTCTTTCTTTGGTTTCATTTTCTCTTTCGTGTTTAAATAAATGGTGTTTTGCTTCACACCGAATAGTTTGAACAGTCACATTGCATCTGGAACAGACACTTTACATTTCCTTTAAAATAAGAAAACATTAGAATTTACGCCACCACCTTCAAATATTTTCGAGGGGCTCTGGTGTGGTCCATCACACTAGACTCCTTCTCTTCCTGAGTAATAGGCTGGAGGCACTGAATGGGCTGTCACTGTTCTTCTCCAATAGTGACAATGGGCTGAACGACTTCCTCATATTCCTGTGAAACCAGCGTGAGGTGCTGAATGACATCTTGTTTTACTGTGGCAATGTGCAGTGCCCGCCAGTGCTGTTACATGAATGTTACGGACACTTTAACAGCACAAGTCTCAATGGAGTCTGGATCCTGCTACACACGGACAAATACCAGTTCAGGAGCTGACGGGGGCCAAATGTTCTGAACATTGTGGAATCTTCAGCGAACATCCCCACTTCTGATCTTATGATGGGGAGGGTGGGAGCGGGGAGTCTTTGATGAAGCAGCTGAAGATGTTTGTTAAGGGGAAGCTACCCTGAGGATCTCGCACAGAGGTGACCCAGGACTGAGATGTTGAACATCTTCCTTTGTGCCATGTTTGACCCCAAACACTGGAGAGGTTACTCTGATTCCCATTAAGTTCAGTTTTGCTAAGCTCCTTTCTGTCAACAGAAGGCCACCACTGCCTTAATATCAGGGCCAGTCATTTTGACCTGAACCCTTGTGTCAACCTCTTTTGTTCACATCAATAAGCCATGGTGTAGGATCAGCAAGTGTTTTCTTCAAACAGGTAGTATTGAATGTCCGGATTTCTCTCCTTAAGGGTGTTCGAGGAGCTAGATGACTGAACGTATTTGAAGAGGAGGTAGATGGAAATTGACCTGTCAGAGAGTTGAGGGCTATGAAGAATTGGATATGAAAGAGGATTTGAGACGAAGAGCAGATCAGTCATGATCTTAAAGAAGGGAAAGGCAGGCTTGGGGGTGAACAACATGCCCCTGTTTCTGATGTTCTCCCATTCTGTTATCAGAATGTTAGTGGGTGTTATTTTCATGAATGTTCTGTTATTGAATATTGCAGACAGGGAGACCAGAGGATTTTGTGAGCCATCCCTGAGTGAGGTATAGGGGCCGTATTCACAGTGAATCTGGGTCTACAACATGACCAACAAACGAAGCACAAGTTGCAGAGAGCGGAGGCTCTGTGAAGAGAGATGAAGGGCCTCTTTCGTAACCAGCCTGGGTTTTCCAATTACATTTCCCAATTCACTTCAAACCGTGTGGGACAGTACTGAGGGGCTGAATAGTCTCCAGTGTTTCTGTGCAACAGGTTATAGGAGTAAGTAGCCTCCAATTGCTCCTGTCGAGCAGTTTTGAGTGGCTGAATGGAACACAGGAACATGGGACTGAGGAGCAGGAGTGGGTCATTAGATACTTTGAGCCTTCTCCAACAGGCACTACAATTGTAGCTGGTCAGGTTGTGGTCTCAGCCCCACTTTCCTGACTGCGTCCCATTGTGCATGACTCACTTCTTTGTCAAATATTTAACTAACGCAGCTTTCAATCAATGTGAACATAGAGACACGATAACCTTCCACTGAAGAGAATTCCGACTTGAAAGGTCCTTACAGAATTATTCGTCATCCCTCTTATAGAATCAGAGAGTCATGCAGAATGGAAACAGACCCATTTGTCCAATCTGTTCTCTCCGATCATATATCAAATCTGATTTAGTCCCATTTGCCAGCATTTGGCCAATATTCCTCCTGTGATTTTACCCGCCTTGACCACTTCCTCTGACAGCACTTACTGACACACACCACTCTCTGTGTGAAATATTTACTTTCAGGACTCTTCTAAATCATTCGCCCTCTCCCCTTCAACCTATGCTGTCTTGTTCTGGACTCCCCTATCCTTGGGAGCAGAACATGGCTGTTCAGAATATCCATGCCCCTGATGATTTTATAAATCTCTATAATGTTGCCTTTCAACCTCTGACACTCCAGGGGGAAACACCTCAACGTAATCAGCCTCTCCCATTAGCTCAAGCCTCCAGTCCTGGAACATCTGTGTAAGTCATTTCTGCAGAAAACCGAGTTGTACGCAGTATTCTTAAAGTGGCCTCACCAACATCCTGTACAGGTGCAACATGCCACCACAACTCCTATACTCAATGCTCTGACTGATTAAGGAAAATGTGCCAAATGTGTTCAGCACCACTCTGTCTACCTGCGACTCACTGCTACAGTGATCATGTACGTAAGCATCAGAAAGTTAACATGATGGTAGTGCCAGCAGATAGGAGGACCAGTGATACATTGATCATTATTGAGATTAGATTGTATTGGAAACATGAGCTTAACATGTCAGGAAGTGAAATCAAATCAATGGGTTCAGGGTGGTTAATATACAAAATAACAGATAGCCCGAGTGAGTTACAATCTGGAATCTAATCAAGGGGTTCAGGGTGGTTTAGATTACTTACAGTGTGGAAACAGGCCCTTCGGCCCAACAAGTCCACACCGACCCGCCACCCACCCATACCCCTACATTTACCCCTTACCTAACACTACGGGCAATTTAGCATGTCCAATTCACCTGACCTGCACATCTTTGCACTGTGGGAGGAAACCGGAGCACCCGGAGGCAACCCACGCAGACACGGGGAGAACGTGCAAACTCCACACAATCAGTCGCCTGAGGCGGGAATTGAACCTGGGTCTCTGGCGCTGTAAGGCAGCAGTGCTAACCACTGTGCCACCGTGCCGCCCACATCCAAATTCTCTTGTATAAAGTGTGTTTCTAAGGGTCCAGTTATTGCATGTTGACACATCCTTTCTAACACATTTCAGCATGCTCCTGACTTAGATTAGATTACTCACAGGGTGGAAATAGGCCCTTCGGACCACACTGACACATTCTTCTGCATTTATCCCTGCAAAATGCGAATAACAGATACCCCGGAGTGAGTTACAATCTAGAATTTAATCGAGGGTTTCAGGGTGGTTTATATACAGAATAACAGGTAGCCCGCAGTGAGTTACAGCCTGGAATCTAATCGAGGGATGTGTTAACATTTTTTATGTGAAATAACTTCTCGAGCTTCCCACAGAGTTCTCGGATCAGGTCCTGGGGATTTATCCACCTTTAACCGTTTGAAGACATCCAGCACTTCCTCCTCTGGAGATGTAGACATTTTGCAAGATGTCACCATCGATTTCCCTACAGTCTATATCTTCCATATCCGTTTCTACAGTAAATACTGATGCAAAATATTCATTTAATACCTCCCCCATTTTCTGTGGCTCCACACAAAGGCCTCCTTGCTGATCTTCGAGGGGCCCTATTCTCTCCCTAGTTACCCTTTGTCCTTAATCTATTTGTAAAAACACTTTGGATTCTCCTTGATTCTATTTGCCAAAGCTATCTCATGTCCGCGTTTTTCCCTCCTGATTTCCCTCTTAAGTATACTCTAACTCTCTTTATACTCTTCTAAGGATTCACTCGATCTATCCTGGTATGTCCGACCGGAGAGGTAGTTGTCACGGGTAACCTCAGAGCTGTTACAATGTACTTGGACGACCTCTTGAAGTGTCATCACATTGCCAGCTCGTGGGACTAATGTCGACCGTGTTGTTTTTCTGACGGTGCAGAGTCTCTGTTTCTATGAGTACACGGTTGTGCAAGGTCAATCATTGAAAAGCTTAAGACAGAAATCGATGGGTTTCAGAACACTCTATATGCGCAAGGGTAATAAGAGTGAACTTGTAATAGCTTCATAAAGTACGTCAATGGCAAAATTAAGGGAAAAATACGTGCAGGTTCGATACAGTCTATATCCAGAGAATGGAGAATGGAGAAGAGGGAAATGACAGAACTATGCAGCAATTATTTCAGTAATGTACTTACAGAAAAAAACAAAACATAAAAACAATCTTCCTCGGAATACGAGGAAAGTTGAATCTGGTGAGAGAGAAAAAGGGAATAGAATACAATTACCAAATAAACGTTATCGAGAAAGTACTTTAACTGAAAGCAGTGGACTGAGAAAAAAACAACAGAGATTTATCAAATGGGAATCATATTTGAGAAACTGACTTTCAGCAAAACTATAGAGAAGCAATCAATGCAATACGATTGGATTTTCAGAAAGAGTTTTGATCAAGTCCCAAGCCTACTATGAAAATTTGAATCGTATGGGACTGGGGCTAACAGAAGGGCATAGTTTTACAATGGGAGAGCTAACAGGAAACAGGGAGTAGGAATAAATCAATGTTTTTTTTAGAGCAGAGGACTCGGGGATGTAGCAGGATGCAGTGCTTGGGCCCTTGCTATTCCAAATACACACTAAAATTTTGTCAGAGGGAATCAAATGCAATATATCCAATCCTGCTGATGGCATTAATTGATGTCAGATTGTGAGTGGGTGAGGAGGATGTAAAAAAAGCTCCAAGGTGACTGAGGCAAGTGAAGTGTCTGTGCAAATGCGAGGCAATGAAGAACAATGTGGGTAGATGTGACGTTGTGCTCTTTGTGGGAAAAAGAGAACAGCAGCCTACCATTTGAAAAGGTTGAAAAATGTTACTCTATAAAGGGACTTATGCCTCTTTTCGTTTCATTCTTCACCGACCTCCACCGTCCATACAGAGCAGTGAGTTCTGAAGCCAGAAAATACTGGGAATGACATTGGGACACTTACCAGTGTACATAGACCCACAGTTGGGTACCTTTAATATTGTAAAGCATCTGGATCTCCCTGTATACTAGTCACTGAAAGTATTTTTTGCAGGAACAGAAAGCAGTTAGGAAGGTAAATGGTGTATGACCTTCATTTCAGTGGGATCTGAGTCCAGGTGTAAGGGTGTCTTACTGCAACTGGACAGGGCCTTGGTGAGACCCTATCTCGAATATGTTGCAGTATTGTGTGCAGTTGTGGTCTCCTTACCTGATAAAGGACAAACCTGACATTGAGGGAGTGCAGCAAAGGATGACCAGACTGATCTCTGGGATGACAGGCTTGTTGTGGGAGCAGGGTTTGAGGCGACTGGGCCTTTATTCCATGGACGTTAGGAAAATGAGTGGAGATCTCAATGAAATATATAAACTCTGACAGGGCGAGACAGACCAGAAGCAGGGATGATAATTTTGGAGCCATTACAGAGGCCATTGAAGAGTGTATCACATGTCTGTGCATCTGGAGTCACTTTTAGGCCAGATCAGGAAACCACAGGAGATTCACTTCCTGAAAGTACATTAGGGAAGCAAACTGCTGTTTTCAATGGACATTGGCTTCAGGGTAACTATTACTGGTACCAGATTTTAAATCTCGATATTTTATTAATTGTTTTTAACTTACACCAGCTGCCAGAACATTAACCTGGTCTGGATTAGTAATCTAATGACATTTCCACAACAGCACCATCTCGACATGGGGACCTATCTGAAACCACACTGCACAGGTTATTTCTGTGCTGCTTGACAGTTCTGTCAAAAATAACTTCCACCAATTTGACTATCGTGATTGTACTGAGGAGGTGGTAATTGGTCAGATTGTAATTATTCCGCTCTTCGGAACTGGACATGACTGAGTAATTTTCCACATTGCCAGGGAAATGTCAGAGTTGGAGCTGGAATGAAACAACTTTCCCAGGGACACGGCTTGTTGTGCAGCATAAGTCTTCAGTCCTATTGCAGGAATGGGGTTAGGACCCATTGCCTTTGTCGTATCTACTGTGTTCAGCTGTTTCTTCATGTCACATACTGTGAATCAGATTGGTTGAAGACTGGCATCTGTGAATGCTGTGGGCATCATGACGAAAGTGAGATGGATCATTGACTCAACAGTTCTGGCTGACGGTGGTGTAGGTATTACATGCTTGTCTTTTACACTAATATGCAGGACTGTTTCATTATTATGGATGGGGATGTTTATGCAGCCCTTTCCTCTGTCATTTGCTTCATCATCCATCACCATTTATGACTGAATGTGGCAGGACTTCAGAGCTTCAATCAGATCTGTTGGTCAAGTGCGGTAGCTTTATTGTGTTAGCATCAGGTTTAGGTTCACGTGGTTCTGACCCTGACACGTTCACCCACACTCGTCACTGAATCATAGATCGTGTTGATGGTAATGGCAGACTGAGGAGATTATCCAGGGCGAAATGTTTCAGGTTGTGTATGAATGCAGGTCTGCTTCTCCTGCTACTGTGGTCTGCAGCACTACATGAATACACAATTTTGAGCTGCAATATCTGCAATGCAATTCTGCTGTCTGTGCCCCAGTTCACATCGAGACCATTCACCCATCAGCCATCATTACTCAATGACCTAATGTGCTAATACTTTCATTTTCAAATTGTCATTCTGCTGAGGGTCTCCCCGTGTCATGCTTTCAATCTGACACATTCCGCAAAAGTTTTTAACTGAGTTTAATTCAATTATTTAATTCATCTGCAGTTTTCCTTCAGTAATGCCATCTTCTGTGTTTGAGGTGAATGTGCTTCCCTGTTTCTCTCCCTGACCATGATTAAGAGCTCTGTAGTGCCAGTGATGCCAGCGTTACGTAGTTGCAGAACCAATTAATTCTCTGGATTCCCAATCATCTTCACCACACTGTATGTTTCCTCTTTTGGTTTGATACCTTATCGCTCATGGCTGCCTTGTCCTCCCATGAGTATGTTACATCTCCTTTGGGATGAATTTCTGATATCCTGCGAATTATCCACAGAAACTCCTGCCATTGCTGTTCCATGGTCTTCCCTGTTCGGCTTCCCTTCCAATTAACTCTGGCCAACTCCTCTCACATGTCTTTGTACTTACGTTACTCACTTATAATCACATTACATCGAGATGAGACCAATAGATATAAACTGAAAGAAGGAGTTTTGAGAGAAGGGACACGAAGAATAATTGGGGGATTTCTTAACTAGATAAAAAAAGAGAACGAGAGACAGAATGTAGATGTGGAGATATTATCGAAAGAAGTAGATGTACGTCCTTCAATGTTTTGGCAATTCCTGAGTGTTGTGGCCTTTTGTACAGTGCATGTACAACAGAGTAATATGTTCAAATGCTGGGTCTGATGCCAGAATTTTTCTCTCCAATAATATGGCAGACATTAGCGTTGGAAAGAACCCAACAGGCCAATATATTTAATTCCTGGTAGAAAGGGGGTGAAGTGAAATAAGTTGGGACACCAAAACCAAGATTTATAACACATTCTGAAAAGAATGGGAGACAAGAATAGGGAATCCCAGAAAAGGGGGAACGTTGAGAGAAGGGGAACATATCACTTAGATGAGGATAAAACAATGTTTTAATGCTTTATAAATGTTATACATCATGTGCATCATTTTTTGTTAACTGTGTCTCCGTTGTTCATTCCGAATGTGTTGTACACATATGAACAATCTTCCTTATCTGAATACACACTGATTAAACAGTGTATATAAAATCATTTTTCCTCCATTTCAAACTGTCCTGTTGTCGTGTTACCAGGATACATGAACACCAATTGGCCACCAAAAGACATAACCCACTATCACTAGTTTCCATACATACAGACAAGGAAGAACACCACTTTGACTGGGACTATACACAAATCCTATGAAAGGCGAAACAAAGACACGCACAAAAATTCTGAGAGGCATGGTCTTCTAACCAGAAGTACATTAATAAACACATTAATTTAGATCCTATCTACCTTCCCTTGAAAAAAAGAACTGGAAATGACATCACCCAGCTTAAGAAATCAAAACCTAAAAATAGAGAGCCGGGACATACCACCAGTGTATCACCGGAGACTCTTACTGATTGTGTTACCTAGTCATGGTAACGAAACATCTGAAAGCAAACATTCCAGCTCAGCGAGTTAACTTACATACTTATAAAAGGTGTGTGAAAGAGGTTAAACCAGTGACATGAGTGAAACTAGAAAAGGAGACCCCAAGTGGAGCCGAGGAGCTGCAGGAGAATGCACAACCTAGGCAGGGGCTGTGTATGGAGGCAGTGCCTGATCTCTATAAAGAATTCGCCTCTGTGGTTGAAATTTACTCAGAAAGCACAGGGGGAGAGCGACAAGAAGATATAATTTTGTAAGATTCGGGATCTGCTCAGTCTCTAAAAGTTGAGAAGTTGGGGCACTGGAAAAGCACATCAGATCAGGCAGCATGCGAAGAGCAGGACAATCGACATATCACGCATACACCCATCGTCAGGAATGTGGTGGGGGGACAAGGGGGTGAAAGATAAATAGGAGGTTAGGAGCTGGGCTGGTGGGAGGGTCATTGGGAAGGTGATAGGAAATGTAGGTAGGAGTGATAGTGATCTGTCGGAGGGGATAGGTGGGAAGGAAGATGGACAGTTAGGGCAGTGCAAGAGGGCGATGCTAAGTTTAACGTTTGGATCTGGGATAAGGTTGGGGGCGGGGCGATTTGGAAATTAGTGAAGTCAACGTTGATGCTGTATAGTCAGAGGGCTCCAGCTGTCCTACCACCTATCCACTTCACCCTCCTCTCCGACCTATCACCATCACACCCCGCCTACATCGACCTATCGCTTTCCAAGCTCCCTTCCACCCAGCTCCAATCCCACCCTTCTATTTATTTCACAATCACTAACCCCTCCCTTACCCCCCACTTTCCTGATGAAGGATTTGTGCCTGAAATGTCGATTCTCCTGCCCTTCGGATGCTGCCTGACTTGCTGTGTTTTTCCAGCCCCAAACTTTTCAACTCTGATCTCCAGCATCTGCAGTCCACACTTTCTCTCAGCCTCTAATAGTAAGTGATAGAAGTATTTTCACTCTTCCTGACATGGTACTCAAGAGCATGATAATCTGTTGAATGGGGACAGAAATTAAGCATGCCCTTGTGTAACATCAGGTTGGAGTGCCAAATCAAGTTTGGGGAAGTCACGGTGAGAGTGAGTGACAGATTGTCAGTTCCAGGAATGCAGGTTGTTCTTGAGAATGATTTAAAAGGATCCAAGGTGGGAGAGGCACCCCTGTGGTAGGGAAGTCAAAGGAAGACTAAGGAACTGGGGAGTTAAAAGAAAAATACGCAGGATTTTTTCCAGGCTGTGTAGATGAGATTAGATTACATTACAGTGTGGAAACAGGCCCTTCGGCCCAACAAGTCCACACCGACCCGCCACCCACCCATACCCCTACATTTACCCCTTACCTAACACTACGGGCAATTTAGCATGTCCAATTCACCTGACCTGCACATCTTTGCACTGTGGGAGGAAACCGGAGCACCCGGAGGCAACCCACGCAGACACGCGGAGAACGTGCAAACTCCACACAATCAGTCGCCTGAGGCGGGAATTGAACCCGGGTCACAGGCGCTGTGAGGCAGCAGCGTTAACCACTGTGCCACCCATAACAAGATCTCATTGTCATAAGTTACAGCTGGAAGGAAAAACAAATAAAAAGACAATGGAGTTGATGTTCAGTTAACTGACACCCTGTTTGATATCTCAGTGCAGGAAACAAACTGAATAGACAGAGGGTCAGGCAGAGTTGTTTAGTCCTGAAAGGCTAATGGACTTACAACTGATATGTACACGCACTTACACATACACACGCACACAGAAATAGAATTGTTGAACGTTATTAACTTAAAGATAAAATCCTAAAATTGAAATGGAGACCACAATAGGTTAGTGCAGAAGGGAAATGGGCCGAAGTGCCTATTGTGTTACCGGTAGCATACAGTGTTACGATTGCCACATGAACTAACTGCAGGAGGTCACCTAGGTGTACGGAAGACTCAGGCTAAGGTACATAAGCATTTCTATTGGCCTGGAATGCACAAGGACGTGGTTATTTTTTGTTGTACATGTCATACATGCCAAATGGTAGGTATGTCACAGACAGGAATAAAACCAGCACCTTTGTTGCCAATTCCTATATTCCTTTCATGTGGGTTATGATTAATTGTGTAGCTCCCCTTTCTAAAATAAAAGTGGAAACCAATATATGCTGATGATAATGGATGTGTCTCCCAGATTTCCGGAGGCAGTTCCATTATGGAGTGCGAAGGCAAAAAGGGAGGTGGAGGAATTGTTAGCTTTCTTTACTCGCTGCGGGATATGCAGAGAGATTCAGTCAGACCAAGGGTCTCATTTTACCGCTCAGCTGTTTTAGGAAGTCATGGATAGCTTGGGCAGACAGCACTTCAAATCAAGTGCGTCCCATCCTGAATCCCAGGGAGCATTGGAAAGTTAGCATCAGATGCTGAAAACCATGTTAACAGCGTACTGTCACAGTTGCTTGAATGATTGGGATAAAGGTGTCCCATAAATTGCTTGCCATCGGAGATCCCCCAAATAAATCTACTCAGTTTACTTCCTTTGAGTTAATATTCGTACATGAAGTGAGGGGTCCTTGAAATACATTAAATATAAATTGACAGGACCGAAGTCAGAGATCTCACACTTGGATTATGTATGTGAGGTGAGGGAGAGATTATATGGAGTAGGTGAGTTATTTAAACAGCACATGAAAAGGGCACAACATAGAGTGAAGCAGATCGCAGATAGAAACGCTGAAACTTTGACGATTTTTCACCTCTGTCTGACCCTCTGCCTGTTCAGGTTTTTTTTCTGTACTGTTACATCAAACAGGGTGTCAGTTAACTGAACATCAACTCCCTTGTCTTTTTCTTTTATTTTTACTCCCTGCTGTAACTTATGGGATCATGTTACTACACAGTCTGCAAAAATTCCTGAGTATTTTTCTTTCAATTCCCCAGTTCCCTCGTCTTCCTTTGACTTCTCCACCACAGGGGGTACCTCTCCTACCTTGTATCCTGCTAAATCGTTCCCAAGGACAAACTGCTTTCGTGGAACAGACACTCTGTCACTCACTCTCACCGTTACTTCCCCAATCTTGATATGGGAATGACGTATTAATATTGCTACTAGGAATGTTTTCCAGGCATTTACAGACAATGAACATTCTCCTTGATACATTCCCAAGTTCTCCATCAAATAATTTCGTTGACTAAAAACAAACTCACAAATCGTGTTATCCCCTCAACTCTCCAGTGAATCCAAAAACTGAAAGCTCTTAACGTGGACCAGGTGCAAAACTCAAAAGGCAGAGTCATTATCAGACACATAAACCCATTACTGTCTGTGAGGCAGTGCGAGACGTGTATGTCAAGAACTGCTCACACAAATAGCACCGAAGCAATTCCAAACGGAGCTTCCCGACATTCTGGAGATTTAGTGCATTGCCAAGTAACAGAAAGTGCTCAAGTAACATAAAACAAAACAGAAAAATGTACCTTGCAAAGTGAATATTACCAATTATATTCTCGATTAAATTAGGTCAACAATACGTTGGTGCCTCCATCTGATCGAGCGAGCCAATGTCCAGTCTCCCTCACCAGGACAGTAATGAAGGAAATGAGAGAAATATAACAAAGTTTCACGTTGTGGTTGCCCACCTTTTAGCCACAACAACAAAAAACGAGGGAGCAGATTCAGTGCAGGATCTGGCTTCACAACAGCGGTGAAATAACGACGTCCACTCACTTTCAGGGAAAGCTGTGAACAACTCACATTGTCCAGAATATGAATACACAGCGCAGGCTGTTTACTTCCCATATTCTACTGCTGCCCCGACATTCGTACGAAAATGTACCTTTCAAAGAGAGCGTTTGGAGCTGTGGAATGACAGTGGCAGCTGTTTCCCCTCGCTCATTACTGCCGCCCTTGGTAGTGTCGAGGCTGGTATTCTCATCTTACACGCGGTAGTTGAGTGTGCAATTCTCTGTTGTGGAAAAGCGGAGTGTTTTGGAGCAGAAAGATGTGAAGTTCGGATGCTTCTGGAGTTCTTGTTGAAAAGTTCTGTGACGCGAGGAAGATGGTTTGCAGACTTTTCCTCGCCTGTCTGGGTGACATTCTCAGCGCTGCAGAGGTTCCTGTGAAGCGCTGCTCTCATGTTTTGGTACGAATTCATTTGGTTTCATTCCCGCTGCTTCCGTTTGTTGGGATTGCAGATTGGGTCCAACGGATGGAACCCGTGGATGAGTGCCCTGCTTCCAGGAATTGTCTGGCTGTCTTCTGCTTGCCCTGTCCTGTTATTGTCGTGCTATTCTAGTCGAATGTGTGGCCCTTGCCGTTTGTACGTATTACTACTAGGGACTGCTGGACTGACGCCCACACAAATTCTTTGCCAATAACCAATATGCACACATCTTCATTCGCAGATGCATGGCACAAAATTCGCAACGAGGATATGCTTTTAGGTAATTTTTAAATCATGCTTCCCTGTATTAAAAACAAATTCTGGAAAACAATATCCAGACTCCTCCGAACATTCGGACTTATGACAGCACAGAAACCGAGAGCCTCACTCAGACAACAACTCACGAGAAAACAAGGCCCAATACGCATCATGTGCAGGTCAAACGTGGTTGACGAGATTCCACGCTGGGACTGCACGAAACACGACATAGGAGAAAGAGGCTGACAACTAGACAGCTACATTCATAATTTCATCTGGACTGTAAACGCCCCGGACAGCTGTTCCTTGCAGTTATGCGCAGAATATTGAATGTCTCTGATTCCAGGGCTTGGAACTCGGATGATATGACCGTCTGCAACACTGGTTACTTCCTTGTGTGAGGTAACTCCTGATGGAACATACGTAACACTCTAATGCTCATTCAGATATATATCCAAAATAGGAGCTCATAGCAACATTTCTATTGTCTTTCTGGTGCTGTCCCTGACATGCCCTGTGGCACTGCACTTATTCTGTGTATCCTGAGGGTTCGGCACATGCTTCCACGATCGTATTATGGGCAGGAATCTGCATTTTCGCTTCAATAATGGGTGTGTGAACCGGAGGTCCACCATTCTCGATGCTATTTTTCTCTTCTTATACGCAACTGCAATACAGTAAAGGATCAATTAATATTGTAAGATGATATACAGAGGCCTGTGAAATATCGAAGTTTTAATGACATTTATGCAATGGTTAGAGATTACCTTGACTCAGGAAATAAGGATGTAAAGTCTGTTTGGCTGGAGTTGAGGAACATTTAGGAATGAACTCACAAGCATGTATAGTTTACAAGCCCACTCGCAGTAACCACAAAGCGAAATAAATCGTACAAGGAAAAAATATTGTGTGTGAGTGACAAAAATGGCAATAGTCTTGCGTGATCTTAACTTCCCATCTGAACCTCTCGGTTCCATTGTAAAAATGTTTGGAGAACCATAATCAAAAACATCCCACATGTCCCATAAAACATTACGAGGGATATCTTGGTAATTGATTACTCTACTGGTGACTTAATTTTCCTATTTTCTTGGAAACCATCTCTTTAATTGTGAGCATCAGAAAAGGCTTTCTTTTGCCACCAAGAAATAAATATGTTCGTTTCATGTATAAGAACACTGAGACTCCTCTGCACTGCACATCTTTTGCGTTTCTATCGATTTTAATAGTAGCGTGCCTTTTGATTCTTCCCAGCAAAGTATATGACCTCGCATCCCCTACATGAAACTGCATCTGCCAAGAATACTCCAATTGTTGGCGGGAATCCTGAGGAACAGAATGTACATGTATTTGGAAAGACAAGGAATGATTCGGGACAGTTAACATGGCTTTGTGCGTGGGAAATCATGTCTCACAAACTTGATTGAGTTTTTTGAAGAAGTAACAAAGAAGATTGATAAGGGCAGAGCAGTAAATGTGATCTATATGGACTTCAGTAAGGCGTTCAACAATGTTCCCCATGGGAGACTGATTGGCAAGGTTAGATCTCATGTAACAGCAGTGGACCTAACACCGACCCTTGTGGTACGCCGCCAGTACATGGACACCAAGAAGAACATGTTCCATTAACTACAACAATGTTTTCTATTGGCAAGCCAATTACTGATCAAAGCTGCAATTTCCCCCACAATTCCATTCCACCGCATTTTGTATAATAGCCTATTGTGGGGAAACTTATCGAACAACGTTCTGAAACCCATATACACCACATCAATCGGTTTACTGTAATCTCCCTGTTTGGTCATTTTGTCAAAAAAGTCAATAAGATTCGTAAGGCAAGGCCGACCCATCACAAAACCGTGCTGACTGTCCCTGATGAGATTATTCTTTTCGAGATGGTCATAAATCCTATCCATAATAACCTTTTCCAACACGTTACCAACAACTGCAGTGAGACTCATTGGTCTGTAATTACCAGGGTAGTCTCTACGACACTTTTTGAACACGGGAACAACGTATGCTATGCTCCATTCCACAGGCACTATTCCTGTAGATAACGATGATTTGACGATCGATGCCAAAGGCTCATCAATCTCTTCCCTTGCTTCCCAGAGGATACTAGGACAGATCCCATCCAGCCCAGGGGACTTGTCTGTTATCACACTCTGCAGTATTTCTATCACCTAATCCTTGTGAACCTCAATCTCTAATACTCTGGACGCAAGTATCTCAGTATCTTCCTCGCCAACATTTTCATTTTCTATAGCGAACACTGTCGAAAAATATTTATTTAGCGCTTCCCCTATCTCCTCTGACTCCACACACAACTTCCCACTATTATCCTTGATTGTCCAAAATTTAACTCTCGTCATTCTTTTATTCCTGACATACCTATGGAAAGCCTTAGGGTTAACCCTGATCCTATCTGCCAACAACTTCTCATGTCTCCTCCTGGCTCTTCTCAGCTCTCTTTTTAGGTCTCTCCTGATATCGTTGGAACCCTCGAGCGCTCTAACTGAGTTTTCACATTTTGTCCTAACATAAGACTTCTTGTTCTTCTTGACCAGGGATTCCACTTCCTTAGTAAACCACGGCTCACGCGTTCTATATCTTCCTCCCTGCCTGACAGGTACATACTTATCTAGGACACACAGGAGCTTTTCCTTGAATAAGCTCCACATTTTAATGTGCTCACCCCCTGCAGTTTCCTACCCCATTCTACGCTTCCTAAATCTTACCTAATCTTCCTAAATCTTCGGACTTGTGCCTCACAACACACTTCACATTCAACAACCAGATATACGAACAAATCAACGGAACACCCATGGGCTCACCGATCTCGGACTCATAGCAGAAGCAGTAATGCAAAGGTTAGAGCAGTCTTACCGCAAATTCAACCCAAACACTGGTTCAGATACGTGGATGACACCTTTGTAATCATTAAAAACACGGAAATAGAGAAAACACACAGGATCATCAACTCCACACTCACAGGAATCCGATTCACCAGAGAGGAAGAAAAGGGCAACCAACTCCCATTCCTAGACGTGATGGTACAGAGAACACCTAACGGAGAATTCACCACAAAGGTACATAGGAAAGCCACACACACAGACCAAGTCCTGAATTATGAGAGCGACCACCCCAACATACACAAACGAAGTTGCATCAAGACACTATTCAAAAGGGGCACAACACACTGCAGCACACCAGAACTGCAAAAAGAGGAAGAGGAACACCTATACAAGGTATTCGCCGAAAACGGATATCCTCGCAATTTTATCAACAGATGCCGAAGGGATAGACCACAGAATGAGGACATGCCACAACCCAAATGACTAGCCACACTACCACACATCAAGAACATCTCCGAACTGACAGCCAGACTACTGCGACCACTAGGACTCTTAACAGCACACAAACCAACAGCCACACTCAGACAACAGATCACCAGAACTAAGGACCCGATACCCAACATGAGCAAAACTAATGTAGTATACAAAATCCCATGCAAGGACTGCACAAAACACTATATAGGACAAACAGGAAGACAGCGAACGATCCACATCCAGGAACATCAACTAGCCACGAAACGAAGCGACCAACTATGCGGAGTCGCCACACACACAGACGATAAGCAACATGAATTCGAGTGGGACAATACTACTATTATAGGGCAAGCCAAACAAAGAACAGCCAGGGAATTCCCAGAAGCATGGCACTCATCCACAAACTCCATCAACAAACACATCGACTTGGACCCAATATACCAGCCACTGCAGCGGAGAGCTGAAACTGACAACAGGAAGCGGCAAGGACAGGCCACTATAAATGCCGCAGGAAACACCACAGAAGCGCTTCACAGGAGGCTCCCAAGCACTGAGGATGCCATCTAGACAGGGGACGAAACGTTTCCAACAAAAACTTCCAGCTCGGCGAACAGAAACACATCATTGTCTTGAGTGTTCCAGAGTTTTTCATTGTCCCAGAGTCCAGATGAAGTTTGCATTCCTCACGTACGTGAGTGAGAATGATTTCAATGTCTCAGATCAGTTCCTGTCCCGAGAACATCAGAGTCAATGTCCCGTCCTCTACTCGGTCCGACAGTTCACACTTCTTCATTCTCCTCTGATTCCATTTCCCAAAGAGTTTCTCAAGATTTACAAAGCTGGAGCCTACATTATATGGTTTGCTTCCTAAACATTTTTTCAACTGCCAACTGACAATATTTTCACAGTATCTCTTCACAATCCTCTGGCTTGCACCATGTCCAGGGATGAGAAGTCCCGTTTGGTGGAGAGATTCCCGAGGCTGATGAGTTTCACTTTGGAACAAAGATGGTTAAGTGGCGATTTCCTGCGGTTGTTTCCAATGATGGGAGAGGGAGCGGTGAGGAATGAGCACTTTGACGAGCAGGAGGAAGTGTTGCCACTGACCCAAGTCAGAGAACAGCGGACAGGGATTAAAGGAATCTAATGAAAAGCAGCACTTCTGCTCAGGACGTTCAATAACAGCTGCAGAAACCCGATGTGTCGAGCAGTGTATCTGGAAAGAGAAACAGAGATAATGTTTTAAATATGGAACATTTCTGATGAAGAACTCGAGTTTCCCAAGTCTAATCAAATTACCGGCCTGGTTCACAAAATAGTTTTTCTGAACCTTGAGCGAAAATTGTACCAGCAGGAAAGCATTCATAACGTAGTCAGCAGGATTACGAACCTACGTGGGGAAACCCCAATGGATTTCTAATCCATCCCCTTAACCACTCGGCCATGACTACAGACAGCTCAGGTGGGTTGAGCATTGACCAAATCAGCCGTGATCTCATTGAAAGCTACCGTTGACTTGATGAGCGAAATGCTCCCATCTCCTTTCATACCTTTGCTGCCATTTGTAAGGTGCGAGACACCAATGTACAAGAAGAAAAGCACAAAGGTAGGAAAAGATATTTGCAGGCAAACTGAGTCAAAATGATTTATTGAAAGGAAAATCACACTTGGCAATTTGCCATATATCTTTGCGAATATGACCAGCAGAAGTAAGCAAGGGAGCTATTGGTCTGAGTATTCTCGGACCTGAAGCAAACATTCTCGGACCTGGCGAACGAAATGTTCTTTCCTGATGGTTACAAAGAAAGAGATGGTTCCCAATAAAAGACAGAGATTAATTCGCATGTAGATATATTTCAATGTGACACGATTCATTTTCAGTCCCTAATTACCGCAGAGATGGAGGAGGTGAGTTACTTTTCTTCACTCTTCAACTCCTCAGTACGGAGGTACAAACATGAAACCGCTAGAGATGGAGTTCTTGAATTGGGAACCAGAGACACTGAAGAAACTAGGCAAAAGTGAGGACTGCACAGGTTTACTAAATATTACCTCATTGCATCGTAATTTCCCTTCCACCAGCTGAAACTCTTGCTCCGTGGAGTACACCTATCCCTTTCAATCACGAAAGTAAACCTGAGAGAATTGTGATCGCTGTCTCCAAAGTGCTCACCTACTTCCGAATCTAAAACCTGGCCAGGCTCGTTACCCAGTACTAAATCGAAAGTGGCTTCGTCCCTTGAATGCATGTGTACGTACTGTGTCAGGAAGCACACCTGCACACACTGGGCAAAAATGACTCATCTATAGTACTCATACTGTAGTGATCCCAGTCAATATTTGGATATTGTCTTGAGTGTTCCAGAGTTTTTCATTGTCCCAGAGTCCAGATGAAGTTTGCATTCCTCACGTACGTGAGCGAGAATGATTTCAATGTCTCAGATCAGTTCCTGTCCCGAGAACATCAGAGTCAATGTCCCGTCCTCTACACGGTCTGACAGTTCACGCTTCTTCATTCTCCTCTGATTCCATTTCCCAAAGAGTTTCTCAAGATTTACAAAGCTGGAGCCTAAGTTATATGGTTTGCTTCCTAAACATTTTTTCAACTGCCAACTGACAATATTTTCACAGTATCTCTTCACAATCCTCTGGCTTGCACCATGTCCAGGGATGAGAAGTCCCGTTTGGTGGAGAGATTCCCGAGGCTGATGAGTTTCACTTTGGAACAAAGATGGTTAAGTGGCGATTTCCTGCGGTTGTTTCTAATGATGGGAGAGGGAGCGGTGGGGAATGAGCACTTTGACGAGCAGGAGGAAGTGTTGCCAGTGACCCGAGTCAGAGAACAGTGGACAGGGATTAAAGGAATCTTATGAAAAGCAGCACTTCTGCTCAGGACGTTCAATAACAGCTGCAGAAACCCGATGTGTCGAGCAGTGTATCTGGAAAGAGAAACAGAGATAATGTTTTAAATATGGAGCATTTCTGATGAAGAACTCGAGTTTCCCAAGTCTAATCAAATTACCGGCCTGGTTCACAAAATAGCTTTTCTGAACTTTGAGCGGAAATTGTACCAGCAGGAAAGCATTCATAACGTATGTCAGCAGGATTCGAACCTACGTGGGGAAACCCCAAGGAATTTCTAATCCATCGCCTTAACCACTCGGCCAAGACTACAGACAGCTTTGGTGGCTTGAGCATTGACCAAATCAGCCGTGATCTCATTGAAAGCTACCGTTGACTTGATGAGCTCAATGCTTCCATTCTCCTCTCCCACCTCTGCTGTCAATTGTAAGGTGCGAGACACCAATGTAAAGGAAGAAAAGCACAAAGTTAGGAAAAGATATTTGCAGCCAAACTGAGTCAATATTATTTATTGAAAGGACAATCCCACTTTGGCAATTTGCTAGATCTCTTTGCAAACATGATCAGCAGAGCTGATCAAGAGAGGTTTTGATCTGAGTGTTCTTGGACATGAAACAATCCAAAGTTAGTGACATATTCATTTCTTTTTCTGGCGAAGGAGCTGGTCTTTCCAGATGCTCACAATGAAAGAGATTTTTCCCAATAAAAGACGGCAAATAAGTCCCATCTGACGCTGACACCATCGTGAGCCCTGCTGTTTCACAATACCACAGAGTCAGGGTCAATTCCCGCCTCATGCAACTGAATGTGTGGAGTTTGCACATTCTCCCCGTGGCTGCGTGCACTTGCTCTGGTTTTCTCCCATAGTCCAAAAATGTACCGGTTAGGTGAAATGGCCGTGCTACATTGACGGGGTGAATGGAGAGGAATGCATTTGGGCTGGGGCGGGTCGGTGTGGAGTTGCTGGGCCGAAGGACCTGTTTCCATATTGTAAGTATTCTAATCTACGGTAATCAATGGCCAAGGTATGACGCACGTTGTTCGATGTTGCATATATGACTTTTCGATTGTTTTTCTTCAAAGTTTCTTTACAATTCAAACGGGACTGGAAGAAGGGAAATGAATGTCTCCCATAATTCTTGCCTTCTTTTAGCATTCACAGGCGGTATTTTTCCTGTACGTTTTTTTTTTACACTGTGGTTACTGTTAATGTTCTTGTAAGCTACACCGGCTGGTTTCCTCTTTCCTCAATGTTCCTCATCTCTACCCAAACACATTTTCCATCCTTATCTCCTGAATCAATGTAATCTCTAGCCATTGCATAATTGCCACGGAAACTGGGCTTTTCACACGCCTGTGTATGTCATTTTCCAATATTAATAGATCGTTTACTGTGTTGCAATTGCGCATGTGAAGAAGAAAACAGAATAGAGTCAGGTGGTCCTGGGTTTCAAACGCACGTAATTGCAGCTAAAACGCAGATTACTGCCCACAGTGCAATCACGGAAGCATCCACCGAATCGTCAGGAAGCACACAATAAGTACAATGCTGGATGTCATGTCAGGAACAGGACCAGAAACACAACAGAAATACGTCTCTTGGGTACTATTTTGGACGTTTTTCTCAATCAGCTATCGTGTTTTACATATGTTCCATCGGGAGTTACCTCACACAAGGAAGTAACCAGTGCTGCAGACGGTCATATAATCCGAGTCCCAAGTCCCAGAGTCAGAGAGACTCAGTGCCCTGTGTGTACCTGCAAGGAACAGCTGTGCATGGGGTTTAGAGGGTAACTGAACTGCATGAAAGCAGCTCGATGGTCGTCTCTCTGCTTCTCCTCTATAGTTTTCTGTGCAGTCCCTGCGTCCAATCTTGTCAACTACGTTTGTCCGGCACAAGATGGGCATTGGTCGCTTGTCTCTGAGAGAGGCTGTTGGTTTATGTGTTGTCATAATTCCGAGTGTAAGGAGGAATCTGGTTGTCAGTTCCCAGAAACTGACTTTAATAAATGGAAGCGTGCTTTGTAACTTGCCGCGTGGCATATCCTCGTTGCGAAGTTTGTGCACTGCGAATCACGTTGCGGGACAATCCAATTTTGGCAAAGAATTTGTGTGGCAGTCACGAGTTGCCACGACCAGCTATCCCTAGTAGCAATACGGACAAATGGCAAGAACTGCAAATTCGATTAGAGCATCACAAGGTTAATGTGACAGGGCAAACAGAAGGTCGCCAGAAGATTTCTGGGTGTAGGGCAATCACTCAAGGTACCTTTTCATATGAAAGTCTGTGCATCAGTAGAATCTGTAACCCAAGTAGTCTATGTTGGTTATTCATATTCCAGACAACTTGTGTTGTTCCCCGTTTACTCTGAAAGTGAATGGACATAGTTATTTCACCGTTGTTTCGAAAGAAGATCCTGCATTGAATCTGTTCGACGTTATTTGATGCTGTGGCGAAAAGGTGGGCAATCGCGATGTGAAACGTTGCTATACTTTCATTTCCTTCATTACTGTCCTGGTGAGGGAGAAAGGTGATCACCGGGGCATTGATGGCCTAATTTAATCACGGATACAATTGGAAATGTTCACTTTTATTGGTTCGTTGTTGTTCTGTTTTGTTTTATGATACTTGAGCACTTTCTGGGACTTGGCAATAAACTAAATCTCCAGTAGGTTTGGAATTGCCTCGCTGTTACTTGTGCGAGCGGTTCATGTCAGAGACGACTCACAGTGCATCACAGACAGCACTTAAGCTTCGGTGTGTCTGATTATGGTACTGCCTTTTCAGTTCTGATTCTGTTCCACGTTAAGAGTTGTCAGGTTTTGGATTCGCTGGAGAGGAAAGTGGGTAATGCGATATGTGAGGTATTTTCCTTTAGCCAAAATCTTTGATGGCGAACTTGGGAAAGTGTCAAGAAGAATGGTCATTGGCAGCAAATATCCGGAAAACCTTCATCTCTGGATCGGTTGGGCCCATCCACCCTCCAAACAAAACAGCCAAACTCGCTGACTGAGTGACAAACATCATGCATTTTTTTGCAAATGGTGTATTCAAACCGTTGCTGGTGGCTGGAGCATCTCAGAGTTGTCGAGCATGGAAACAAATCCCGCGAGCCAACTTGCCCTTGCTAAACAGATAACCGAAATTAATCCATACATATCTCACAATATTTGTGCCTTATCTCTCCGAGGTCTTCCTGTCTATACACCCATTCAGAT
The DNA here is from genome assembly GCF_037043375.1 of Chiloscyllium plagiosum. Taxonomy (NCBI): domain Eukaryota; kingdom Metazoa; phylum Chordata; class Chondrichthyes; order Orectolobiformes; family Hemiscylliidae; genus Chiloscyllium; species Chiloscyllium plagiosum. Next base: position 97,375,324 of record NW_028270151.1, read on the forward strand.
ACCTTTGAAATGTTGTGAGTGCACCAGACTCTGCCACTAAATGTGGCAATTCATTCCACACACAGAAAAGTTATGTGTGAAAAACATGTGTCCCTCACATCCCTTTTAAATTTTTCCTCTCTCACATTAAATGTTTGCTATGTGGATTTGAACTCGCGTGTCTTGTGAAAAAGTGCTCCCTGACTATTTACTTTGTCTGTCTTCCTCATGATTTTATAAGCTTCTGAGAGGCCATACCTAAGCCCTGAAGCTCCTGGGAATCTGACGAAGCCTATTCAGTTTCGTTCTCACGTCCAAGCCGTGCAAACCTTGCAAATCCTTGTAAAGGTTTTCTAAACGTACACTTGAAAGAAGTGTGTCCAGCTGCAGCACTTGCTTGACCGCGTGGTCACTCTGGAGCTGCGGGTGGACTCACTGTGGAGCATCAGCAATTCTGTAGAGTTATGTTGCCTCCCAGGTGCTCAGGCCAGGGATGTCGCCCATCGGCTGAAGATCATTCGAAAAGGGGATCGTGAGCAGCCAGTTGTCTTGGTGCATACAGGCACGAGATGAGGACCTGCAGGGAGAATTCAGGGAGCCAGGAGAGAAATTAAAAAGGAGGACCTCAAAGGTAGTAATCTCGGGATTACTGCCGGTGCCATGTGACTGCCAGCGTAGAAATGAATAAAAAAAGGCACGATGAACACGTGACTTGAGGAATGGTGCTGCAGGGCGCGTTTCAGATTTGTTGGACTGTGCGACCAGTTCTGGACAATGTGGGACTATAAGAAAATTGACGATCTACATCTGAACCAGACGGGAACGAATGTCCTTTCGGGAGTTTTTGCTACTGCTGTTGGGGAGGTTTTATACTAATGTGGCAGGGCGCTGGGAACCACAAGATTAAACAAGTCGGCAGTGAGGTGGAAACTGGAAACGCTAAGAATCAGGAAGATAACATTAAAAATGGGAAGAGAAGGCAGAGAGCAGATGAATACAAAAGAACTGGTGGCCTGAAATGCATCTACTTTAATTCGTGGAGTACAGACAGATGAACTTAGGGTTTAGGTTGGTGCCTGGGAATATGACGTTGTTGCGATCACAGAGATTTAGTTGAAGGAAAGGCATGGTTGGCAACCAAATGTTCGAGGATATAGAAGCTTCAGATGGGATAGGGAGGGAAGAAAAAGGGGAAGGAGTTGCATTGCTGGTCAGGGATGATATCATGGCTGTGCGAAAGGAAGACACCATGTAAGGCTTGGGTCGTGAGACACTATGGATGGAGCAGTGAAATAAGAAGGGTGAGGTTAGATTTTTGGGGCTGTATTACAGTGAGCGTGAGGTGTAAGAAAAACATAGTTAAACAGATCATGGAAAGACGTAGAGGCAATTCTTTAGTTTTGATTGGCGCTCTCCGTTTTCCCAACATTGTCCGGGATACTCTTAGCGTCAGAGGTCTGGATGGTATACCATTTGTAAGAAGCCTGCAGGTGAGTTTTCTGCGGCGGTATATCAATAGTCTGAGGAGGGAATAGGCCATATTGGAACTGATATTGGAGAATAAACCAGGGCTGGCGATAGCAGTTGCCGTGGGTGATTTCTTTGGGAAGTGTCCAATATTCTGTAAGTTTTAGAATACTCATTGACAAAGATGAGAGTGGTCCTGAGGAAAGAGTACTATCCTGGGCCAAAGCTAATTATATCGAAATTATGCAGGAGGTCGGAAATATGGATTGGACACAGCTATTTTTAGGAATGTCCACAGTTCATATGTGGCAGGCTTTCAAAGATAGGTTAAATATAGTGCAGGATAGGCATGTCTCGTTGAAGGCATAGGATTTGAAAGACAATATTCGTGAACTGTTGATGACAGGACAATTGTACGACTCGCCAAGAGGAAAAGGGAAGCATACATAACGCCTCGGCAGCTAAGAACATAATGGTCCCTCGAGGAACATGAGAAGAGTAGGACAACTCTTAAATGAGGAATCAAGGGGGTTAAAAGGGGTCATGAAACATCTTCACGCTAGCACAATTAAGGAGAATCCCAAAGCCTATTATTCATATATAAGAAGCAAGTGGGTAACCAGAGAAAGGATTGGTCTACTAAAGGAAAATAAAGGAAGGGTGTATGTCGAATCTGAGAGACTGGGTATGATTCTGAATAATTATTTTGCATCAGTGTTCACTGAAGAGAGGAATATGATGAATATTGAGTCTAGAGTAAGGCATTTGATTAGTCTGGATCATGTTGACTTAAGTAGGGAAGCTGTGTTGTGCAAGCTAGGGGTAATATATGTGGACAAATCCCCAGGAATGGATGGGATCTATCCCTGGTTCCTGAGTGAGGTGAGAGAGGAAATAGCTGTGGCCCTGACAGATATCTTCGTGGCGAACTTCAGCACAGGTGAAGTTCTGGCCGACTGGAACGTTACTAATATTGTCCACTGTACAAGAAGGATAATAGGGATATTCCGGATAACTACAGAACAATAGGCCTAACATCAGTGTTGGGAAAGTTGCTGGAGAAGGTACTGAGAGATAAGATCTATTCATATTTAGAAAATAATGTGCATATCAGTGAGAGGCATAGAGCTTTTTGGGAAAGTGCCCAAGTTGATAGATGAAGGAAAGGCTGTTATGTCATATACATGCACTACAGTAAGGAATTAGATAAGGGTCCCCATGGTAACCAAATACAGTACGTAAAGTAACATGGTGTGCAGGGTGTTCTAGACATGTGGATAAAGAATTAGTTGAGCAATAGGAGACAGAGAGTGGCAGTTGAATGGAGTTTCTGGAAATGGAGAAAGATGACCAGTAGTGCTCCACAGGAGTCAGTGTTGTGGCCACTGTTGTTTGTGATATAGATAAATGTTCTGGAAGAGAGCACTGTTGGAATTATCAGAAAGTTTGCAGATGACACGAACATTTCTGGACTAACAGAAAATATAAGTGACTGTTAAAGAATACAGGAGGATACTGGAAAGTTGGGCGGAAAAGTGGCAGCTGGAGTTCAAACCAAACAAATGTGAGGTGACGCATTTCGGTCGGTCTAATTCTAGATGGGGTTATACAATGAAGGAAGAACTTCGGGAAAAAAAATTTGATGGACAGAGAGATCTGTGAGTACAGGTCCATTATACACTGAAGGTCGCTGCACAGGTGGATAGAGTGGTCAAGCAGGCATATAATATGCTTGGCTTCATTGGATGGGGTATTGAATAAAATGGCTGGCAGGTCATGTTAAAATTGAACAATACATTGGTCTGGCCACACTTAGAATACTGTGTAAATTTCTGGTCGCCACATTACCAAAAGGATGTGGACGCTTTGGAGAGGGCGCGTAAAAGGTTTAAGCGGATGTTGCCTCGTATGGAAGGTGCAATCTAGGAAGAGAGGTTGAGTTGTTTTGTTTTCGTTAGAAAAAAGGAGTTTGAGTGGGACCTTTTTGAGGTTTACAAAATCATGAAGGGTACAAACAGGATAGATAGAGAAAAGTTTTATGTCCCAGATTGAAGGATTAAATACCGAGAGGTCACGCTTTCAAGATGAGTGGTGAAAAGTTTAAGAGGGATACAGTGGGTGGTGGGTGTCTGGAACGCGTTCCCAGCAGAGACGGGAGAGGTAATCACGGTAGATACATTTAAGATGCGTCTGGACAGATGCATGAGTAGGTGGGGAGCAGAGGGATACAGGTGCTTAGGAATTGGGTGACATGTTTAAACAGTAGATTTGGATCGGCTCAGGATTGAATGGATGAAGGGCCTGTTCCTTGTCTGTACATTTTCTTTGATCTTTCTTCTTAAATTACGCCAATTTCATTACATAATCTGCGAGGTCTAAGTGCCTGAAGTGAATCGAAGCTGAAACACTCGTCATAAAAATTCTGAGTGTGGGCTTTTGTGTGGTAGCGGGATCGAGGGTTTTAAGATGCTGGATTTTAAGCTTCAGTTTCTATCGAATCGTGGTTTCAAATACCAGCATCGTAAGTGAGCTACTATGTGGAGATGTATGCGAGAGAACTGCGCATGTGTGGATGCCTTTTAATTTGAGTGTTTGCAGCTCCTCAGTGAGCTTACCCTCTCGGTGATAAAATCAGCGACCGTCTCTGAAAACAACGCAAGTTTCTGCTGTCCGATTATCCTCATATCCCGTCGATAGCTTTGCTTTTGGATATCTGCGTTGCCAGTTTCTGTATCTCAAATGGTTAGCGCAGTTGGCTGAAATGTTGGTGGTTCGAGCCCACCCAGGGAATAAGCCTCAAATATTTCAGCACAAGCATTCACCCCGACCATGTATTGACATTGGAACCGGGAAAACTCATCCATGATTCACCCCAAGTCCGCAGGGAGTGAGACGTTTACACGCAGCAGAATACGACATCACTTTCTCCAAGCTCCCGATGCCAACAGACAGCGGCCACTGCAGCTTCAATCAGCGACTTTCTGCCAAGCCATGGGAAACAACTCGTGGAAACTCCTTCCTTAGTAACAGCTCTTTCCGTGAGAAAGGAGAAAAACTTTCACTTTAAATTGGAAAGGGCTTCAGGACATTGGAATGTTGCTCCAGTTCTTGGAACGTGTTATAAATAAAACTCCTGCCTTGAAAATAGGAAGTGGTAAAACGTTTTAGGTAGAAAGAACAAAGAAAGTGTTGATTGAGACGACTCTGTCTCGTCAGCAGATAGGAAATGCCCAACACTGTAAACGGGAATGATTGGATTTCCTTAGGTAACGTCCCGACTGATTTACGGCCTGCCAGAGTGATTGGAAATCACATCAGCGATATAAAGGTGAGGGTAAAAATATGAAGATATTAAGGTTGAACTTAAATCCCGGGACAAGTGCTGAATAGATTGTAATGCTTTGAAGGAATAACTGAAGTGAAAGGTGTGAATGATATTGTGATTAAGAGGAATGAACTGGATCCTAACAAATTGCTGATGAATTATGCTCGCAATGTAATAGCAAACTAATCCACAGTGCACCGTGCTTGGTTAGCTCAGTCGGTGCAGTGTGAGAATATTAATCTGTGGTTGGTGGGTGCAAGCCTCACAATGGGCGCTTTCACCGCTTAATACAATTCCGGCTCTTCTTTCCACGTGCAGTATTGCAACCCTTCGCAGGGGAATGTTCTTGCTGCTTTCATTGACACACCTGTCCGCCTGCTTTTGATCACATGTCGGTTTCTGAGTGAACACTGTTTCCATTTTACTGGAGACACCAGAGACAACTTTATCAGTGCAGCCGAAAATACGATGAATGATGTCCGTTTCAAAACGTGAGGTTCCAAACCAACCGTGCACCACCCAAAGTGTTCAAAGGCACGGAAAGCGAATGGCCACTTGCTAGGGGTCTGACAGATACGGATCAATGTCACATGGGTCCTGAACCATTTTTCAGTAATTCAGATTGTTCTGATGGAAACAGAAGGGAACTCTCCCTCAACGTTTTGCAATTGTTCTTCTTGTGTTTAACGTAATGAACAGTATATTGTCAGCAATGAGGGTGGAGGTGCGGCAGGATCGTGAGGTTTCAGTGTGGGACGTAGACACAGTAAGTCAAATATCCCCAGAGCACGGGAGAGATGTTTGGTCCAGGATCACTGCCATCTTCTCTTACTAAACCAACAAATGACATTATTAGAAAATGCTGGTAGCATCTTGGAAATATAAATCGATTTAAGACTTCAGGACCAGTGACACTCCTTTTCCATGTCCATCTCCACCTGCGTTTGCACACTCTTCCTTTTTATTGAATGTCTCCTGACTTCCAACGTTATATTCAGCTTCTCTTTTAATACTTCCTCTCCAACCATTTTCCCAGTCTCCGATTTTGTATCAGAACTGTTCCATCTTTCACATTGCCCAGGACTTCGAACTGAACAAATAACTCTGTTTCTATTTCCTTAGATAGCAGATGACCAGAGACTGGAAGGCAGTGTTGTTCCGAAATCTCATCCATGATTCACCCCGAGTCCACAGGGAGCAAGACGCTTACACGCAGGAGAATACGACACCATGTTCTCCAAACCACCGATGCCAACTGAAAGCGGCCACTGCAGCTTCAATCAGGGCTTCCTGCCAAACCCTGGGACACAGCTCGTGGAAACTCCTTTCTCATTGACTACTCTTCCCGTGGGAAAGGAACAAAACTTCCATTTTAAATTGAAAATTCAGGAGATTGGAAGGTTGTTTCTGTTCTTGGAACGTGGTATAAACAAAACTCCTGTCTTGAAAATAAGAAGTGGTAAACGTTTTAGGCCGGAAGAACAAAGAAAATGTTGATTGTGAGGACTCTGTCTTGTCAGCAGATGGGAAATTCCCAATACTGTAAACAGAAATGGTTGGGTTTCCTAAGGTAATTTTCCGACTGATTTACTGTCTGCCAGAGTGACTGGAAATCACTTCATATGAAAATATTCGGGTTGAATCTTAAATGCCGGGACCAGTGTTAAATAGATTGTAATGTTTTGAAGAAATAACAAAAGTGAAAGATGTGAATGATGTTCTTTGTGATTGGGAGGAATGAGCTGGATCTTTGCAAATTGTTGTGCCAGGTGAATTATGCTCAGAATGAAATTGCAAACTAATTCATCGTGTCCCAAGCCTGGATATCTCAGTTCGGTGCAATGTGAGGTGTTTAATCAGGGAGCCGTGCGTCCAAGCCCCATAATAGTCGTTTTCACTGTTTAATAGAGTTCCAGCTCTTCGTTCCACATGCAGAATTGCAAGCCAACGGTGGTGGAGCATTCTTGTTGTTTTCGCTGACACATATGTCCTCCTGCTTTGATCACATGTCGGTTTCTGAGTGAAAACTGTCTGCACTTTACTGGACGCGCCAGAGACAAGTTTATCAGTGCAGCTGAAAATGCTATGAATGATGTCCATTTTACAACATGAGATTCCACTACATCCGTGCACCAACCAAAGTGTTAAAAGACACAGAACGCGAATGGCCATTTGTTAGTGGTCAGACAGAGACGGTTTAATGTCTCATGGGCCCTGAATGACAATTAACTGATTCAAAATGTGCTGATGGAACGGAACGGAGCTCTCCCTGTACATTTTGCAATTGTTCTTGTTGTGTGCTCATGTAAGTTTATGTAATGAAAAGTTTAGCGCCAGTAACGAGATGGGGCGGGGAAGGATTCTGAGGTTTCAGTGTGGGACAGACGTGATCTGATCGAACGGGTAAGTCAAATATTCCCAGAACATGAGAGAGCTGATTGGTCCAGGATCACTCCCATCTTTTGTTTCAGAATCAACAAATGAAATTGCTGGAAAATCTCAGCAGGTCCGGTCGCATTTTGAAAATGAAAACCGAATGAGATTTCGGGACTGGTGACACTTCTTTTTCCATCTTCATGTCCCTCTGTCTTTCTACAAACTTCCTTTTTATTGAATATGTCCTGACTTCAAACTTTATATTCAGCTTCACTTTCATTGCTTCCTCTCCAAACATTTTCCCAGTCTCTAAAATTGTATCATGCTTGTTCTATCTCTCACTTTGCCCAGGACTTACAACTGAACAAATAACTCTGTTTCTAATTCCTTCGATACCAGATGGCCAGAGATTGGAAGACATAGGAGGACGGTTAGCGCTTTCAGAATATCTAGTCTGCTCCGCCATTCGATCTTGGCTAATATCGTTCTTAACTCCATTCTCCAGTCCTCTACATGAACACTTAATCCCCAGTCTTAGGATCCAGTCTTTTTCCCAGAGTGGGTCCTAATCCGTCCCAAAACCCTCCACATGTGTTGGCAGCTGTTACACCGTGTCTACGTGTCATCAATCTCAGTTTCAGTGATTCTGGCAAACACGAACTGTTCTGAGCAGCTCGATCGGGTCTCTGGCCCCACTGTGATCCTGCGGGGGAGCAGTAATCATCTTCATCTCCTCCGGAAAGGATCGGCGCTTCTAAACAAAAAATGGACAGAAAGAAAGATAGGCTTGTGTGTCAAGATATGTGGAGGTAACTGCTTTCTGACCTGGTCAGTAAACCTTACTCTGTATATCCCCGCCCATTCTAGCTGTTTTGGTGAAAGGGAATACAAGTACAATTTATTGCCATCTACGCTTTTATTCGATATGTATTCTTCCTTGTTCTGTATATGCAGGGAGTTTCCAGCACTGATGGTCACCATTTCTAAGAGTGCATGCCGCGGGTCCTGATCTTTTCTGGAGAGTAGCAGTATCAGTTTGTGCGAAAGTGGCCCAGTACAAAGCTTAGAAGAAACATTGTTGTTCCCTCTTTCCGGGCGACAGTCTTTCATATCATGATCGATGGGGCTTTATTGCATTCTCAGCAGCAAACCTTGTTTTGAATTTACTCGCCCAATACTACTGTAGCGGTGAAAAGAATATAATTCCGAATACCTGCTGCGTGAATTTCATTTTCAAATTTCTATTAGCAGTGGTCCTTCATATGTGGTGATGTCTATATCACTGCTGGCCATCCTGTTTAAGACTGCCGTTACATATGTTCCTTAGTCTTGGCGCTGCAGGGAAAATTGTCTGCGCCGTTTCAGCCAATATTTCTTGGATATTTCAACGTGGTATTCTTTATTTTTTCAATCATGTCCTCTTTAAGGACACAGTTACCAGGCACTGATCCTTTTTGTAACAACAGTACCGCATTTGCTTGACATGTGAAGGTGGCCTGGATGAGTAACAAGGAGAGCATTCATTTCCTTCTGTCACAGCGAACACTGGATTCATGATGTTAATCTCTGTCAAATGCATCCGAAAATGTGCTCTGAAAGCTTCATTTGAACGCTGTCTGGCGTTTCTCAACGTGTGTCAACCAAAAGCAGAAATCCTCAATCATAGTTTGGAGCAGTTCACATATTCGAGTTTCGAAGCAGCAGACACGCATACAGTTCATTCAGTCAACCACGGGAATGAAAAGATTTACAGGCACAGATGAACTATAGACTCTTGTTCTCATACTGGTAATAATATTACTGTGTGGCCTGAAGTCTAAGCCTTGTTGTCACTGAAAATGAGGAAATCACAGACAGGCTGCCGAATGACGCAGTATGTATTTTGTTTTCTTGTTATCACAGAGTTCCAGGAAAGTATGACAGCGAGGGAGAGGAATGCAAGTCAAGTGCAGCTCTGGTGAAACACCTTCTGTCTAATTCAGTCATCAACAAGAAACGTGAATGAGACTAAAGCGGGAAACCTTTTCACAACTCGAACAAAGAGCAATCATGAACAGTGACCACCTCTTTGACATCTCAGATCGCCTTTAACCTTCCCTGAATATGTATAGAAACTAATTTTTGTATACCTCAAAGTGAGAAGTGTTTGATTTACCGACAATAAGTGAGTCGCATGTCCTTGATTGCCACATAGGTTTCCAACTCAGCTTGCAGCCAGGTGGCAGTTGCTCATGGCTCTGCTGGATAATGCACTATTATGAAGAAAGAAAAGGAAAGTTGGAACTCTTATTGGCTCTGGGTTTCGAATAATCTTGCTACGTGTTCTGCCATTCTCGGATTCCAGTGCTAAACCAGTTTTTCAGTTCATCCGAGCAGCAGGAGAGTCGGCGTCTCTGGCAGGAGCAGAATTCATCATCTCCAGTGATCACTTTATCTGAGGAGAGAAAATGAACAAAGTTTCACACAGCAACTAATCGGAATTGCATTCCGTTTCAGCATGGCAGCAGATATGGGCTAGCAAATTCAAAGCCAGATTTGCTGATGAGGACAACAAGCACGACCGCTCAGGTAGAGCAATTCCTTCCCACCGCTTATTCTGCAGTACTGGTGCAGTTGCTGTGAGTATGCTGCAGGGTATCATCAGATACATGCTCTTGGGTTTCCGGTTTTGGCCTGTGTGCTCGCGTGGCTGAGCAACCTGAGACTCTGATTTCAGATTCCACTTCTTAAGAAGGCTTGTGTTTGCATCCCTGCGCGGCCACGTGTGCTAATGGACTAAGCTGGCAACGTTTTGCAGGGATGAGTTTTGTTAAAGTTGAACAGAAAAAAAAGCAGTCATTTCTTCTAACCCGGCTGTGATATGGCACAGCAGAAAACAACCAACATGTCAGTGTCCATGTTTTCCCCTTGTGCTGTAGTTGTCACGTTCCCCTCCAGCAAGAAAGGCCACCAGCATAATATGCGACTCAAAAACAGGCTGCGCCAATCTTTCATATTCCAGACAATTTGCATTTTTCACCGTTTCTCTGAAAGTGAATGGAGATATTTATTTTCCTGTTTATGTGAAATTAGGTTCTACATTGAATCTGCTCGCAGTTTTCTGTTATTGTTGCGAAAAGGAGGGAAATTGCGATATGAAACTTGGTTACTTTTCCCTAATTTCCTTAATTTCTGTCCTGATGAGAGAGGCTGGTGATTGGTCCGCTCGATCCGATGGAGACATCAGCCCAATTGTTAACCTCATCAAATCGAGACTGTAACTGGTAATCTTCACTTTTCATGGTTCATTGTTAGTCAGTTCTGATTCATGTAACTTGAGCACTTTCCTGGAAGTATTGGTGCACTAAGGCGCCAGTACGTTGAAAGCACCATTTGGAGTTGCCTCGCTGCAATTTGTGTGAGCAGCTCATGACCCAGACGACTCGCTCTGCCTCACAGACAGCATTCATGCGTCCGTGTGTCTGAAAATAGGTTGTCTTTGTCAGTTCTGCTTCTGTTCATCAGTTGTCAGGTTTTGGTTTCGCTGGAGAGCTGCGCGTGCAACATGATTTGTGAGGTATGTTCTGCAGTCAAAATCTCCCACTGAGAAGTTGGGAATGTGTCAAGAAGAATGGGCATTGGCAGCCTAAGACCAGAAAAACAAATGATTCGTTGCTGGTTTTAACCGAAGCAGCCTGTGGGAGTTATCTCAAATGGGAGAGTACTCGCTTTGCATGCGAGAGATTGCGGGGTTGCTAGCTGCATTCTCCATCCCCTTTTAGGGCGGCACCGTGGCTCAGTGGTTAGCACTGCTGCCTCACAGCACCAGTGTTCCACGTTTGATTCCTGTGCGTAGTTTGCACATTGTCGCTGCGTCTGCGTGGGTTTCTTCCCACACTGCAAAGATGTTCAATGCAGGTGAATTTGACATGCTAATTTGCCCATAATGATCGGTGCATTAGTTCGAGGGAAATTGGTCTGGGTGGGTTACTCTTTGTAGGGTCGGTGTGGACTCGTTGCGCGGAAGGGCCTGTTTCCATACTGTAGGGAATCTAATCTAACCATCTTCCAGAAAACTAGCCACTGACCAAGTGATGAGTGCCTATTCAAACTGGTGATCGCCACTGCAGCATCTCAACCACTCTATTTGCCAAATTTTCACGTTTATTCTTTTTCAACATTCCTGTCAGTATAATGATCCATATGCATTTGAAATGTTGAGAGTGTACCAGACCCCACCACTAAATCTGACAATTCATTCCAAACACGCAAAACTTTCTGTGTGAAAATAAAATGTCCTTCAGATCCCTTTTAAATTTTACCACTCTCCCCTTAAACCTGTGTTCCCTTGTTTTGAACTTGCCTGTCTTGGGAAGAAATATTCATTGACCATTTACTCTGCAGTCTCCCTCATATTTATATAAACCTCTGTAAGCCCATTTTTAAGCCCTCAAGCTCCAGGGAAAATTTTCATATCCTACTCAGCTTTACGCTACAATCCTAACACTGTAAGCCTTGCAACATCCTCATACATATTATCGAACTTGCGCCAAGTTCGCCATTGAAAGGGCGTGTGTTAAAGTGCCTGAAGTGAGGCGATGCTGAAACACTCATCCTGAAAAACGTGGTTGCGGAGGTTTGTGTGGCAGCATGGCAGAGGTGTCGAAGGAGCTGTCTTTAAACTATAACCTCGATCCAGTCATTGATTTGAATTCCCACCACGACCAGAACCACAGGTGAAGACGGGAACTCTGTTTTTAATGAAAGACTTATAAACATTGAGATGTCAGGATTTTATCCCATATTCGGCTGATTTTTTGACAGGAACTTTCACTAACTAAGGCAGAGGGACTGCCCAAGCTCAACGATTCAAAACCATGTGTGCATTTACTTGACTATTCGAACACAGGAACTCGGACTCATTTTTGTGTGTTTCATAGTTACTCGGAGAAAATTTAAAACAACCTCCGTTTATGCAGAAGATTTCAAAGCTGGATATTCTCCACTGAAAATGCACAGGGAGGGGCAATCTCTTATTGTTTTTGTTTTAAACTGATAACTTCGACTTTTAAACTGACAGGATAACGAAGATCTGTCCATCGTCTTGGGCACCTTTAACCGTATTAATATCCGCAAAGGGAAACTCACACTAAGAGGAATGGGCTCATTGTGGTGAATTGTTAAGGCGTGGTGTGTGAATCAGAGTGAATAGTGGTTAGTAAATACTGACACTGACATTGAACGTTGCAACGCCAGCTCCTCACTCACTTACTGTCTCATGTCTCCCAGTCATCATTGCCTTTCATATTTTCCCCTCGTTGTGGTTCTGTTCGCCGAGCTGGAAGTTTTTGTTGCAAACGTTTCGTCCCCTGGCTAGGCCACATCATCAGTGCTTGGGAGCCTCCTGCGAAGCGCTTCTTTGATGTTTCCTACGGTGTTTATAGTGGTCTGCCCCTGCCGCTTCCGGTTGTCAGTTTCAGCCGTCCGCTGTAGTGGTTGGTATATTGGGTACCAAGCACTGATGATGTCGCCTAGCCAGGGGACGAAACGTTTGCAACAAAAACTTCCAGCTCGGCGAACAGAACCACAACAACGAGCACCCGAGCTACAAATCTTCGCACAAACTTTGAATATTTTCCCCTCGTCCGTTCCACTTCTCAACTTATTCCCGACTGCTTGCAAGTGTTCCCTCAGAAACTGCAGCTTTAGGAAACGTATTATTGGGATAAAGTCATTACTCAATGGGATGGGATGCACCGTCAATCCCTAATTACCCGAGAGATTGAGATTTTGAGTTACTCCGCAAAACCCTGGATGTCCTCAGTACCGAGGTTACAGGCATGATGCCACGAGGCAAGGATTTAGACCTAGTGACATTGAAGGAACAGCGAAATATTTTCAACTGGGAAACGCGAGATCTTTGTAGGGATAATTGCGGTGATAGCTTTCACTTGTATTTGCTGCCATTGTCCTTCCAGACAGATGCTGATCGATGACTGAATTTCCCTGGCAGGCTCCGTGTGTGTGTTCTGTGTGCAACCAGGATTTAGTTTTCATTCGGATAACTCACAAGAAGAGAATTAAATCTTCACTTCCTGACTGGGAATTTAAGTCTGTTCTGGGCAATATAAACTCAGTCGCGTCTGCAGGGATGTCCATTGATACTGCAATAGCATTTGGGACCTGACCTGTACAAACGCCTGTGCCTGCTCTTCACGTCATAATCGTCTTCTCAGCAGCGTTTCTCTCTCCAAGTTTCCAAGTCGGTTCATATTATCACCCTTGGTTTCAATGTGAAGAAGGCAATGCTGTGATAATCTGAAGTTGTTCAGCAGATATACTACAGCAAGTTAAGTAAAGAACTGATGCTAACACGAGCTCGTTTTGAGCTGTGGTGATGTGTCGACAACAAGAAAGGCATCGTTCAACTCGCCTCATTCCGGATGACGGGCTCGAAATGACCAGTGGTTTCTTGCTGAATTAGTTCATGGTCTGGAATGTAAAAAACTTCAAATATGAAAGTACAGCGAAAGGTAACGGTTCACAGAGTGTGGAATTCCAAGTGAAACAGTGACGGTGATTATATTTGCTGATTTTTCACCTTGTGATTGCTGTTCCCATGATGTGGACGTTTACATTACAAATAGACAAACTGTCACAGCCAAACCTGATCTTTGGGTCAGTGACGGAATTGGTAACATGCCTTTTATGTCGAGTTAGGGGATTGTCGGTTCGCATTTAAAATCACGAGGATGCAGCGTGCTAGTCCATTCCTGTTGTCTGTCAGGAACGGAAGGGTTTGGGTTTTCGAATTTACTGTTTCATTCGTCCACTTTAAATTCTAGCTCAGTGCTAGAATGTCTCTCATTGTCTGTAGAACTGGCTTTGGTTTAACCAAAAGCTGTCTTTTAGCGGTTGAACTTGCATGTTGGAGCGGACAGCTGAAGTGAAACACAAGGAGCTGGTCAAATCCTGACAACTCTGCCACTCTTGTGTGTCTCTTTCTGTGGAAGACACGACGTGGGTAATAACACAGTGTGACTATATCAAACTTCAATCCCATTGTTGTGTCATCTAAGATCAAAGTGAGAACCTCACTGCCATTTGCACTGGAAACATCAGAACACATAAGGTTATGGACCAAAGCTGGAAACTGGGAATAGAATAGATGAATGTCTCTAAACCAGACTGCACCATGGGCCAAATGGACTTTTCCATTCTGCAAAACGTGAAGACGAGTAGAAAACAATCTGCAGTGAAACTGATCAGGAATGAAAGGGAAAAGCCATTTCATTGAGAATAAGTGCAAGAGCGTCTGTCTTCATTCAGTGTCATCTCGTAGTTAGGATTTGGAACTAGAACTGCCATGGCATTAGTTCTATTTTCGGACAGGGAATGAATGTTTTATTGTGCAAGTATATCGTGGTACCAGTATTTCTGACCACTGGTCCGAACCTGGTAATGCTTGGTTTTGTGCCAGGTTATCAAAAATCAAAAAGATGCAGGTTTTGGAAATCTGAACTAAAAACGAGAATTGATAGAGAAACCCGTTGCACCTGGCAACATCTGCAGAGAGAAACAGATATTTTTTAGAGCGACAGAAGCAGGTTAGTTATTGATTTCTAGATTATACTGTTGGGAAAATGATAATCTTACCTGTCGAATCATTGCATTTATCAAAATCACTCTTGAGCTTACAAATGTCGAATTTACAATCTTAAAAGAACTTAATAAGTTGTCATGCTACTTTCATTTTCCTGAGCTGGTGGAAGGCTATGTTTTAATGGCTACATTTCCTTTGGCTTTCTGTTATTTAGCAGTCACGTCGAATGGAGAATTGTTTCTTCCAGTGTCTACCTCAATACGTGTCTCTGTTTTTCTATATTTCTCTCTGTATCCTACTGGGCATTTTTAACATTCTCCGACACTCTAGCTGTCCATATCCCTCATTTCTTATTTCTGCTCTTTGAAAAGCCTGACAGTCAGAGACAGTTTGAGATTCGAACTGCTGAGAGGCTTTCTGACGCCTGGCTGGAATCGGTCGAAGTAGTCTCACATTCTCTGTATAATGCGTCTGTCACTTCGACCTGAAGCAAGGAGACATTTCTTCCTCAAAATCTAAAGACCCTTTCGAAGTTAAAGTTGAATTCCTTATCCAACATAAAAAGAAAGTAATTACATGATAGCTGAAGAAGAACAAGGATTCATTTACTGTTGGTGTACAACCAATGAATGGTGACAGCAGAGAATGAGGGTGATCAGGTTGTGGTGTCAGTGCCATTATCACTACATTCCCCGGGAATGCTGCAGTGTCTCCTGCTTCACCACTTAATTTCCACCAAACTGGAAATAAAGGAATGAGAATAAGAGGATGAGAAGCAGAAGTGCTTGTGGAACTGCGGTAGGAATCTCCAGGTTAAAATAGTAGTTAAAAAGAGCAACATACACTACTGGATTTAAACCTGGAAAATGAAGCCGGAACACAAAATCAGAAAATATAGCAATTCAAACAGGACACTGAGTGTTTCGATCAGCAACATAATACTTGCAAGAAATAACAAGCTTTCAATACAATGAGCAAGTACCAGTGTGATGGGAGGTGCTTTCACCAGCTAAGCCACGGCGCCACGTTAAAAGCCAGATTTGTCGTCCATATGTGCAATGTCTGAAACACTTGATCACAGGAATTCGAAAACGCGTTTTCTGTATTAGCGTTGCTCAGTATAAATGGCAATCAAACTCTGCTTGTGCAAAAACAGACATTTCAATGCTGAGCATTCCCCACTGAAGAGGCACAGAAAAAGACAGTATCCTCTTGCATTGGCATCCAACAGATATTTTCATCTGTTTAAACTGACAGAATAAAGAGGATGATGGATGATGGAAATGTGTTACTGGAAAAGCGCAGCAGGTCAGGCAGCATCCAGGGAACAGGAGAATCGACGTTTCGGGCATTAGCCCTTCTTCAGGAAGAAGGGCTAATGCCCGAAACGTCGATTCTCCTGTTCCCTGGATGCTGCCTGACCTGCTGCGCTTTTCCAGCAACACATTTCCATCTCTGATCTCCAGCATCTGCAGACCTCACTTTCTCCTCAAAGAATAAAGAGGATGTGCTCATATCCTCTCGCGTCCCATTTACCACGTTAATACACACGCAGGGATTTTCAAACCAAGATGAACAGGCTCATTGTTGTGAATTGACAGCAGTGGTGTGTGAGTCATTGCGAACAGTGAGAAATAAATGCTGAACCAATAGCACTGACACTGAGCCTTGAACCATCAGCTCCACACTCACATCTTGTGTCATGTCTCCTCGGCATCAGTGCATTTGACTTTAATTATTCTACCCTGCACCTCTCCTCAAATTATTCCCGACCGCTTGCAGTGTCGAATTAGTGCATGCAATTATTAGAAATGCATTTCTGGGACACAGTTGTCTTTCAATGAGATAAGATTCACTGCCCATCCCCAATTATCCCAAAGATGTTGGGGACGAGTTACTTTTGTCAACTCCTCAAAGACGCCAATCCTGACGCCACTCTGTCAATGTAACTCACTGAGGGAAGAGCAAACTGACGCCACTCAGTCAGTGTTACTCACCCAGGGAAGGGCAGACTGACCCCACACTCTCAGTGTAACTCAGCAGACTGATCCCACACTGTCAATATAAGTCATTCACTGAAGAGCAGTCTGACCCCACTCTATAAATGTAATTCCCTCAGGGAAGAGCAGACTGATCCCATTCTGTCGACGGCACTCACCCAATGAATGAACACTAACCCCACTCTACCAATGTAACTCACCAGGGAAGAGCAGACGGAAGCCAGACTGTCAACATAAATTATCGAGGGAAGAGAATACTGACCCCCCTCTATCTGTTTCACTCAGGCAGGGAAGAGCAGACTGTCACCACTTTGTGAAAGAAATTCGCCCAAGGAAGGGCAGACTGACACTACTGTATCTGCGTGACTGACACAGGTCAGAGCAACTAACCAAAAACTGTCAATGTATCTCCCTCAGGGAAGAAGACCCTGACCACTCTCTGTCCATGTAGCTCGCCCAGGAAACAGCAGACTATCCCCACTCTGTCTATTTAAGTTCACAATAATCCATTGAAGTACGTCCTATCCAGACACTCCTATTACAGAGACATCACTGTCTCTGTAACCGCGTGCGTTCAATGGCGATTCCAAATAACCTGCAAATGTTTAGAATGTGGCAGCAAACCAGAGCAACCACACAGAAATTGGGCGAATGTGGAAACTTCCATCAGGCAGTCATCTAAGCCTGGAATGGAAACCAAACCCGGCAGCAGTCGTGATTATAAAATGGCAGAACAGAAACCTAGCAAAAAGAATTGCGTCCCTGTGTGTTGCAACGACAGACAAAGGTTTATTTCTGTTCTCTTATAAATTGATCTTCTTCTGATCTTTGCAAGTGAAATAGGGTGCATTACTATTGCTCGGTTTTAGTTTCAAAATCAAGAGAAACATGAAGGAGAGAATATCAAAGAACACAAAGTTCTGAGTTGTTAAGATAATTTTTGCAGCAATGGTGGACATGAAGGTCAAATTAAGATAAAGGTTCAAGAACATTTAGTCTGTGGAAGTGGTATGTGACTTTAGTTCCAAATATATGTTTCCGTTCTTCCAGTACATCTTTTTGACTCCCAGAAAACATTGATTGTTTTCTATATTCACTTTGTTTCGCGACATCTGTCTTCTGGTCGACCAGGGACTACTTGAATTTGCGTCTGCATTGAATAAGATTTCGCTCTTTCTTTCAAGAAGCAAACCTGTGCATTATGTACCACATATCATGCTGAAATCTAAGAAGTTCAGAATGAATTACGGTTTATGGATCGTGAGCAAAACTGAAGTGATCCACTTGCGAACAGATGTCACCACGCCCTATTCCTACATCGGGCCTGAACGGTCCATTGGCAGAGTCTGCAGACAGGAAATGTCTAAGTGACTAGTCCTTTGTTCAGTTGGATTTGATCGCAATGGTAGTGCTGTTTTGGTGCAGAAATGTGTCAACATCTCTGACGTTAGAATCAAAATTTAAGTCACATCTACTCCGTGGAGTGTCTTCTCATACCGAAACTTGCTGACATGAAAACATCCAGCTCTGATAGCAAAGGTGTTTTCATTAAACTGGGAGTATGTTTAACTAAGCAATTCAGACAGCCAGGATGAATAATTGGCATTTGGTTCTTCATCTGAGCTCTACACACCAACTGCTCCAAAGAAGGCCGTGGATAAGATCCCCATCGATTATTTTGGTCAATTTTAGCCTCAACAACAACCTATTGTTCTGAACAATGCTACATCACAAGCAGAGGGCGAAGTCTGATTTTCATCGTTAATTTTCAATTTCAGTTCTTAATGCACAGTTTCTTACGAATGTGGACAGCAGAAGACCGTTAACATTCCATTTCTAATAATTCCAGAAAATTCTACTCCGCTGATATCGCCTTGCCTTTTCACATCGCAAGCCAGGAACCTGGATCATTTGAGTTCCTTTCCGCACATGGAGTTGCTTTTTTCTAATTCATTGACTGCTGATATAATAGATTATTGGCCTTGAGAGTCAGCTGTAAATTAGCTTGAACTTTCTCAGCTTGACTTTCAACTGATCCTAAAAAAGAAATCATCACCTGCAGGTAAATATTGCATTGCTTCTTGTTTTGCTGAATTCCACTCCCCGAACATCCAAATTTCACGATAGTTCGACAAATGTGTTGAAACTGATTCGTGTTGGAAGTTGGTGGCTTTTTGTTTCTCGACCTATAATTTATTCAATTAGATGACTGGGTCAGTCTTGAAATTACTTCGGATTCTTCACAGTTGAAAATTTACTTTCGATTGAATGCAAAGCTCAAGCTCCACGAAATCCAAATCCTGCAAAGGAATTAATGACTTTTAAAAGATTCTACACTGTGAACAGGATTCGAACCTGCGCAGGGAGACCCCATTAGATTTCAAATCCAACGCCTTAACCTCTCGGCCATCACAGCTACGGAGGGCGACCCAGTTTTCATAGTAAAACAACTGAATTCATGAATTATCTAATTTGTTGGAAGAACAAATTGGCAAGACCCAAAGATTTCGCCAAATCCTTTGCAGAGACCCAGACGATCGTTGCCATCACAGATTGACAGGCTTTCACCGCAAACTAGATTCTGACACAGCTGAAGCTGTGGGAATGATTCTTCGTCGAATTATAGAGTCACGGATGTACACCACACGAAGAGAGGATCATTGTCTCACTGCTTACGATCGATTTTGACTCAATTGCTCATCATCTGGTGCCAAAGTCGATATGCTGTTCTGTTTTAATATTCATCGAAATATGGTATTAGAAAAAATGATGCCAAGTCCATAAACACTAGCTACATTCTTAAAAAAAATATTGGAATTAGAAAGAATGCAGAACTAATTTACAGGAATGGATCCAGCAACTCATCCGTAAGTTCTGACATCAGGTCATGAACTTGTGAGCACAAGAGAGGAACATTAACCGAAGATTTGGAACTTGAAATCGTCTTGACGGAATTATTTGCAAATGTTTGCGGTTGTTCTAGAGTCATCAAGTCATTGAACAATACAACACAGAAAGTGGCCCTTCTTTCCAACTTGACCATGGTGGACAGATATCCTAAATTAATAGGTCCCATTTGCAACATTTGGCCCACATCCCTCTAAACCTTGTTACTCATATATCCATCCAGATGCCATTAAATGTTACAGTTGTACCAGTCTCCACCAATTTCTCTGGCAGCTCATTCTGGACATGTCTGAAAAAGTTGCCCCTGAAATCCCTTTTAAATCCTTACCCACTAATTTTAAACCGATGTTTTCTAAATTTTGACTTCCTCACCAACCGGAAAACACCTTGACGAGTCAACCTATCCATGTCCCTCATGATCTAATAAACAGCAACGATTTGACTTTATCATATTTGTCAGGAGGGAAATGTGTGGAGATTATTTGTCGAAGGTTTGAAGTAGAAAGTCTAATGTACAGATTTTTAGAAATGCATGTTGTGGAAGTTTTTAATAAGTCATTGAAGTCTAGTAGCCGTTGTAGAAGTCTGTTGTGAAAGCTGCAGAAGGATTTCAGGGTACGAGAACGAAGGATTATTTCCAATGTATGGTGGCTCAGTTCGACCGCACTTGGACTACAGTATGAGGAATTATAATCCTTAATTTAGGAAAGATACTAATGCCATATGAGGAATACCACTAATAGTGATTAGCCTTGATATCATGGATGAACTTTAGTCCTCTGATTTGAAATTGGGCAAATCCCGCCTTTTTTTTAACACTTTCAAAACAAGAAAAGTAATCTTATTGAGAGTTGCAAAATATTTGAAGAGATAAACAGAATTGTGGAATTAAATTTTGTTCCCTCATTGGTGAATCTAGAAGCAGGAGAGGACAATTTTAAAATGAAGCATTGTGATTTATGACCAGGATGAGAACTATTGATTTTTGTCTTCGCCTTGAGAAGTCTCGCTGTTCAGCACTACAGTGAGCCTTGGATATTTGGTCTTTGAATGCATCACTATCAGCCTGACCCGCCGACACTTACTGCATCACTATAGACCTGACCCCTCACACTTCCCTCCTTAATATCAGCGTGAACCCCACAAACTTACTGCATCACTATCCATCTGGCGCCCTCACATTTACTGCGCCACTTTCACTTCGAGACCCTCATTTTGACTGCGTCACCATCAGCCTGACTGCCTAGCACTTACTTTGTCACTATCAGTCACGCCCTTACACTTCTTATGTTACTATCACCCTGACTCCTTACACTTACTGTGTCACTATCAGCCTGACTCCATTACACTTATAGTATCAGACTGATGCCTCACACTTACCGTGTCACTACAACACTGCCTCCTCAAACTTACTATGTCACTATCTCCTTGACCCTCACATTTACTGCGCCACAATTACACTGACCACCTCACACCTAATGCTTCACTATGAGCTTCAACACTCACACTTACTGCGTCACTACCAGACTGACGCACTCACACTTTACACTTGACAATCAGCACTACTCTCTCAAATTTATTTCATCACTATTAGGCTGAGGCACTCACACTGACAGCGTCACTAACAGCCTGACCCCCTCATGCTTACTGGGTTGTTATCTCCCTGATCCCCTCAGAATTACTGCGTCACAACCACTCTGATCCCCTCATACTTAATGCGTCACTATCCCTCTGGCACCCTCATACTTCCTGCATCACTCACTCCCTGACACATGCACACCGACTGCCTCCCTATCAGCCAAAGCCCACTCACTAACGGCGTCACTCTCTCTCTAACCTGCTCACACCTTGACACTCTCTCACTTCGTGCATCAATATCAGCCTGACTCCCTCACGCTTACTGCATCACTACCAACCTGATCCCTTCAAATCTGAAAATGTGTTGTTGGTAAAGCATAGCAGGTCATTCAGCATCCAAGGAACAGGAGAATCGACGTTTCGGGCATAAGCCCTTCATCAGGATCCCTTCAAATGTACTGTGTCACTATCAGACTGACCCACTCATACTTACAGCATCACTATCACCTTGACCCCCAAACTTAGTGCGTCCAGATCACCCTGAACCTTTCACTCTTCTTGCGTCACCTTCAGCCAGACCCTGCACACTATCACTCTGACCTCCTCATACTTGCTGCATCACTATAACTCTATCCCACTCACACCGTGTGTGTCACTATCACGCTGACCACGCATACTCACTGCACACTATTATCCTGACTCCATCACAATTAGCATATCATTATCAGCCTGACCCCTTACACTTACTGTGTCACTGTCAGTCTGTCCCCTCACATTTCCTGTGTCACCCTCAATCTGACACCCTCAAAGTGTCTGCGTCACTGTTACCCTGAACACGTCACAGTTACCGCATGGGTGTCGACCTGAGCCTCACACTTATTGCATCACTATCATCCTGAGCGGCTCACACTTACTGCGTCACTAGCACACCAACACTCTCACCTTTACTGCGTCACTATCGGCCTGACACCTCACACGTACTGCATCAATATTAGCCTGACCCGTTCACACGTTTTGCGTCAGGACTACCCTGACTCCCTCACAATTGCTGTGTCGCTATCAGCCTGAGCCCCTCACTATCACGCTGACCAAGCTCACAATTACAGCATCACTATCAACCTCACCCCCTCACACTTTCTCTGTCATTATCACCCTGACCCTCTCACACGTAATGCATCACTGTCACACTGAGACACTCACATTTTCTGCGTCGTTATCAGCCGGACCCGCGGGCACACAGCGTCACTATCAACCTGGCCCCTCACACTTGCATGCCTCAATATCAGCGTGAACCCCTCACACTTAATGCATCACTGTCGATCTGCCATCCTCATACTTACTGCACCAGTTTCACCTTGACAGCCTCATTTTTACTGTGTCACCATCAACCTGACAGCGACACACATATTGCGTCACTATCAGTGACGCCCTCGCACTTCCTATGTTAATATCACCCTCACTCCTAAAACCTACTGCGTCACTATCAGCCTGACTCCATCACACTTTTTGTGTCAGTGTCAGACTGATGCCTCACTCTTACCATGTTACTAAACTCTGCCCCATCACACTGACTGCCTCACTATCAGCCTGACCCCTCAGACGTATGTGCGTCTCTATCACCCTCACCCACTCTCACGTTTTGTATCAATTTCAGTCTGACGCCTCGCACTTACTGTGTAACTAAAACTCTCCCCGTCACACTGACTGTGTCACTATCAGCCTGACCCCTTCATACTTACTGCATCAATATCAGTCTGACCCCTCAGACTTACTGCGTCACTCTCACTCTGATCCTCTCTAATTTCTGCGTCACTCTCACCCTGACCTCCTCACATTTACTGCATCACTATCACCCTGACCCACTCACATAGTGTTTGCCATTTTCACCTTGCTGGCCTTATTTTTACTGCGTCACCATCAGCCTAACTGCCACACACTTATTGCGTCACATTCAGTCACGCCCTCACACTTCCCATGTTACTAACACCCTGAATCCTTACACTTATAGTGTCACTATCAGTCTGACCCCTCACACTTACTGTATCACTATCAGCCTGACTCCATCACATTTATTGTGTCAGTACCAGACTGACGCCTCACACTTATCTTGTCACGAAAACAATGCCCCGTCACATTGTCTGTGTCACTATCAGCCTGACCCCTTCACACTTACTGCTTCACTATCACAATGCTTCTCTCTCACTTACAACGTCACTTACACCCTGACACCCCACATTTGCTGCGGCACTATCACACTGAGGGCCTTACACTTAGTATCACTATCATCCTGAACCCTTACACTTACTGTGTCATTATCACACTGGTATCTCACACCCACTGTGTCACTATCATCCTGAACCGCTTACACCTATTGCGTCACTATCACTTTGACCCCAACACACTAACTGTATCAATATCAGCCTGACCATCTCACACATACTGCGCCACTACCCGGCTGACTCCCTCACATATACTCCGTCACTATCAGACTTACCCACTCATGCTTACTGCATCAATATCACCCTGACTCCCCACTCTTACTGCGTCAAGATCCTTGTGCTTCCATACACTTACAGCGTAACTATCATCCTGACAATGTCACACTTACTGCGTCAAGATCAGCATGATCCCCTCAAACGTAATGCGTCACTATCAGCTTCAACACTCACATTTTCTGCGTCACTTCTAGCACTACCGCTGCACACTTACTACATCCCAATCCGCCTTAGCCCCTCGCATTTACTTCATCACTATCAGCCTGAGACACTCACACTTACAGCTTTACTACAACCTGGCCCTGTGAGTGCATCTACATCACTGTCACCCAGACCCCTTGCCCATACTGCGTCACTATAAGCCTGGCCCCTCAAATGTTCTGGTTCACTATCACACTGACATCTCACACTCACTGCGTCACTATCACCCTGACCCCTCACAATTACTGCATCACTACAACCTAACCCCCTGAAAGCATCTGCGTCACTGTCACCTTGACCCCATCATACTTGCCATGTCACCATCACAATGACACATTCACACAGTCTGCTTCACTGTCATCCTGACACCTCACACTCACTGCTTCACTACCATCCTCCCCTCGTACTGACCTGTCACTATCATCCAGAGCCGCTCACACTTAATGCGTTCCTATCACTCTGCTCCCAACACACTTACTGCGTCACTGTCAGCCTGACACTCGCACAGTTCCCGCATCACTGCAGCCTGACCCCTCACAATTTCACCGTGTCTATCAGTCTGACTCCTCACATTTCCTGCATTACTATCACCCTGTCACTTAACACTTAATGGCCAGTATTAGCCTGACGCCCTCAACTTACTGCATCAATATCATTCTGAACACTCACACTTACTCCGTCACCATCACGCTGACCCCCTCACACTCACTGCGTCACTATCACCCTGTCCCCTCTCACTTCCTGCATTAGGATCACTCTGACTCACGGACACTTACTGCATCACTATCAGCCTGACCCCTCACACATACTGTGACACAATCAGCCTGACCCCACTACACTTGCTGCGTCTCTCTCAGCCTGACCCCCTCACACCTACTGCTTCACTATCAGACTGACCCCTCACACTTACCGCATCCCTAACAGCCTGACACCTCACACTTACTGCGTCACTATTCCCCTAACACCTCACTTTTATTGGCCACTATCAGCCTGACGCTCTCAACTTACTGTGTCACTACCAGCCTGAACGCACACACTTACTCCCTCACTATCACCCTGACTGTCTCACACTCACTGCGTCAGTCTCTGCCTGACCCCATCACACTTACTGGGTCACTATCATCCTGTCCCCTCCCACTTTATGCGTCAGGATCAGCCTGACACAGTAACACTTACTGCATCACTATCAGCCTGATCTCCTTCCAATTACTGCGTCACTATCAGCCTGACAACTCACTCTTCATGCGTCACTGTCTCACTGACCCCTCACACGAAGTGCTTCACTATCACCCTGACCACCTCACACTTACAGCGTCACTACCGGTCTGATCCCTCAGACTTACTGCATCATTATCACTCTGACCCCCCTCACTGCGCAAATATCGGCCTGATCCACTCACACAGTCTGCGTCACTACCACGCTGACACCTCACCCTCATTATGTCACTATCATCCTCACTCCATCACACTTATTGAGTCACTGTCAGCCTGATCCCCTGTAATGGAAAATGATCATTTATTGTGAAATCTGTGAAGGCATGTTTGAAGCAAATAAGTATAGACCTAACTTTGCAAAAAAACAGAAAAAAATGTAAAGTTCAACCTATTTTACAGGTTACTCTCAAAACCAATAATCTATTATATCAGCAGTCAATGAATTAGAAAAAGCAACTCCATGTATGGAAAGGAACTCGACTGATCCAGGTTCCTGGCTTGAGGTGTGATAAGGCAAGGCGATATATAGTATAAAGGGAATATGTGAAAACCGTCAGGCGTCCATTTTATGAGGCATCTTGCAAATGTGTCGGGTCCATTCTGAAAATTTCAAAAATAAACTTTTTCTTTGCTCTTGGTAGCATTTGCGTTGATTCGATTGAAATTCCACGGCAGTAAACTAGTGGGTTCGCCTGGGACCCTGCGAGTGGGTAAGATTTTGAAGATTCCCAGGAGGTGTACGCGCCACTGCCTTGAAGGTCTTTCACTTCACCGCGAGTGCTGAATTGGCCCCTTTGCGTGAGAGGACTGGCGATACGTGGATCACCCCAGAGTCGCGTTCCGAATCGAATAGGGTCGGGATAAGAGTTGTGGCTAAAGTAATCCGACATAGAGACTCGTTCGAAGAGAATAAATGAACCAGGAAGAGGGACCAGTAAACTCTCGCGCGGTATTCGAGTAAAACTCAAGGGAAAGGATTGCCGTCTCTCAAGAGTTTAAGAGACAGCAAGATTAACGGTGGTTTGAGACTTGGAGCCACCATGGGCAGCGTTGGAGTCGCCAAAGCTGTACCAATTACGTGGGTTCTTGGTTTGTGAAAACCAAGGCAATGAGGCGGTCGCGCCCAATGAGAGGGGACCTCCGGAGGTAAAAGCAAGTTATATTGGCAAAGAGAAGATCATGGTATCGTGAGAGAGAGAGATAGAGAGACAGAGAGAGAGAGAGAGAGAGAGAGAGAGAGAGAGAGAGAGAGAGAGAGACATACAGACAGAGAGACAGACAGTGAGAGATGAACACTTTTCCAATATCTACGAAAATCGGCTCCAGCAAGAGCGAACAAAAAGAGGGTCGTCAGACAACTCGGAATGGTCAAGAAAAGAATACAACATATGCTGAATAATTATGGTCCAGTTTCTGTAAAGCAGTTAAAAATGTAAATCAAGGAATGTGTTTTTCTGGAGGAAGGAGGTTTTGGTAACATGCAGTTGCAAATGCTGAGGTCATCGTTGGAGGAGAGAGAGAGAAGGAGAAACGGAAGGGTAAAATAGAACCTGCGAATTGGAATGCTTATAACATGTTGAAGGCTGAGCCTGATTTCAGGGAAAGAAAATCTCGAAGAAAAGATAGATCAAGTAGAGGTACAAACACCAGTGCACATGCACAAACACACGGACAACAACCGAATGAAGCTGTACAGTGTCTTAAGACTGGATCAGATCCTGACCTTAATGGGTGCCCTCGAAGAGCTACAGCCCCCCTACGAGATCCACTTCGCGAAGATCCCAAGTCAACGGTCGCCATCTCAGGTTCTGCTGAATCACCAATAGCATATCGTACCCACAATCAATTGAAGCAAGAATCCCTAAAGAAGTCGAGACAATGTCCCAGTACCTTAAGCGCCTCACGAAAGTCGATAATGTCTATTGTGGACATAACGACGGCAGAGATCACACCGTATGAGGCACACCTGAGGAGCAGCTTCATCAATGGAATGAAGTATGAAACAACAAAATAGGTAATAATATACGTGTATTACCTGGGACACGGGAAAGCTGAATTAGATAGAACAATACGTGATACATGCTGAAAAATTGCTGGCTCAAGAGAACCATAACCGGAAATTAAAGATGGAACAGCAATCACATAAACCTCAGCTGAATATGATGCAAATGGTCGTTCAGCCGTTGGAGGGAGGAACTGCGGGAAAAGAGAGAGGCACAGGTGGAGTTCACAAAAGAGGAAGGGATCGCGGAAGTGCACTTGCAGAGATAGATCTGGCTGGTGCTTTGTTTGCGGAGCAATGGACCACTGGTCGAGACAGTGCCTGCACAGACAGTCTCAATCGGTCCTGGAGGCTGGACAGAATGGTGACTGACAGGGGACGACTGAGGTTGAGGTGGGCAGGCCACAAGGTACAGGTAAACCTCTTTCCTTTATACTTGGCAACGAAGAATCCCTTAGGCTAATCACTTCTATAACCTAACGGACACTGAGATGTGTCCCAACTCTATTTTGAACATTGAGATTGCGAAGTGTGGACAATATGTTCAATATAACAATGATGTGTATATGTCGATGCCTACCTCTATGTTATATGTGGAAGGTACACCAGTTACCTTTTTGGTAGATACATTGCCAGCACATTCACTCCTCAAATCAAGACAGTTCAGAGAGTTGACGGCAATAAAGACGAATGGAATGTTTCTGAACTCAATGGAGGCATCAGGCGTCGTGACATGAGAGAGTTTTACCGCACCAATATTGTGTGAAATCAGTAATGTGTATACATTCTAATTCTCAATTTTGTTAGCGGAATTCTGTCCTTTACATTTGATGGCTCGGGATCTCATAGTGAGACTGGGGTTGTATTTGCTCAGTACTCCGACGGGCTTGCAGGTAATTCAAAGGGAAAATTCACAAGTGTAAACTGTAAAATTCAACTCACGACCCCTGGTGTATGTCTATGAGTGGCGAATAAGAGAGCAATGCGTTCAGTGAGCAATTCACTCGCCCTGGAAGCAGGTAACCATGTTAATCCTATTAACACCGATTTTTTTTTGCGAGAATATGCTGCACTGCACAGCACACATACACCACGGTGGCCCCGAGGAACCATAAGAGAAGTATTGGTTCAGGAGATTGGTTAAACCAGGTCAGTTGTTATTGTGCGAATTGTATTGAGGGGATGGCAGATGTACACTCAGTGTGAACTTATGTAAAGTACCTGTCACGGCAAGTAAACTCTGTATTTTTGATGTGTAAGGCTATGCTCCTCACGTGCCACTGGCGAAGGTATCCAGTGACTGATGGCAGGATTTGGGGCCATGGGTACTAAAGGCTTAAAGAACGAAATGTTGGTTGTTCTGGGACGATGTGGGTATGTGGTTCAATGCAAATGTGCGGACATATAGGAAGAAATTAATTTGTCTAACTCAGGCAATAGAACAGTCGAGGTAACCCCCGCTAGCCCTGAAGAGCCTCGAAGGCTGGCCTGGCGTTTCCCTAAGATAAACTTCTCAGACCCAAGATTAATAACGGGTCCCTACTGAATTATGCGTAAAAGGCAAACATGATGTGGGGCTTATACGAGGTTGTGAACTAATACGAGTAACCACGAAGTCGGAGTATCGTCCTTGCAGGGCTCAATACCCGTTAAAGCCCAAGGCCATTGACGTAGTTACTCCAGTCTTTCAATCCTTCCCAAAGGCTAGAGAGATAATCCCCTGTGTAAACTCACCGATGAGAACTCCAATTTTTCTGATCAAAAAGGCAAAAATTCCAAGTGAACCGGGAGAATGCAGGTTTGTTCAAGACCTGCAAACAGTCAATAACAGTGTTGTCCCGCGCGCATCAAATGTTCCAAAACCCTATACTGTATTAGTTCAATTTCGACTGGACAGTAAATGGTTCCCTGCTGTGGATTTAGCAAGTACATTCTTTAGTGGAACGGTGCATCCAGATAGCCAATTATGGTTCGCTTTTTCATTCAAAGAGAAATCTTATGAGTTCACACGACTTTGTCAATGTTACTGTGAGTCACCCACCATATATAATGAGGCTCTACGCAGGAGTCTGGAGACTTTTGTTTTAACCCCTGGTTCTGCGCTTCTGCAATCTGTAGACAATTGCTTAATAGTAGCACCGACAGACGAACAACGTGAGAAGGATTCCCTTGCATTGCACGAGGGAAGGGCACAAAGCCAGTCTCGCAAAGCTTCGATTTATGCAACAACCGGTGAAGTTCTTCAGTCACTTAATATCTGAACAAGGGAAGGCCATTGGTCAAGACAGAGTGCGAGTAATTCAGCTATTTCCAAGGCCTCACATGAAGAAACAATTGTTATCCTTTTTGGGCATATGCTCCTACTGAAGAACGTTTATCCCACATTACACAAATCTTGAGGCGCCCTGAAGTGACATGGCCCATGGAAAAGGGTAGCACAACCAAGGTCCGTTGCAATGGATTTCAGCGGCCGAGTTGAATTGAAAAAGACGTTTCAAAGTCCACCTGCACTGGGGATTCCGAATCCAAACAAGCCTTCTGTCAAACGGCAGATGAGAAACATGGCTGCCTGACATCTGTGTTGTTGCAGGATCATGGGGGAAAATTCAGACTGGCAGCTTATTTTTCGGCTAAGCTAGACCTCGTAGCTGCAGGATTGCGTAAATGCCTGCGAGCTGTGGTTGCAGCTGAAAAGGCTGTTGCAGTGTCCAGGGATATAATCAGCTATGGCGACTTAAGCTGAAAATGTGTTGCTGGAACAGTGCAGCAGGTCAGGCATCATCAAGGAAACAGGAGAATCGACGTTTCGGGCATAAGCCCTTCTTCAGGATGCTGCCTGACCTGCTGTGCTGTTCCAGCAACACATTTTCAGCTCTGATCTCCAGCATCTGCAGACCTCACTTTCTCCTATGGCGACTTAACCAAACTCATCGCACATGCAGTATCCTTGCTGCTTTCCGAGCAAACGACAGCACATACGTTGGCAGCTCGTTGACTCAGATACAATACTGTGTTATTGGAGAAGCTTAACATTGCAATAAAACGATGTAACGTCCTTAATGCTGCAAATCCTCTCACTACAGATGGAGACGGAGACCTACATGATCGTATCGCTGTAATTAATGAAATGTGCTGCCTAGACAAGACTTACAGAATTCACCACTTAAGAATCTAAATATGGAGTTTTTTTTTGTGGATGGGTCAGCATTCAGGAGCAAGTAGATAGGCCAGAATTTTATCCGGCATGCTGTAGTAAATAACAATGAGGTATTCAAAGCGGGATCACTCGCTTCTCAACTGTCAGCGCAAGCAGCGGAGCTGATTGCCTTGACTGAGGCATGTAAATTGGCTAAGGGAAACACAGCCAATATTTAACTGATAGCAGATTCGCATTCGGAGTTGCACATGATGTTGGAACCCTGTGAAAATACAGGGACTTCTTGACCTTCACCGGAGAGCCCATCACACACCGTGATCAGATTTCTGACCTCTTGGAAGCGGTCCTATTCCCTAAATCAATTGCTGTGTGTACATATGATGCCCACATGAAAAATAACGATTCCGTTTCTCAAGGAAATGCAAGGGCAGACTCAACGGCAAGGACGGCAGCCCAGCAGCCGGTAAATGATCGGTTTGACATGGGAATGACAAAAATCCTTACCCCAACAGCAGACGTACGGGAGTCACAGTCGAAGTCCAGGCTTGAAGACACGTTTGAGTGGGAAAAAGCAGAGTGCAGTTTGAGGTAAGGGGTATGGTGTGGCCCCAATGTTAAACCTTTTCTACAACGATCACTATTTCCATTCTATGCCAAACTGACACATAGTAAGGAACATGTGTCAAAAGAGGGGAGATATGACAGCATTTCAGCACAGTGGTACACTGAGGGATTTACTCATTACTTCCAGAAATACTGTGAACGATGTGTTATCTGTGCCACAATAATGTGGAGAGGGGAATACAGATGAGTCATGTAACACTTCCGAAACCCCAAAAACAATTTGAACATTTACAATTGGATTTTACCAAACTAACACCCTGCGAAGGAAAAAGGTATTGTCTGGTAATAGTTGATATGTTTTCCAAATGGGTGCAAGCGTTCCCCACGGAAAAACAGAATGCCAGTGCCGAAACCAAAGCTTTACTAACTGAAATAATTCCGAGATGGAGCATCCCTGAGAGGCTTAGTAGTCCCAAGTTTTGTGAAGGTTTATAGCTCCAGTTGAGGTTTAGGGTGTAGGTTTGCTCGCTGAGCTGTACGTTTGTTATCCACACGTTTAATTACCTGGCTAGGTAACATCATCAGTGGCGACCTCCAAGAGAAGTGAAGATGTTGTCTCCTGCTTTCTATTTATATGTTTGTCCTGGATGGGGTTCCTGGGGTTCGTGGTGATGTCATTTCCTATTCGTTTTCTGAGGGGTTTACAGATGGTAAATCGACTTAAGTGTTTGTTTATGGCGTTGTGATTGGAGTGTGAGGCCTCTCAGAATTCTCTGGTGTGTCTGCATATACAGCAAACCGACAAACACTGACCAAATACTTAACTACACCAGCAACCATCCCAACACGCAAAAAGGAAGCTGTATCAGAACACTATTCCAACGAACCACCACACATTTCAGCACAGACAAATTTCGGAAAACAGAGGAGAACCACCTATACAACGTATTCAAGAAGAATGGATACTTAAAAAATACAGTTCACAGATTCCTCAGGAACAAACCACGACAAGTAGACCTAACACAGCCAGAAACTCTATCGACCTTACCATACATCAATGAAGTCTCAGAAGTGGCAGCCAGACTACTAAGACCCCTCGGAATCCCACCAACAGTCTCAAACAAAACTAACAAATTTAAAAGACCCAGTACAACCCATGGACAAAACCAACGTCATATACAACATTGCATGCAAGGACTGCTACAAACACTACATAGGAAAAATAGGAAGAAAGTTAGCCACCAGGATACAGAACATCAGCTAGCCACAAAAAGACACGACCCTCTCTCCCTCGTAGCCCTTCACACGGATGAAAGAAAAACACCATTTCATCTGGGACAACACATCTATCCTGGGACAGGCTAAGCAAAGACATGCCAGAGAATTCTTTGAGACCTAGCACTCCAACCACATGCCATAAAAAAGACATATATCTAGATAGTATCGATCAAACCCTCAGAAAACGAATAAGAAATGGCATCACCACAAAACCCAGGAACCCCATCCTGGACAAACATATAACTAGAAAGCAGGAGACAACAGCTTCTCTTCACTTGGAGTTCGTCACTGATGATGTTACCTAGAACAAAGAACATAGAAAAATACAGCGCAGTACAGGCCCTTTGGCCCTTGATGTTGCGCCGATCCAAGCCCACCTAAACTAAAACTAGCCCACTAACCTCCATATGCCAGGTAATGAAACGTCTGGATGTCAGACCTACAGCTCAGCGAGCAAACCTACACTCTAGGCTTAGTAGTGACAGTGGGACACCATTTTTCCATAATGCCCTACAGCAGATTAGTGAGTATTTGGGAATAAACATGAGATAACACTGTGCCTACCACCAGACGAGCGGTAGGGCAGCGGAAAGAGAAAATTCTACCTTAAAAAATAAATTGACAAAATGCTGTGAGGAACTAGGGATGGCATGGACAAAGGCACTTCCAGTTGTGCTAATGTGTATGCGATCTAGGAGGAGAGGGAGAGCTCATCTTAGCCCGTTTGAGATTTTGTTTGGTAGGCCCCAAACACAGGAATTGTCCCGAGACGGAAGGGAAGCCAAATATAAGGCCACTGTGAGGATGAGATGTTGTGTTAATGCATGAAACTCTTCTGTCCCAAATACAGAATCAAGTGAAGACAGCACTACCCCAATCAGCAGAAGGGAAGATGTACTATCTATAACCTGGAGCCTGAATAGTGGCGAAAGATTTCAGGAGGGAAAACAGGAAGGCGAAGAGGTGGCTGGGACCGTTGCAAGTACTCCTTACAGCACAGATAGCTGTTAAGATCGCCGGAACAGCCACATGAATATACGCCAGCCATTACAAACTTGCAGCTGGGACTGAGGAGACATCGCACAACACTAAAACCAATTTAGAGAAAGTATTTATTAGAAGACTTAAGCAAATGTGGGGCTGCCCCAGTTCACACTGTTGGCAAGCGCCCTGGTAGGACTATTCATAAGGGCAGGGGCGTCTGAGATGCAGCAGCTGACGGTAATCTTAACTGATAGGACGAAATGGATCTTTACATGCGACCCATAGCTGTTCAGTAACAACGACGACTATAAATTCGATAATTAAGATTTATGCAGGGATCCATGCTGTGCCGGTGACTGGCACTTAGTCGTAGCCACCACGGCAAAAGGGGCACCTGACATGGGAAATAAATATTCTATGATCAAAGTAAGACTCAGAAGAGCAATGAGGGAGTCTCGTGGTGTGGAATAGATAGATCCTTCTCCGACATCTGTAGACAGGTGAACATAGTGGTGCAGTCCCCACACCACCACCCTCCGAGATGCAGTGCAGAATGTACTACAGACGATAGGAGCAGTGGGGCATGGCAACCAATCAAACCAGATCATGGACCTAACCCCAAGCCGGGAAAAGTCATTAATGACACACCCGAACCCGAAGGGAGGCGGCCGTGGAGAGAGAGCGAATTTAAAGCAGGAGGGGAATTTGCCTGCTGGAGTTAAATGGCGTAAATGCGACATCAGTAGGTTGGGAGCTGCGAAGGGCCATTGCTAGATGTGAAGGGAACAGAGCATGTGATTTGGTCATAAGACAAAACGAGAGATTAGACGTTGTCTACACTTGTTGGATATGTTTCCACACAGCCCAAAGGTAGGCTGCCCAGCAAATTACTGACAGCCTGGTGAGAAATGCCAGCTGTCTGCTTCCACGGGAGGTGACTAGCCTGACCCTGATAGTGAGGGGCAATTTGGGCAAATCTCGTGTCACCACCCGAACTCCAGGCTAACTACAGCCCCAAGCCTGACACGCTACCGACCACAGCATTCCAGATCGTGGATTTCAGGGTAGAAACGTGTATTTGCACCAATCGGGGGAGACTCCTTTTGGGTATCTCCCAGTGTACCTTGATGCTGTACTTGAACAATGACTCTTGTACAGCAACATACGTAAATGATACAATCAGTCTGTTTTTACCTGGGTGAGCTACGTTAAGAGAGTGGTATCAGTCTGCTCCTCCATGGGCGTGTTACTTTCTCAAAGTCGTGACAGTCTGCTCTTCTCTGTCTGAGTTTAACAGCAAGTGTGGTTTCATTACTGTCTTCGCTGGATGATTCACATAGACAGAATGGAATAAGTCTTCTCTTCTCTGAGTGAGTTACTTTGACAGAGTGGAGTCAGGCTCGTCTCCCTGCTTGTGTTTCATTGACAGAATCAGACCAGCCTGCTCTTTCCTGGATGAGTGGCAGAGGCAGAATGGGTACAGCCTGCTCTTCTCTGAGTGAGTTACGTTGACAGAGTAGCATCAGTCTTCTCTTTCTTGGGTAAATTATACTGACTGAGTCGTGTCAGTCTGCCATTTGCTGGGTGAGTTACATATAAAGTGTTGGTTCAGTCTGCTATTCGCTGGATGACTAACATTGACAGAGTGGCGTCAGTGTCCTCTTCCCTGGGTGAGTTAGATTAACAGAGTGCGGTCAGGACATAATTACCTCGTTGAGTTACATTGATCGTGTGATGTCAGACTTCTGTCCCCTGGTTGAGTTACATTGACAGAGTGGGGTCCATCTGCTCTTCCCTGGGAGAGTAACATTAGCAGTTTGGGGTCGGTGTGCTTTCCGCAATCCAGGAACTCCATCTCTAGCGGTTTCTTGTCAGTACCTCCATACTAAGGATTTGAGGAGTTGACAAAAGTAACTCGTCCCCTACATCTTTGGGATAATTAGGGATGGGCAGTAAATCTTACCTCATTGAAAGACAACTGTGTCCCAGAAATGCATTTCTAATAATTGCACGTTCTAATTCGACACTGCAAGCGATCGGGAATAACTTGAGGAGAGGTGCAGGGTAGAATAATTAAAGTCAAATGCACTGATGCCGAGGAGACATGACGCAAGATGTGAGTGTGCAGCTGATGGTGCAAGGCTCAGTGTCAGTGGTATTGGTTCAGCATTTATTTCTCACTGTTCGCAATGACTCACACACCACTGCTGTCAATTCACAACAATGAGCCTGTTCATTTTGGTTTGAAAATCCCTGCGTGTGTATTAACGTGGTTAATGTGACGCGAGAGGAGATGAGCACATCCTCTTTATTCTGTCAGTTTAAACAGATGAAAATATCTGTTGGATGCCAATGCAAGAGGATACTATCTTTTTCTGTGCCTTTTCAGTGGGGCATGCTCAGCATTGAAATGTCTGTTTTTGCACAAGCAGAGTTTGATTGCCATTCATACTGAGCAACGCTAATACAGAAAACGCGTTTTCGAATTCCTGTGATCAAGTGGTTCAGGCATTGCACATATGGACGAGAAATCTGGCTTTTAACGTGGCGCTGTGGCTTAGCTGGTGAAAGCACCTCTGATCACACTGATGCCTGCTCATTGTATTGAAAGCTCGTTATTTCTCGCAAGTATTGTGTTGCTTATCGAGAAACTCAGTGTCCTGTTTGAATTGCTATATATTCTGATTTCGCGTTCCGACTTCATTTTCCCGGTTTAAATCCAGTAGTGTATGTTGCTCTATTTAACTACTATTTTAACCTGGAGATTCTTCCCGCAATTCCACAAGCACTTCTGCTTGTCATTATCTTATTCTCATTCCATCATTCCCAGTTTCGTGGAAATTAATTGGTGAGGCAGGAGACACTGCAGCATTCCCGTGGAATGTTGTTGTAATGGCACTGACACCACGACATGATCATCCTCATTCTCTGCTGTCACCATTCATTCGTTGTACACCAACAGTAAATACATCCTTGTTCTTCTTCAGCTATCATGTTTTCTTTTCCTGTTGGATCAGGAATTCAACTTTAACATCGAAAGGGTCTTTAGATTTTGAGGATGAAATGTCTCCTTGCCTCAGGTCTCAGTGACAGGCGCATTATCCAGAGAATGTGAGGCTACTTCGACCGATGCCAGCCAGGAGTCAGAAAGCCTCTCAGCAGTTCGAATATCAAACTGTCTCTGAATGTCAGGCTTTTCAAGAGCAGAAATGGGAAATGAGGGATAGGGACAGCCAGAGAATCGAAGAATGTGATAAAGGCCCAGGAGGATATAGAAAAAATAAAGACACATATTGAGGCAGACACTGAAAGAAACAATTCTCCATTCGGCGTGATTGCTAAATAACAGAAAGCAAAAGGAAATGTAGCCATTAAACACAGCCTTCTACCAGCTCAGGAAAATGAAAGTAGCATGACAGCTGATTAAGTCCTTTTAAGATTGTAAAATCGACGTTCGTGAGCTCAAGAGTGATTTTGATAAATATACTAATTCGACAGGTAAGATTATCATTTTCCCAACAGTATAATCTAGAAATCTATAACTAACTTGTTTCCTGTCCATCTAAAAAAAATCTGCTTCTCTCCATGCCAGGTGTAGCGGGTTTCTCTATCAAATCTCGTTTTTAGTTCAGCTTTCCAAAACCTGCATCTTTTTGATTGTTGATAACCTGGCACAAAACCAAGCATTACCAGGTTCGGACCAGTGGTCAGAAATACTGGTACCACGATATACTTGCACAATAAAACATTCATTCCCTGTCCGAAAATAGAACTAATGCCATGGCAGTTCTAGTTCCGAATCCTAACTACGAGATGACACTGAATGAAGACAGACACTCTTGCACTTATTCTCAATGAAATGGCTTTTCCCTTTCATTTCTGATCAGTTTCACTGCAAATTGTTTTCTACTCGTCTTCACGTTTTGCAGAATGGAAAATCCCATTTGGCCCATGGTGCAGTCTGGTTTAGAGACATTCATCTATTCTATTCCCAGTTTCCAGCTTTGGTCCATAACCTTATGTGTTCTGACGTTTCCAGTGCAAATGGCAGTGAGGTTCTCACTTTGATCTTAGATGACACAACAATGGGATTGAAGTTTGACATAGTCACATTGTGTTATTACCCACGTCGTGTCTTCCACAGAAAGAGACACACAAGAGTGGCAGAGTTCTCAGGATTTGACCAGCTCCTTGTGCTTCACTTCAGCTGTCCACTCCAACATGCAAGTTCAACCGCCAAAAGGCAGCTTTTGGTTAAACCAAAACCAGTTCTACAGACAATGAGAGACGTTGATCTGAGCTAGAATTTGAAGTGGACGAAAGAAACTGTAAATTCAACAAAAGCAAACCCTTCCTTTCCTGACAGACAACAGGAATAGACTAGCACACTGCATCCTCGTGATTTTAAATGCGTACCGACAATTCCCTAACTCGACGTCAGGCATGTTACCAATTCCGTCACTGATCCAAAGACCAGGTTTGGCTGTGACAGTTTGTCTATAGGGAATGTAAACGTCCACATCAGGGAAACAGCATTCAAAAGGTGAAAAATCAGCAAACATAATCACCGTCACTGTTTCACTTGGAATTCCCCACTCTGTGAACCGTTACCTTTCGCTGTACTTTCATATTTGAGGTTTTTTACATTCCAGAGCCTGAACTAATTCAGTGAGAAACCACTGGTCATTTCGAGCCCGTCAGCCGGAATAAGGCGAGTTGAGCGATGCCTTTCTTGCTGCCAAAACATCAGCGCAGCTCAAAACGAGCTCGTGTTAGCATCAGTCGTTTCTTAACTTGCTGCAGCATATCTCCTGAACAACATCAGATTATCACAGCATTGCTTTCTTCACATTGAAACCAAGGGTGATAATATGAACCGACTTGGAAACATGGAGAGAGAAACACTGCTGACGAAGACGATTATGACGTGAAGAGCAGGCACTCGAGTTTGTACAGCTCCGAAAGGCTTCTTCAGAATCAATGGACATCCCTGCATACGAGTCTGATTTTGCATTGCCCAGAACAGGCTTTCATTCTCAGATAGGAGATGTAGATTTAATTCTCTTCTTGTGAATTATCCGAATGAAAACTAAATCCTGGCTGCACCCAGAACACAGACACGGATCCTGCCAGAACAATTCAGTCATCGATCAGCATCTATCTGGAAGGACAATGGCAGCAAATACAAGCGAAAGCTATCACCGCAATTACCCCTCTAAGGTTCTCGCATTTCCCAGTTGAAAATATTTCGCTGTTCCTTCAATGACACTACGTCGAAACCCTTGCCTCATGGCATCATGCCTGTACCCCGCTACTGAGGACATCCAGGGTTATGCGGAGTAACTCAAAATCTCATTCACTCGAGTAATTAGGGATTGACGGTGCATCCCATCACATTGAGCAATGACTTTATCCCAGTAATACGTTTCCTAAAGCTGCAGTTTCTAAGGGAACACTTGCAAGCTGTCGGAAATAAGTTGAGAAGTGGAACGGAAGAGAGGAAAATGTGAAAGGCAATGATGACTGGGAGGCATGAGACAGCAAGTGAGTGAGGAGCTGGTGTTGCAACGTTCAATGTCAGTGTCAGTATTTACTGACCACTATTCACTCTGACTCACACATTACTCCTTAACAATTAACCACAATGAGCGTATTCCTCTTAGTGTGAGTTTACCTTTGCGGATATTAACGCGGTTAAAGGTGCCCAAGAGGATGGATGGATCCGGGTTATCCTGTCAGTTTAAACATTCTAAGTTATCAGTTTACAACAAAAGCAATAAGAGATTGCCT
Organism: Chiloscyllium plagiosum; assembly: GCF_037043375.1. Classification (NCBI taxonomy): domain Eukaryota; kingdom Metazoa; phylum Chordata; class Chondrichthyes; order Orectolobiformes; family Hemiscylliidae; genus Chiloscyllium; species Chiloscyllium plagiosum. The sequence goes on from NW_028270151.1 coordinate 97,414,224, forward strand.
CTTCCTGTGCATTTTCAGTGGATGATATCCAGCTTTGAACTCTTCTGCATAACCAGAGGCTGTTTTAAATTTACACCGAGTAACTGTGAAACACCCAAAAAATGAGTCCGAGTTCCTGTGTTCGAATAGTCAAGTAAATGCACGCATAGTTTTGAATCGTTGAGCTTGGGCACTCCCTCAGCCGTAGTTAGTGAAAGTTCCTGTGAAAAAAAACAACCGAATATGGGATCAAATCCTGACATCTCACTGTTTATAAGTCATTCATGAAAAACAGAGTTCCCGACTTCACCTGTGGTTCTGGTCTTGGTGGGAATTCAAATCAATGACTGGATCGAGGTTATAGTTTAAAGACAGCTCCTTCGACACCTCTGCCATGCTGCCACACAATCCCCGCAACCACGTTTACATGATTAGTGTTTCAGCATTGCCTCACTTCAGGCACTTACCCACACGCACTTTCAATGGCGAACTTGGCGTAAGTTCGATAATATTTATGAGGATGTTACAAGTCATACAGTGTTTGGACTGTAGCGTAATGCTGAATAGGATGTGAAAATTCTCCCTGGAGCTTGAGGGCTGAGGGATGGGATTACAGAAGTTTATATCAATATGAAGGAGACGGCAGAGTAAATGGTTAATGACTATTTCTTCCCAAGGCAGGCAAGTTCAAAACAAGGGAACAATGCTTTAAGGCGAGAGTGGTAAAATTTAAAAGGGATCTTAAGGACATTGTTTGTTTCACACAGAAAGGTTTGCGTGTTTGGAATGAATTGTCAGATTTCGTGGTGGTGTCTGGTATACTCTCAACATTTAAAAGGCATATGGATCTGTACTAATGCACCGATCATTATGGGCAAATTAGCATGTCAAATTCACCTGCCCTGCACATCTTTGGAGTGTGGGAAGAGACACACGCAGACGCAGGGAGAATGTGCAAACTACGCACAGGAAACAAACGTGGAACACTTATGCTGTGAGGCAGCAGTGCTAACCACTGAGCCACGGTGCCGCCCTGAAATGGGATGAAGAACACTGCTCGCAACCTCACAATCTCTCGCATGCAAAGCAAGTACTCTCCCATTTGAGATAACTCCCACAGGCCGGTTCGGTTAAAACCAGCAACGAATCATTTTTTTCTGGTCTTAGGCTGCCAATGACCATTCTTCTTGACACATTCCCAACTTCTCAGTGGGAGATTTAAGCTGCAGAAAATATCTCACAAATCATGTTGCCCGCGCGGCTCTCCAGCGAAACCAAAACCTGACAACTCATGAACAGAAGCAGACCTGACAAAGATAACCTATTTCTTGACACACGGACTCATGAATGCTGTCTGTGAGGCAGAGCGAGTCGTCTGGGTCATGAGCTGCTCACACAAATTGCAGCGAGGCAATTCCAAATGGTGCTTTCAACGTCCTGGCGCCTTAGTGCACCAATACTTCCAGGAAAGTGCTCAAGTAACATGAATCAGAACTGACGAACAATGAACCATGAAAAGTGAAGATTACCAGTTACAGTCTCGATTAGATGAGGTTAACAATTGGGCTGATGTCTCCACAGGATCGAGAGGCCCAATCACCATTCTCTCTCATCAGGACAGAAATTAAGGAAATTAGGGAAAAGTACCCAAGTTTCATATCGCAATTTCCCTCCTTTTCGCAACAACAACAGAAAACCGCGAGCAGATTCAATATAGAAACTAATTTCACATAAACAGAGTAATAAATATCTCCATTCACTTTCAGAGAAACGGTGAAAAGTGCAAATTGTCTGGAATATGAAAGATTGGCGCAGCCTGTTTTTGAGCCGCATATTATGCTGGTGGCCTTTCGAGCTGGAGGGGAACGTGACAACGACTGCAGAAGGAGAAAACATGGGCACTGCCATATTGGTTGTTTTCTGTTGTGCCACATCACAGCCGGGTTAGAAGACATTACTTTTTTTTTTCTGCTCAACTTTAACAAAACTCATCCCTGCAAAACGTTGCCAGCTTAATCCATTAGCACATGTGGCCGCGCAGGGATGCAATCACAAGCCTTCTTAAGAAGTGGAATCTGAAATCAGAGTCTCAGGTTGCTCAGCCACGCGAGCGCACAGGCCAAAGCCGGAAACCCAAGAGCATGTACCTGATGATACCCTGCAGCATACTCATAGCAACTGCACCAGTTCTGCAGAATAAGCGGTGGGAAAGAATTGCTCTATCTGAGCGGTCGTGCTTGTTGTTCTCATCTGCAAATCTGGCTTTGAATTTGCTCGCCCATACCGGTTACCACGCTGAAACGGAATGCAATTCCGATTAGTCGCTGTGTGAAATTTTCTCTCCTCTGATAAAGTGATCACTGGAGATGATGAATTCTGCTCCAGTTGAAACGCCGACTCTCCTGCTGCTCGGATGAACTGAAAAACTGGTTTAGCACTGGAATCCGAGAATGGCAGAACACGTAGCCAGATTATTCGAAACCCAGAGCCAATAAGAGTTCCAACTTTCCTTTTCTTTCTCCATAATAGTGCATTATCCAGCAGAGCCATGAGCAACTGCCACCTGGCTGCAAGCTGAGTTGGAAACCTATGTGGCAATCAAGGACATGCGACTCACTTATTGTCGGTAAATCAAACACTTCTCACTTTGAGGTGTACAGAAATTAGTTTCTATACATATTCAGGGAAGGTCAAAGGCGATCTGAGATGTCAAAGAGGTGGTCACTCTTCGTGATTGCTCTTTGTTCGAGTTGTGAAAAGATTTCCCGCTTTAGTCGCATTCACGTTTCTTGTTGATGACTGAATCCGACAGAAGGTGTTTCACCAGAGCTGCACTTGACTTGCATTCCTCTCCCTCACTGTCATACTTTCCTGGAACTCTGTGAGAACAAGAAAACAAAATACATACTGCATCATTCGGCAGCCTGTCTGTGATTTCCTCATTTTCAGTTACAACATGGCTAAGACTTCAGGCCACACGGTAATATTAGTAACAGTATGAGAACAAGAGTCGATAGTTCATCTGTGCCTGTAAATCTTTTCATTCCTGTTGTTGACTGAATGAACTGTATCCGTGTCTACTGCTTCGAAACTCGAATATGTGAACTGCTCCAAACTATGATTGAGGATCTCTGGTTTTGGTTGACACACTTTGAGAAACGCCAGATAGCGTTCAAATGAAGCTTTCAGAGCACATTTTCGGATGCATTTGACAGAGACTAACATCATAAATCTCGTGTTCGCTGTGACAGAAGGAAATGAATGCTCTCCTTGTTTCTGATCCAGGCCACCTTCGCATGTCAAGCAAATGCAGTACTGTTGTTACAGAAAGGGTCAGTGCCCGGTAACTGTGTCCTTAAAGAGGACATGATTGAAAAAATAAAGAATACCATGTTGAAATATCCAGGAAATATTGGCTGAAAAGGCGCAGACAATTTTCCCTGCAGCGTCAAGACAGAGGAACATATGTAACGGCACGCTTAAACAGGATGGCCAGCAGTGATATAGACATCGCCACATATGAAGGACCACTGCGAATAGAAATTTGAAAATGAAATTCACGCAGCAGGTATTCGGAATTATATTCTTTTCACCGCTACAGTAGTATTGGGCGAGTAAATTCAAAAAAAGGTTTGTTGTTGAGAATACAATAAAACCCCATCGATCATGATATGAAAGACTGTCGTCCATAAAGAGGGAACAACAATGTTTCTTCTAAGCTTTGCACTGGGCCACTTTCGCACAAACTGATACTGCTACTCTCCAGAAAAGATCAGGGCCCGTGGCATGCACTCTAAGAAATGGTGACCATCAGTGCTGGAAACTCCCTGCATATTCAGAACAAGGAAGACACATATCGAATAAAAGCGTAGATGGCAATTAATTGGACTTGTATTCCCTTTCACCACAACAGCTAGAATGTGCGGGGATATGCAGAGAAAGGTTTACTGACCAGGTCAGAAAGCAATTACCTCCACATATCTTGACACACAAGCCTTTCTTTCTGTCCGTTTTTTTTTTGAAGCGCCGATCATTTCCGTAGGAGTTGTAGGTGATTGCTGCTCCCCTGCAGGATCACAGTGGGGCCAGAGACCCGATCGAGCTGCTCAGAACAGTTTGTGTTTGCCAAGAATCACTGAAACTGAGATTGATGACACGTAGACACGGTATAACAGCTGCCAACACATGTGGAGGGTTTTGCGACGGATTAGGACCCACTCTGGGAAAAAGACTGGATCCTAAGACTGGGGAGTAAGTGTTCAGGTAGAGGACTGGAGAATGGGGTTAAGAACGATATTATCCAAGATCGAATGGTGAAGCAGACTAGATATTCTGAAAGCGCTAAGCGCTCCTGTGTCTTCCAATCTCTGGCCGTCTGGTATCTAAGGAAATAGAAACAGAGTTATTTGTTCAGTTGGAAGCTCTGGGCAAAGTGAGAGATAGAACAAACATGATACAATTTTAGAGACTGGGAAAATGTTTGGAGAGGAAGCAATAGAAGTGAAGCTGAATATAAAGTTTGAAGTCAGGACATATTCAATAAAAAGGAAGTTTGTAGAAAGGCAGAGGGAGATGGAGATGGAAGAAGAAGTGTCACCAGTCCCGAAATCTCATTCGGTTTTCATTTTCAAGATGCGACTGGACCTGCTGAGATTTTCCAGCAATTTAATTTGTTGATTCTGAAACAGAAGATGGGAGTGATCCTGGGCCAATCAGCTCTCTCATGTTCTTGGAATATTTAACTTACCTGTTCGATCAGATCACGTCTGTCCCACACTGAAACCTCAGAATCCTTCCCCACCCCCACCCTCGTTACTGGCAATAAACTGTTCATTACATAAACTTACATGAGCACACAGCAAGAACAATTGCAAAATGTACAGGGAGAGCTCCGTTCTCTTCCATCAGCATATTCCAATCTCTTGATGCCGTTTCCAATTGAAAATGGAAGTTTTGTTCCTTTCCCACGGGAAGAGTAGTTAATGAGAAAGGTGTTTCCACGAGCTATGTCCCAGGGTTTGGCAGGAAGCCCTGATTGAAGCTGCAGTGGCCGCTTTCAGTTGGCATCGAGGGATTGGAGAACATGGTGTCGTATTCTGATGCGTGTAAACGTCTTGTTCCCTGTGGACTCGGGGTGAATCATGGATGAGTTTTCGGAACAACACTGCCTTCCAGTCTCTGGCCATCTGCTATCTAAGGAAATAGAAACAGAGTTATTTGTTCAGTTTGAAGTCCTGGGCAATGTGAAAGATGGAACATTTCTGAAAGAAAATTAGATATTCTGACTGGATATTCTGAAAGCGCTAACCGCTCCTGTGTCTTCCAATCTCTGGCCATCTGGTATCTAAGGAAATAGAAACAGAGTTATTTGTTCAGTTGGAAGCTCTGGGCAAAGTGAGAGAAAGGAATTTTGTAGAAAGGCAGACGGACATGAAGATGGGAAAAGAAGTGTCACCAGTCCCGAAGTCTTAAATCGATTTATATTTCCAAGATGCTACCCGACCGGCTGAGATTCTCCAGTAATTTCATTTGTTTGTTTAGAAACAGAAGATGGGAGTGATCCTGGACCAAACAGCTCTCCCGTGCTCTGGGGATATTTGACTTACTGTGTCTATGTCCCACACTGAAACCTCACGATCCTGCCGCACCTCCAACCTCGTTACTGACAATATACGTTCATGACGTTAAACACAAGAAGAAGAATTGCAAAACGTTGAGGGAGAATTCCCTTCGGTTTCCATCAGAACAATCTGAATCACTGAAAATTGGTTCAGGACCCATGTGACATTGATCCGTCTCTGTCAGACCCCTCGCAAGTGGCCATTCGCTTTCCGTGCCTTTGAACACTTTGGGTGGTGCACGGTTGTTTTGGAACCTCACGTTTTCAAACGGACATCATTCATTGTATTTTCGACTGCACTGATAAAGTTGTCTCTGGCGCCTCCAGTAGAATGGAAACAGTGTTCACTCAGAAACCGACGTGTGATCAAAAGCAGGCGGACAGTGAAAGCAGCAAGAACATTCCCCTGTGAAGGGTTGCAATACTGCACGTGGAACGAAGAGCCGGAATTGTATTAAGCGGTGAAAGCGCCCATTGTGAGACTTGCACCCACCACCCTCAGATTAAGCATCTCACACTGCACCGACTGAGCTAACCAAGAACGGTGCACTGTGGATTAGTTTGCTATTACATTGCGAGCATAATTCATCAGCAATTTGTTAGGATCCAGTTCATTCCTCCTCATCACAAAAATATCATTCACACCTTTCACTTCAGTTATTCCTTGAAAGCATTACAATCTATTCAGCACGTGTCCCGGAATTTAAGGTTCAACCTTAATATCTTCATATTTTACCCTCACATTTATGTCGCTGATGTAATTTCAAATCACTCTGGCAGACGGTAAATCAGTCGGGAAATTACCTAAGGAAACACAATCATTTCCGTTTACAGTGTAGGGCATTTCCCATCTGCTGACGAGACAGAGTCGTCTCAATCAACACTTTATTTGTTCTTTCTACCTAAAACCTTTACCACTTCTTATTTTCAAGTCAGGAGTTTTATTTATAACATGTTCCATGGACTGGAGCGACATTCCAATGTCCTGAAGCCCTTTCCAATTTAAAGTGAAAGGTTTGCTCCTTTCACACGGAAAGAGCTGTTACTATGGAAGGAGATTCCACGAGCTGTTTCCCATGCCTTGGCAGAAAGTCGCTGATTGAAGCTGCAGTGGCCGCTTTCTGTTGGCATCGGGAGCTTGGAGAAAGTGATGTCGTATTCTGCTGCGTGTAAACGTCTCTCTCCCTGCGGACTCGGGGTGAATCATGGATGAGATTTCCCAGTTACAATGTCAATATATGGTGGGAGTAAATGGTTGTGCTGAAATATTTGAGGCTTATTCCCTGGGTGGGCTCGAACCACCAACATTTCAGCCAACTGCGCTGACCATTTGAGATACAGAAACTGGCAACGCAGATATCGACGGGATATGAGGATACGTCGGATAGCAGGAACTTGCGTTGTTTTCAGAGACGGTCGCTGATTTTATCACTGAGAGGGTAAGCACACTGAGGAGCTGCAAACACTCAAATTAAAAGGCATCCACACATGCGCAGTTCTCTCGCATACATCTCCACATAGTAGCTCACTTCCGATGCTGGTATTTGAAGCCACGATTCGATAGAAACTGAAGCTTAAAATCCAGCATCTTAAAACCCTCGATCCCGCTACCACACAAAAGCCCACACTCAGAATTTTTATGACTAGTGTTTCAGCATCGATTCACTTCAGGCACTTAGACCTCGTAGATTATGTAATGAAATTGGCGAAATTTAAGAAGAAAGACCAAAGAAAATGTACAGACAAGGAACAGGCCATTCATCCATTCAAGCCTGAGCCGATCCAAATCTACTGTTTAAACCTGTCACCCAATTCCTAAGCATGTGTATCCCTCTGCTCCCCATCTACTCATGCATCTGTCCAGACGCATCTTAAATGTATCTACCGTGATTACCTCTCCCGTCTCTGCTGGGAACGCGTTCTAGATACCCAGTACCCGCTGTGTCAAGCAGTTGCCGCGTGTATCCCTCTTAAACTTTTCACCTCTCACCTTGGAAGCGTGACATCTCGGTATTTAATCCTTCAACCTGGGAAATAAAACTTTTCTCTATCGACGCTGTCTGTACCCTTCATGATTTTGTAAGCCTCAAAAAGGTCCCCCTCAAACTCCTTGTTTCTAATGAAAACATACCTAACCTACTCATCTCTCTTCCTAGATTGCACCTTCCATACGAGGCAACATCCGCTTAAACCTTTTACACGCCCTCTCCAAAGCGTCCACATCCTTTTGGTAATGTGGCGACCAGGAATTTACACAGTATTCTAACCAATGTATTGTTCTATTTTAACATGACTTGCCAGCCATTTTATTCAATACCCCATCCAATGAAGCCAAGCATACTATATGCCTGCTTGTCTACTCTATCCACCTGTGCAGCAACCTTCAGTGTATAATGGACCTGCACTCACAGATCTCTCTGTCCATCAACTTTTTTTTCCCCAAAGCTCTTCCGTTCATTGTATAACCCCATCTAGAATTAGACCGACCGAAATGCGTCACCTCACATTTGTCTGTTTTGAACTCCAGATGCCACTTTTCCGCCCAACTTTCCAGTATACCTATATGCTCGTGTATTCTTTAACAGTCACTTATACTTTCTGCTAGTCCAGAAATCTTCGTGTCATCTACAAACTTTCTGATCATTCCAACAGTGATCTCTTCCAGATCATTTATGTATATCACAAACAACAGTGGCCACAACACTGACCCCTGTGGAACTCTACTGGTCATCTTTCTCTATTTCCAGAAACTCCATTCAACTGCCACTCTCTGTCTCCTATTGCTCAACTAATTCTTAATCCACCTGTCTAGAACACACTGCACACCATGTTACTTTACGTTCTCTATTTGGTTACCATGGGGGACCTTATCTAACTCCTTACTGTAGTGCATGTATATGATATCAACAGCCTTTCCTTCATCTATCAACTTGGGCACTTTCCCGAAAAACTCTATGCCTCTCACTGATATGCCCATTCTTTTCTAAATATGAATAGATCATATTCCTCAGTACCTTCTCCAGCAAATTTCCCAACACCAATGTTAGGCCTATTGTTCTGTAGTTATCCGGAATATCCCTACTATCCTTCTTGTACAGGGGACAATATGAGCAAAGTTCCAGTCGGCCAGAACCTCACCTGTGCTGAAGGATGCCACGAAGATATCTGTCAGGGCCCCAGATATTTCCTCTCTTACATCCGTCAGGAACCAGGGATAGATCCCATCCGTTCCTGGGGATTTGTCCACATTAATTACCCCTAGCCTGCCCAACACAGCTTCCCTACTTATGTCAACATGGTCCAGACAAATCAAATGTCTTACTCTACACTCAATATTTATCATACTCCTCTCTTCGGTGAACACTGATGCAAAATAATCATTCAGAATCATACCCACTCTCTCAGATTCGACATACAGGCTTCCTTCATTTTCCTTTAGTGGACCAATCCTTTCTCTAATTACCCGCTTGCTTCTTATATATGAATAATAGGCTTTAGGATTCTCCTTAATTCTGCTAGCGTGATGTTGTTTCATGACCCCTTTGAACCCCCTTGATTCCTCGTTTAAGACTTGTCCTACTCTTCTCATGTTCTTCCAGGGACCATTATGTTCTTAGCTGCCAGGGCGTTATGTATGCTTCCCTTTTCCACTTGGCGAGTCGTACAATTGTCCTGTCATCAACAGTTCACGAATATTGCCTTTCAAATCCTTTGCCTTCAACGGGACATGCCTATCCTGCACTATATTTAACCTATCTTTGAAAGCCTGCCACATATGAACTGTGGACTTTCCTACAAATAGCTGTGCCAATCCACATTTCCGACCTCCTGCATAATTTTGATATAATTAGCTTTGGCCCAGTTTAGTACTCTTTCCTCAGAACCACTCTCATCTTTGTCAATGAGTATTCTAAAACTTACAGAATATTGGACACTTCCCAAAGAAATCACCCATGGCAACTGCTATCACCCGCCCTGGCTTATTCTCCAATATCAGTTCCAATATGGCCTATTCTTTCGTCAGACTATTGATATCCGGCTCCAGAAAACTCACCTGGAGGCTTCTAACAAATGATGTCCCATCCAGACCTCTGACGCCAAAAGTATCCCGGTCAATGTTGGGAAAACGGAAATCTCCAATCAACACTAAATTATTGCCTCAACATCTTTCCATGATTTGTTTAACTATTTTTTCTTACACCTCACGCTCACTGTAATACAGCCCCAAAATCTAACCTCACCCTTCTTATTTCACTGCTCCATCCATAGTGTCTCATGACCCAAGCCCTACATATATGTCCACCTTTCGCACAGCCATGATATCATCCCTGACCAGCAATGAACTTCCTTCCCCTTTTACTTCCCTCCCTGTCCCGTCTGGAGCGTCTATATCCTAGAACATTTGGTTGCCAACCCTAACCTTCCTTCAACTAAATCTCTGTGATCGCAATAACGTCATATTCCCAGGCACCAACCTCAGCCTTAAGTTCATCTGTCTATACTCCATGCATTAATGTAGATGCATTTCAGGCCACCAGTTCTTTTGCATTCATCTGCTCTCTGCCTACTCTTCCCATTATTAATGCTATCTTCCAGATTCTTAGCGTTTCCAGTTTCCACCGCACTGCCGACTTGTATAATCTTGTGGTTCCCAGCGCCCTGCCACATTAGTATAAAACCTCCCCAACAGCAGGAACAAAAACTCCCGAAAGGAGATTCGTTCCCGTCTGGTTCAGATGTAGATCGTCAATTTTCTTATACTCCCACATTCCCCAGAGGTGGTCGCAAAATCCAACAAATCTTAAACCGTTCCTCAAGTCACGTGTTCCTCGTGCCTTTCTGTAATTCATTTCTACGCTGGCAGTCACATGGCACCGGCAGTAATCCAGAGATTACTACCTTTGAGGTCCTCCTCTTTAATTTCTCTCCTAGCTCACTGAATTCTCCCTGCGGGTCCTCATCTCGTTTTTTTTCCGTTGGTGCCTGTATGCAACAAGACAACTGGCTGTACACGATCCCCTTTTCGAATGCTGTTCAGCCGATTGGCGACATCCCTCGCCTGAGCACCTGGGAGGCAACATAACTCTCCAGAATTGCTGATGCTCCACAGTGAGTCCAACCGCGGCTCCAGAGTGGCCACGCGGGCAAACAAGTGCTGCAGCTGGACACACTTCTTGCAAGTGCAAGTTTAGAAAATCTTTACAAGGATTTGCAAGATTTTCACTGGTTGGATATGAGAACGAAACTGAATAGGCTTCGTCAGATTCCCAGGAGCTTCAGGGCTTAGAGATGGCCTCACAGACTCTTATAAAATCATGAGGAAGACAGACAAAGTAAATAGTCAGGGAGCACTTTTTCACAAGACACGCGAGTTCAAATCTACATAGCAAACATTTAATGTGAGAGAGGAAAAATTTAAAAGGGATGTGAGGGACACATGTTTTTCACACAGCACTTTCCTGTGTGTGGAATGAATTGCCACATTTAGTGGCAGAGTCTGGTGCACTCACAACATTACAAAGGCTTCTGAATGGGTGTGTAGACAGGAAGACCTCGGAGAGATAAGGCACAAATATTGTGAGATATGTATGGATTAATTTCGGTTATCTATTTAGCAAGGGCAAGTTGGATCGCGGGATTTGTTTCCATGCTCGACAACTCTGAGATGCTCCAGCCACCGGCAACGGTTTGAATAAACCATTTGCAAAAAAACGCATGATGTTTGTTACTCAGTCAGCGAGTTTGGCTATTTTGTTTGGAGGGTGGATGGGCCCAACCGATCCAAAGATTAAGGTTTTCCGGATATTTGCTGCCAATGACCATTCTTCTTGACACTGTCCCAAGTTCGCCATCAAAGATTTTGGCTAAAGAAAAATACCTCACATATCGCATTACCCACTTTCATCTCCAGCGAATCCAAAACCTGACAGCTCTTTACGTGGAACAGAATCAGAACTGAAAAGGCAGTACCATGATCAGACACACCGAAGCTTAAGTGCTGTCTGTGATGCACTGTGAGTCGTCTCTGACATGAACCGCTCGTACAAGTAACAGCGAGGCAATTCCAAACCTACTGGAGATTTAGTTTATTGCCAAGTCCCAGAAAGTGCTCAAGTATCATAAAACAAAGCAGAACAACAACGAACCAATAAAAGTGAACATTTCCAATTGTATCCGTGATGAAATTAGGCCATCAATGCCCCGGTGATCACCTTTCTCCCTCACCAGGACAGTAATGAAGGAAATGAAAGTATAGCAACGTTTCACATCGCGATTGCCCACCTTTTCACCACAGCATCAAATAACGTCGAACAGATTCAATGCAGGATCTTCTTTCGAAATAACGGTGAAGTAACTATGTCCATTCACTTTCAGAGTAAACGGGGAACAACACAAGTTGTCTGGAATATGAATAACCAACATAGACTACTTGGGTTACAGATTCTACTGATGCACAGATTTTCATATGAAAAGGTACCTTGGGTGATTGCCCTACACCCAGAAATCTTCTGGCTGCCTTCTGTTTGCCCTGTCACATTAACCTTGTGCTGCTCTAATCGAATTTGCAGTTCTTGCCATTTGTCCGTATTGCTACTAGGGATAGCTGGTCATGGCAACTCGTGACTGCCACACAAATTATTTGCCAAAATTGGATTGTCCCGCAACGTGATTCGCAGTGCACGAACTTCGCAACGATGATATGCCACGCGGCAAGTTACAAAGCACGCTTCCATTTATTAAAGTCAGTTTCTGGGAACTGACAACCAGATTCCTCCTTACACTCGGAATTATGACAACACATAAACCAACAGCCTCTCTCAGAGACAAGCGACCAATGCCCATCTTGTGCCGGACAAACGTAGTTGACAAGATTGCACGCAGGGACTGCACAGAAAACTATAGAGGAGAAGCAGACAGACGACTATCGATAAACCCCATGCACAGCTGTTCCTTGTAGGTACACACAGGGCACTGAGTCTCTCTGACTTCGGAACTTGGGACTCGGATTATATGATTCTCTGCAGCACTGGTTTACTTCCTTGTGTGAGGTAACTCCCGATGGAACATATGTAAAACACGATAGCTGATTGAGAAAAACGTCCAAATTAGTACCCAAGAGACGTATTTCTGTTGTGTTTCTGGTCCTGTTCCTGACATGACATCCAGCATTGTACTTATTGTGTGCTTCCTGACGGTTCGGTGGATGCTTCCGTGATTGCATTGTGTGCAGTAATCTGCGTTTCAGCTGCAATTACGTGCGTTTGAAACCCAGGACCACCTGCCTCTATTCTGTTTTCTTCTTCACATGCGCAATTGCAACACAGTAAACGATCAATTAATATTGGAAAATGACGTGTGAAAAGCCCAGTTTCCGTGGCAATTATGCAATGGTTAGAAATTACATTGATTCAGGAGATAAGGATGGAAAATGTGTTTGGGTAGAGATGAGGAACATTGAGGAAAGAGGAAACCAGCCGGTGTAGCTTACAAGAACATTAACAGTAACCACAGTGTAAAAAAAAAACGTACAGGAAAAGTACCGCCGGTGAATGCTAAAAGAAGGCAAGAATCATTTCCCTTCTTCCACTCCCGTTTGAATTGTAAAGAAACTTTGAAGAAAAACAATCGACAAGTCATATATGCAACATCGAACAACGTGCGTCATACTTTGGCCATTGATTACCGTAGATTAGAATACTTACAATATGGAAACAGGTCCTTCGGCCCAGCATCTCCACACCGACCCGCCCCAGCCCAAATGCATTCCTCTCCATTCACCCCGTCAATTTAGCACGGCCATTTCACCTAACCGGTACATTTTTGGACTATGGGAGAAAACCAGAGCAAGTGCATGCAGCCACGGGGAGAATGTGCAAACTCCACACATTCAGTTGCATGAGGCGGGAATTGACCCTGACTCTGTGGTATTGTGAAACAGCAGCGCTCACGATGGTGTCAGCGTTAGATGGGACTTATTTGCCGTCTTTTATTGGGAAAAATCTCTTTCATTGTGAGCATCTGGAAAGACCAGCTCTTTCGCCAGAAAAAGAAATGAATATGTCACTAACCTTGGATTGTTTCATGTCCAAGAACACTCAGATCAAAACCTCTCTTGATCAGCTCTGCTGATCATGTTTGCAAAGACATCTGGCAAATTGCCAAAGTGGGATTGTCCTTTCAATCAATAATTTTGACTCAGTTTGGCTGCAAATATCTTTTCCTAACTTTGTGTTTTTCTTCCTTTACGTTGGTGTCTCGCACCTTACAATTCACAGCAGAGGTGGGAGAGGAGAATGGAAGCATTTAGCTCATCAAGTCAACGGCAGCTTTCAATGAGATTACGGCTGATTTGGTCAATGCTTAACACAGCTGAGCTGTTTGTAGTCATGGCCGAGTGGTTAAGGCGATGGATCAGAAATCCATTGGGGTTTGCTCACATAGTTTCGAATCCTGCTGACTACGTTATGAATGCTTTCCTGCTGGTATACTTTTCGCTCAAAGTTCAGAAAAAACTATTTTGAGAACCAGGCCGGTAATTTGATTAGACTTGGGAAACTCGAGTTCTTCATCAGAAATGTTCCATATTTAAAACATTATCTCTGTTTCTCTTTCCAGATACACTGCTCAACACATCGGGTTTCTGCAGCTGTTATTGAACGTCCTGAGCAGAAGTGTTGCTTTTCATAAGATTCCTTTAATCCCTGTCCACTGTTCTCTGACTCGGGTCACTGGCAACACTTCCTCCTGCTCGTCAAAGTGCTCATTCCCCACCGCTCCCTCTCCCATCATTTGAAACAACCGCAGGAAATCGCCACTTAACCATCTTTGTTCCAAATTGAAACTCATCAGCCTCGGGAATCTCTCCACCAAACGGGACTTCTCATCCCTGGACATGGTGCAAACCAGAGGATTGTGAAGAGCTATTGTGAAAATATTGTCAGTTGGCAGTTGAAAAAATGTTTAGGAAGCAAACCATATAATTTAGGTTCCAGCTTTGTAAATCTTGAGAAACTCTTTGGGAAATGGAATCAGAGGAGAATGAAGAAGTGTGAACCATCGGACCGAGTAGAGGACGGGACATTGACTCTGATGTTCTCGGGACAGGAACTGATCTGAGACATTGAAATCATTCTCGCTCATGTACGTGAGGAATGCAAACTTCATCTGGACTCTGGGACAATGAAAAACTCTGGAACACTCAAGACAATATCCAAATATTTACTGGGATCACTACAGTACGAGTACTATAGATGAGTCATTTTTTGCCCAGTGTGTGCAGGAGGGCTTCCTGACACAGTACGTACACATGCCTTCAAGGGACGAAGCCACTTTCTATTTAGTACTGGGTAACGAGACTGGCCAGGTTTTAGATTCGGAAGTAGGTGAGCACTTTGGAGACAGCGATCACAATTCTCTCAGGTTTACTTTCGTGATTGTAAGGGATAGGTGTACTCCACGGAGCAAGTGTTTCAGCTGGTGGAAGGGAAATTACGATGCAATGAGGTAAGATTTAGGAAGCGTAGCATGGGGTAGGAAACTGCAGGGGGTGAGCACATTAAAATGTGGAGCTTATTCAACGAAAAGCTCCTGTGTGTCCTAGATAAGTATGTACCTGTTAGGCAGGGAGGAAGATATAGAACGCGTGAGCCGTGGTTTACTAAGGAAGTGGAATCCCTGGTCAAGAAGAACAAGAAGTCTTATGTTAGGACAAAACGTGAAAACTCAGTTAGAGGTCTAGAGGGTTCCAACGATATCAGGAGAGACCTAAAAAGAGAGCTGAGAAGAGCCAGGAGGAGACATGAGAAGTTGTTGGCAGATAGGATCAGGGTTAACCCTAAGGCTTTCCATAGGTATGTCAGGAATAAAAGAATGACGAGAGTTAAATTTGGGACAATCAAGGATAATAGTGGGAAGTTGTGTGTGGAGTCAGAGGAGATTGGGGAAGCATTAAATAAATATTAATCGACAGTGTTCGCTATAGAAAATGAAAATGTTGGCGAGGAAGATACAGAGCTACTTGCGTCTAGACGAGAAGAGATTGAGGTTCACTAGAAAGAGATATTAGAAATACTGCAGAGTGTGAAAATAGATAAGTCATCTGGGCCGGATGGGAGCGATCTGATTTTGTTTAGCAAATGCAGTGCAGGAAGGTACAAATCAAGCTGATGCTTACAACGGCTCGTTTTGATTCGCTAATTTCAGTGAAGTGGCGGCGCCAATAAAAGGTGTCACGCATCTCGTCTAATTCCACATCCTGAGCTCGAAATGACCAGAGGTTTCTCGCCGAGTTTCTGCAGAGTCTTGTTTGGACGACACCATGACACTTTTTCACTGGAGTGGATCATGAAATCGCGTCGTGACTGTGAATAAAACGATGGAAACTTCCAGCAGAGAAGGAGGCGACCCTGAAGCAGGCAGCTGAGGACAAATGTTTCTCCTTTGCCAGTGAAAGGCACTGCTTCACAAATTGGAAACTTCGAAGTGAAGCAATGTTGGTGATTATCTTCGGTGCTTGTTCACCTTTTTAATTCTGATTCCGTGAAAGTCCATGGCATTACATATCGACATTCTGCCAAGTGCAGGCGTGTCTCTTGGGCCCGTGGCGTAATGGATAACGCGTCTGACTTCGGATCAGAAGATTGTAGGTTCGAGTGCTACCTGGCTCGACGGGGAATGTTTCGCTTTAACCGTGGTATACGCTGACGCTCCCCTGTGAAGTCCTCTCGGGACATCGCCTCTGTGCTTCCGCATGTAAAGCTTGCATTCGTCCTCTTGTCCATTTCAAATTCCAGCTCTCTGTCAGTTTAGCGATATCTTCTGGTGTGTCTCCCTCTGTGGGTGAAAATGAGCACGAGTTCCTCAAAAGAGTTACAATTCGTTGTGGAAGTGTCGCACGTCTGTCACATTATTGTGCCATGGAAGAACATAGGATAACCTCATTGTCATTTGACCTGGAAACATTAGAACACACGAGACTTTGGGCCAAAGATCGAAACTGCGACTGGAATAGATGGCTCTCTGATTAGCCGCAATGCACAATGGGCGGAATGGCCTTTTCCCACTTTGTAAATCTTCGAGGACAATTTGAAAAAAATCTGCAACGAAAATGTTCTGACAGGGTGTTTTATTTACACCAAATACGATAGTATCTATCGCCTTGTCTTGTTATTTACTTGTGAGGATTCGGTATTCTCAGCACCGTGGCCCGGATCGTATTCCCGCTCATGGAATGGTTGTATTATTCAGCAAACATATCGGTGTACCAGTACTTCTGCCGATTTTCCGATGCTGGCAGGTCATTGGTTTTGTCCAAAACATTATGAAGGTTAACATAAAACAAATAGCTGCAGGTGCTGGAAATCTGAGCCAAAAACGAAAATTGTTTGTGCAGCGGAGCATGACTGGCAACAGAAACGTCGACTCTCCTGCTCCTCGGATGCAGCCTGACCTGCTGTGCTTTTCCAGCATCACTCTGATCTAAAGTCAGGTTTCCAGCATCTGCAGTCCTCACTTTTGACTAGTTCCTTCAGTGTCTCTGGTTCCCAATTCAAGAACTCCATCTCTAGCGGTTTCATGTTTGTACCTCCGTGCTGAGGAGTTGAAGAGTGAAGAAAAGTAACTCACCTCCTCCATCTCTGGGGTAATTAGGGACTGAAAATGAATCGTGTCACATTGAAATATATCTACATGCGAATTAATCTCTGTCTTTTATTGTGAACCATCTCTTTCATTGTAACCATCAGGAAAGATATTTCGTTCGCCAGAAAAAGAAATGAATATGTCGCTAACCTTTGTTTGCTTCAGGTCCGAGAATACTCAGATCAATAGCTCCCTTGCTTACCTCTGCTGGTCATGTTCGGAAAGAGATCTAGCAAATTGCCAAGTGTGATTTTCCTTTCAATAAATCATTTTGACTCAGTTTGCCTGCAAATATCTTTTCCTACCTTTGTGCTTTTCTTCTTGTACATTGGTGTCTCGCACCTTACAAATGGCAGCAAAGGTACGAAAGGAGATGGGAGCATTTCGCTCATCAAGTCAACGGTAGCTTTCAATGAGATCACGGCTGATTTGGTCAATGCTCAACCAACGCGAGCTGTCTGCAGTCATGGCCGAGTGGTTAAGGCGATGGATTAAAAATGTATTGGGGTTTCCTCACGTAGGATCGAATCCTGCTGCCTACGTAATAAATGCTTTTCTACTGGTACAATTTTCGCTCAAAGTTCAGAGAAACTATTTTGTGAACCAGGCCGGTAATTTGATTAGACTTGGGAAACTCGAGTTCTTCATCAGAAATGTTCCATATTTAAAACATTATCTCTGTTTCTCTTTCCAGATACACTGCTCGACACATCGGGTTTCTGCAGCTGTTATTGAACGTCCTGAGCAGAAGTGCTGCTTTTCATCAGATTCCTTTAATCCCTGTCCACTTTTCTCTGACTCGGGTCACTGGCAACACTTCCTCCTGCTCGTCAAAGTGCTCATTCCCCACCGCTCCCTCTCCATCATTAGAAACAACCGGAGGAAATCGCCACTTAACCATTTTTGTTCCAAAGTGAAACTTATCAGCCTCGGGAATCTCTCCACCAAACGGGACTTCTCATCCTGGACATGGTGCAAGCCAGAGGATTGTGAAGAGATACTGTGAAAATATTGTCAGTTGGCAGTTGAAAAAATGTTTACGAAGCAAACCATATAATTTAGGCTCCAGCTTTGTAAATCTTGAGAAACTCTTTGGGAAATGGAATCAGAGGAGAATGAAGAAGTGTGAACTGTCGGACCGAGTCGAGGACGGGACATTGACTTTGAATTTCTCGGGAAAGGAACTGATGTGAGACATTGAAATCATTCTCGCTCACGTACGTGAGGAATGCAAACTTCATCTGGACTCTGTGACAATGAAAAACTCTGGAACACTCAAGACAATGATGTGTTTCTGTCCGCCGAGCTGGAAGTTTTTGTTGGAAACGTTTCGTCCCCTGTCTAGTTGGCATCCTCAGTGCTTGGGAGCCTCCTGTGAAGCGCTTCTGTGGTGTTTCCTGCGGCATTTATAGTGGCCTGTCCTTGCCGCTTCCTGTTATCAGTTTCAGCTCTCCGCTGCAGTGGCTGGTATATTGGGTCCAGGTCGATGTGTTTGTTGATGGAGTTTGTGGATGAGTGCCATGCTTCTGGGAATTCCCTGGCTGTTCTTTGTTTGGCTTGCCCTATAATAGTAGTGTTGTCCCACTCGAATTCATGTTGCTTGTCGTCTGTGTGTGTGGCGACGACGCATAGTTGGTCGCTTTGTTTCGTGGCTAGTTGATGTTCCTGGATGCGGATCGTTAGCTGTCTTCCTGTTTGTCCTATATAGTGTTTTGTGCAGTCCTTGCATGGGATTTTGTATCCTACATTAGTTTTGCTCATGTTGGGTATCGGGTCCTTAGTTCTGGTAAGCTGTTGTCTGAGTGTGGCTGTTGGTTTGTGTGCTGTTAAGAGTCCTAGTGGTCGCAGTAGTCTGGCTGTCAGTTCGGAGATGTTCTTGATGTGTGGTAGTGTGGCTAGTCCTTTGGGTTGTGGCATGTCCTCATTCCGTTGTCTATCCCTTAGGCATCTGTTGATAAAATTGCGAGGATATCCGTTTTCGGCGAATACCTTGTATAGGTGTTCCTCTTCCTCTTTTTGCAGTTCTGGTGTGCTGCAGTGTATTGTGCCCCTTTTGAATAGTGTCTTGATGCAACTTCGTTTGTGTAATTTGGGGTGGTTGCTCTCATAATTCAGGACTTGGTTTGTGTGTGTGGCTTTCCTGTGTACCTTTGTGGTGAATTCTCCGTTAGGTATTCTCTGTACCATCACGTCTAGGAATGGGAGTTGGTTGCCCTTTTCTTCCTCTCTGGTGAATCGGATTCCTGTGAGTGTGGAGTTGATGATCCTGTGTGTTTTCTCTATTTCCGTGTTTTTAATGATTACAAAGGTGTTATCCACGTATCTGAACCAGTGTTTGGGTTGAATTTGCGGTAAAACTGCTCTAACCTTTGCATTACTGCTTCTGCTATGAGTCCCGAGATCGGTGAGCCCATGGGTGTTCCGTTGATTTGTTCGTATATCTGGTTGTTGAATGTGAAGTGTGTTGTGAGGCACAAGTCCCAAGATTTAGGAAGATTAGGTAAGATTTAGGAAGCGTAGAATGGGGTAGGAAACTGCAGGGGGTGAGCACATTAAAATGTGGAGCTTATTCAAGGAAAAGCTCCTGTGTGTCCTAGATAAGTATGTACCTGTCAGGCAGGGAGGAAGATATGGAACGCGTGAGCCGTGGTTTACTAAGGAAGTGGAATCCCTGGTCAAGAAGAACAAGAAGTCTTATGTTAGGACAAAATGTGAAAACTCAGTTAGAGCGCTCGAGGGTTCCAACGATATCAGGTAAAATCTAAACAGAGAGCTGAGAAGAGCCAGGAGGAGACATGACAAGTTGTTGGCAGATAGGATCATGGTTAACCCTAAGGTTTTCCATAGGTATGTCAGGATTAAAAGAATGACGAGAGTTAAATTTGAGACAATCAAGGATAATAATGGGAAGTTGTGTGTGGAGTCAGAGGAGATTGGGGAAGCGCTAAATAAATATTTTTCGACAGTGTTCGCTATAGAAAATGAAAATGTTGGCGAGGAAGATACTGAGAGACTTGCGTCCAGAGTACTAGAGATTGAGGTTCACAAGGATTAGGTGATAGAAATACTGCAGAGTGTGATAACAGACAAGTCCCCTGGGCCGGATGGGATCTGTCCTAGTATCCTCTGGGAAGCAAGGGAAAAGATTGATGAGCCTTTCGCATCGATCGTCAAATCATCGTTATCTACTGGAATAGTGCCTGTGGAATGGAGCATAGCATACGTTGTTCCCGTGTTCAAAAAGTGTCGTACAGACAACCCTGGTAATTACAGACCAGTGAGTCTCACTGCAGTTGTTGGTAACGTGTTGGAAAAGGTTATTATGGATAGGATTTATGACCATCTGGAAAAGGATAATCTGATCAGGGACAGTCAGCACGGTTTTGTGATGGGTCGGCCTTACCTAACGAATCTTATTGACGTTTTTGACAAAGTGACCAAACAGGGAGATTACAGTAAACCAATTGATGTGGTGTATATGGGTTTCAGAACGTTGTTCGATAAGGTTCCCCACAATAGGCTATTATACAAAATGCGGTGGAATGGAATTGTGGGAGAGATTGCAGCTTTGATCAGTAATTGGCTTGCCAATAGAAAACAGTGCTGTAGTTAATGGAATATGTTCTTCTTGGTGTCCATGTACTGGCGGCGTACCACAAGGGTCGGTGTTAGGTCCACTGCTGTTACATGAAATCTAACCTTGCCAATCAGTCTCCCATGGGGAACATTGTTGAACGCCTTACTGAAGTCCATATAGATCACATTTACTGCTCTTCCCTCATCAATCTTCTTTGTTACTTCTTCAAAAAACTCAATCAAGTTTGTGAGACATGATTTCCCACGCACAAAGCCATGTTAACTGTCCCGAATCAGTCCTTGTCTTTCCAAATACATGTACATTCTGTTCCTCAGGATTCCCGCCAACAATTGGAGTATTCTTGGCAGATGCAGTTTCATGTCGGGGATGCGAGGTCATATACTTTGTTGGGAAGAATCAAAAGACACGCTACTATTAAAATCGATAGAAACGCAAAAGATGTGCAGTGCAGAGGAGTCTCAGTGTTCTTATACATGAAACGAACATATTTATTCCTTGGTGGCAAAAGAAAGCCTTTTCTGATGCTCACAATTAAAGAGATGGTTTCCAAGAAAATAGGAAAATTAAGTCACCAGTAGAGTAATCAATTACCAAGATATCCCTCGTAATGTTTTATGGGACATGTGGGATGTTTTTGATTATGGTTCTCCAAACATTTTTACAATGGATCCGAGAGTTTAAGATGGGAAGTTAAGATCACGCATGACTATTGCCATTTTTGACACTCACACACAATATTTTTTCCGTGTACGATTTATTTCGCTTTGTGGTTACTGCAAGTGGGCTTGTAAACTACACATGCTTGTGAGTTCATTCCTCACAGTTCCTCAACTCCAGCCAAACAGACTTTACATCCTTATTTCCTGAGTCAAGGTAATCTCTAACCATTGCATAAATGTCATGAAAACTTCGATATTTCACAGGCCTCTGTATATCATCTTACAATATTAATTGATCCTTTACTGTATTGCGGTTGCACATAAGAAGAGAAAAATAGCATCGAAAATGGTGGACCTCCGCTTCACACACCCGTTATTGAAGCGAAAATGCAGATTACTGCCCATAATACGATCGTGGAAGCATGTGCCGAACCCTCAGGAAACACAGAATAAGTGCAGTGCCACAGGGCATGTCAGGGACAGCACCAGAAAGACAACAGAAATGCTGCTATGAGCTCCTATTTTGGATATATTTCTTAATGAGCAATAGAGTGTTACATGTGTTCCATCAGGAGTTACCTCACACAAGGAAGTAACCAGTGTTGCAGACGGTCATATCATCCGACTTCCAAGCCCTGGAATCAGAGACATTCAATAATCTGTGCATAACTGCAAGGAACAGCTGTCCGAGGCGTTTACAGTCCAAATGAAATTATGAATGCAGCTCTCTAGTTGTCAACCTCTTTCCCCTGTGTCGTGTTTCGTGCAGTCCCAGCGTCGAATCTCGTCAACCACATTTGACCTGCACATGATGCGTAGTGGGCCTTGTTTTCTCGTGAGTTGTTGTCTGAGTGAGGCTCTCGGTTTCTGTGCTGTCATAAGTCCGAGTGTTCGCAGGAGTCTGGATATCGTTTTCCAGAATTTGTTTTTAATACAGGGAAGCATGATTTAAAAATTACCTCAAAGCATATCCTCGTTGCGAACTTTGTGTGCCATTCATCTGTGAATAAAGGTGTGTGGATATTGGTTCTTGGCAAAGAATTTGTGTGGGCGTCAGTCCAGCAGTCCCTAGTAGCAATACGTAAAAACGGCAAGGGCCACACATTCGACTAGAATAGCACAACAATAATAGGACAGGGCAAGCAGAAGACAGCCAGACAATTCCTGGAAGCAGGGCACTCATCCACGGATTCCATCCGTTGGACCCAATCTGCAATCCCAACAAACGGAAGCAGCGGGAATGAAACCAAATGAATTCGTACCAAAACATGAGAGCATCGTTTTACAGGAACCTCTGCAGCGCTGAGAATGTCACCCAGACACGCGAGGAAAAGTCTGCAAACCATCTTCCTAGCGTCACCGAACTTTTCAACAAGAACTCCAGAAGCATCCAAACTTCACATCTTTCTGCTCCAAAACACTCCGCTTTTCCACAACAGAAAATTGCACACTCAACTACCGCATGTAAGATGAGAATACCAGCCCCTGCACTACCAAGGGCGGCAGTAAGAGCGAGGGGAAACAGCTGTCACTGTCATTCCACAGCGACAAACGCTCTCTTTGAAAGGTACATTTTCGTATGAATGTCGGGGCTGCAATAGAATATGGGAACTAAACAGCCTGCGCTGTGTATTCATATTCTGGACAATGTGAGTTGTTCACAGCTTTCCCTGAAAGTGAGTGGACATCGTTATTTCACCGCTGCTGTGAATCCAGATCCTGCACTGAATCTGCTCCCTCGTTTATTGTTCTTGTGGCTAAAAGGTGGGCAATCGCAATGTGAAACTTTGTTATATTTCTCTCATTTCCTTCATTACTGTCCTGGTGAGGGAGGCTGGAGGTTGACTCGCTCGATCAGATGGAGGCACCAACGTATTGTTGACCTAATTTAATCGAGAATATAATTGGTAATATTCACTTTGCATGGGACAGGTTTCTGTTTTGTTTTATGTTACTTGAGCACTTTCTGTTACTTGGCAATGCACTAAATCTCCAGAATGTCGGGAAGCTCCGTTTCGAATTGCTTCGGTGCTATTTGTGTGAGCAGTTCTTGACATACACGTCTCGCACTGCCTCACAGACAGAAGTAATGAGTTTGTGTGTCTGATAATGACTCTGCCTTTTGAGTTTGCACCTTGTCCACGTTAAGAGCTGTCAGTTTTGGATTCACTGGAGAGTTGATGGGACAACACGATTTGTGAGGTTTTTTTTTAGTCAACGAAATTATTTGATGGAGAACTTGGGAATGTATCAAGAATAATGGTCATTGTCTGTAAATGTCTGGAAAACATTCCTCTGTGTCATTTCAAAACATTACGCCTCAAGAAAAAATAAAATTCAAACACGCTGACTTAGTAACAAACAGCATGCGTTTTTGCAAGTGGTCTATTGAAACTGTTGTCAGGTACTGGAGTGTCACAGAATTGCCGAGCACGGAAGCAAACCTTCCTATCCAACTTGCACCTGCTGAACAGATGACCGTAACTAATCTAAACATATTTACCAATATTTGTCCCTTATCTCTCCTGTCTGCATACCCATTCAGATGCCTTTGAAGTGTTGTGAGTGCACCAAACTCTGCCACGAAATGTGGCAATTTATTCCACACGCACAAAAATGTCTGTATTAAAAACAAGTGTCACTCACATCCCTTTCAAATTGTACTGCTCTCACATAAAACCTATGCTATCTCGCTTTAAACTCACGTGACTTCTGAAAAAGTGTAGATTGACTATGTTCTCTGCTCGTCTCCCTCATGATTTTGTAAACGTTTCTAAGGACATCCCTCAGGCCTGAAGCTCCGGGGAAAACTGTCGAAGAATATTCAGCTTCTCACTAATGTCCATACCGTGCAAACCTTTCAAATCGTTGTCAGTATTTTTTTAATTATGCGAAGGTATTCATAGAGAGTGCCAGGGGAAATTGCCTGAACTGAAGCGATGCTGAAACATTAGTCTTGACAGGTTTGGCGCTTAGTTATCGTCAGGGAGTGTCGCCGAGGGGTTTAATGTAGGTAAAAACAATGAATGCAGATGCTGTAGACAAGATTGAGGATTAGTGGTGCTGAAGAGCGCAGCAGTTCAGGCAGCCTCCGAGGAGCAGTAAAATCGACGTTTCGGGCGAAACCCTATATTCCTGATGAAGGGCTTTCGCCTGGAACGTCGATTTTACTGCTCCTCGGATGCTGCCTGAACTGCTGTGCTCTTCCAGCACCACTAATCCTGAGAGGTTTAATGTGCTGGGTTTAGGGTCCAGTCTCTATTGCGTCGTGGGTTTGAAACCCAACTTTGCAATGGAATAACTGCAGGCAGCTTTTTATGACAGAACTACACAGGTGCTGATATTGCTTTATGGGTGTCTTTGTTACTCCTCGGGTCTCTCACCCTCTCTGCGATAAACACGGGAACATGAGTAACTGATTCTTAAAATAATGAGAACTACTGCTGTCCACAGCCGCTCAAGCACTGTGCGTTTGGATGAGTACACACACAATTTTGCTGCCAGTTGCTGTGTCTCAAATGGTCAGAGCAATTGGATGAAATGTTGGTTGTCCTAGCCCAAAAAGAGCACAGAGCCTCAAATATTTCACATCAAGTATTGAGACCGACCATATACTGACAATACTACCACGAGAACCCATCCATAATTGACCCTGAGTCCACAGTGAATAAGACGGTAACGTGCAGCAGAATGTGACCCCACTCTCTACAAGCCCCTGCTGCCACCAGAAAGGGCCCACTGCAGTTTTAATCAGCGGCTTCCTGCCCAGCCCTGGGACACAGCTCATGGAAACTCCTTCCTCAGGAATGGGTGTTACCGTGTGAAAGGGTAAAAAATTCTAATTCAAATTGTAAATGGCTTCAGAAGATTGTTCCTGTTTTTAAAACATTTTATAATCAGAATTCCTGTCTCGAATATTAGAAGTGGTAAACTTTGTAGGCAGGTAGAACAAAGAAAGTGTTGATTGTAAGGACTCTGTCTCTTCAGCAGATGGGATTCCCGACACTCTAATCAGAAATGATTTGGTTTCCTGAGGTATTTTCCCGATTGATTTGCAGTCTGCCAGAGTGTCTAGGAATCAGTTCGGTGACCTAAGGATCAGGGTCAAAATATGAACATATTAAAAGAGAATCGTAAATCCCGGGGCAAGGCCTAAATGGATTGTCATGGTCTGAAGGAATAAATCTGAGAATTGAAAGACTTGAATAATGTTATTTGCAATGGGGAGGAATGAACGAGATTTTTGAAAATTGCCGTGTCAACTGAATTAAACTCAGTATGAAATCATAAATTAACCAACACCAATCCTGTCCTGGTTCGCTCAGTCGGTAGAGCTTGAGACCTTTAATCTCAATGATGTGGGGTCGAGACCCACGCAGGGCGCTGTTGTTTGCTAATCGGTTTGCCGCTCTCCATTAATGTTGCAAGAGCGAATTCACTTGCTGAGGCAGGTTTTGTTTACACATTTTTTCCTCCGTTTTTGATCATCTTTTGGTTTCTGAGTGAAAACTGTCTCCACTGTACTTCAGGTGCAAGAGACAAGGTTATCAGTTCAGCCGAATATGCTACAAACGATGTTCCTTCCAAAACGTGAGGTACCATTCCAAACGTGCCCCAACCAAAATGTCCAGAGACGTCGAATGCGAATGGCCACATGACAGTGACAGCTGGATGTCAAATGGTGCTGTAATAGAATTAACTGAATGAGAATGCTCTGATGGAAACCGAATGGAACTCTCCCTGAAATTTTCCCATAAACTCGGTAAATGATGCTGTTGTGTACCCATATGGGTTTACGTCATGAACAGCTTATTGTCAGTAACATGGATGGGGGTGATGCAGGATAGTGAGGTTTCTGTGTGGGTCAGAAGTGATTTGTTCGTACAGGGAATTCAAACGTCCACAGAGCAGACATAGCTGATTGGTCCAGGATCAGACTTCTCTCTTCTGTTTCAGTACCAAAAAAAGATATTGCGGGAAAATCTCAGCAGATCTGGTAGAATCTTGGAATGGAAAACCGAGTTAAGTCTTCAAGACCAGTGACACTTATTTCTCCATGTCCATCTCCGTCTACCTTTTTATTGAATATCTCCTGACTCTCAACTTTATACTCAGTTTGTCTTTTATTACTCCGTCTCCAAACATTCTCCCAGTCTCAAAATTTAATAGCAGAACTTTTCCATCTCTCACCTCGCCGAGTTATGAGAGGACTTCGAAATGCACGATCAACCTCTGTTTCTATTTCCTTAGATACTGGATGGCCAGAGACCAGAAGGCATCGGAGGATAGTTAGAGCTTTCAGCCCATCTGGTCGCCCGCCATTCAGTCATAACTCATATCGTTCCCAAACCAATTTTCAGCCTTCTATCTGTGACACTTAGCTCCCCTGAATTTAGGATCCAGTCTTTTTCCCAGAGTGCGAATGAAACGGTCCCAACCGTCTCCACATCAGCTGGCAGCTGTTACACCGTATCTGTGTGTGATCGAGCTCAGTTTCAGTCCCACACAGCAAACACGTCCGTTCTGAGGATTGCAATCCCCACTGCATGACAGATCGATCGGGTCTCTGACCCCACGGTTTTTCTGCGAGGCAGTAGTTAGCTCCTTCACCACCCACGGCAAGGACTGATGCTTCAAAATGTGGGGACAAAGAACGATAGGCACAAGAGTTTGTACAGGTTCGGTCGAAAGGGTTATTGTCAACATCAGTGGAGTCCCTGCTTCAGAGTATGGGTTTGAATCCCTCCAAACCCTTCCTACTCATATACCATTTCAAATGCCTCTTAAATGTTGCAATTAGAGGAGCCTCCACCACATCCTCTGGCAACCATGGCAGCACATACACGAATACATTGTCACTGCAAATCCCCTCTTAGGATCTCGCCTTTTTGAGCTGAAACTATCTCGCTGTTCATTCAATGTCGCTATGTCTAATTCTTGGAACTCCCTCCCTATCGACATCATGGCAGTATCACTGTGTTGAGCACTTCCAGGACGAAGTGAAGTAACTTACCATCTCAATCTCTTGAGTAATTATGGTTGGGCAGTGAAGCCTATCCCAAAGAGTGACGTGCATTCTCCAGAATTTCGTTTGAAAAAGCTGCAGTTTCCAAGTGGACACCCGAAAGTGGTCCGGAACAAGTGTAAAGTTTCGAAGGGAAGGTAGGATAAACTGAAAGTCAATGATAACTGGAATGCATGAGGCAGAAAGTGAGTGAGGAGCTGTTGGTACAAGGATCAATGTCAGTGCTAATGGTTTAGCCCTTACTGCCCATTGTTAACACCGACTCACACACCACTCCTGGTAAATTCACCACAATTACCCTGGTCTCTTGGTATGAGTTTCCCTCTGCGCATATTCACGCGGTAAATCGGCCCAGGGATGATGAACGCATACTGTTTATCCCGTCAGGTTAAAGAGGTGAAGGCATCCGTTTGAAATCAAAGCAAGAAGAGATTGCCTCTTCCTGTACATTTTCAGTGGAGAGTCGCCAGTTGCGAACTACTTTCCTGCACAAGCGGACGTTGATATAAATTCTCATCGAGCAGCTTTATTGCAGAAAGGTGGTCCGATTAACTGTGATCAAATACTTCATTAAATGCCCTTATTGATTTGAAGAACAGTGTCTGTGGTTTCGTCAGTTAAAGCATATGGTAATAACTAGGCGTTAATGTTGTCAAATGCTGTCAAATGTTCTGTACATTGAAAGTTAATTGTTTAAACTTCTTGTAAAAGCCGTATTGTTTATCCAACATCGCGAAAGTGACGGTTCAGCATGCTTCTTGTGTTTGAGTTCAGTCCGTTGTTATTTCGTGCTACCAAGCCGTACCGCCTGATGTGGACCCATTAATCTATGTTCTATCCTGCTAATTCAACGCAGCGTTCTATTTACTCTGTTCGACAAGGATTTGTCTATCTCTTCTACTATTATTCTCCGTCCGTCTTTTCAAGTTTTTTGGGAATAATGAAGAGATGCAGGAGACACTGCAGACTTGCAGGACAATGTTTTAGTAATAACGCATCCAATGGCTCTCATTGTCTGCTGTCACCATTCATTGATTTTAGGCAAACGGCAATGGCATCATAGAAATCCTATAATTGGAGTGAAACTGCTTTTTTTCTGTTCTATTATGAATACTATTTAGAATTGTAAAAGATCATAACGTTTTGAGTGAACAAATGTCACCTGATCTCAGACCTAAGTAACATAGACATTACTTGGAGACTGTGAGCCTAGTTCTACACACTCTGGCCGGGGGGGGGGGGGGGGGGGGGGGAGAGAAAGCCACGGAACAGGCTCCGATTTTAACACTTTTCCAAGAGTAGAAAAGAAAAATGAGGGATATTGACAGACAGAGAGTGGGAGAATGTAGAAGAGAGTGAGATGGTACAGAGAGACAAAGGGAGACAAACAGAAATTCTCCATTCACCATGGCTGCTCATCGACATAAAGGAGAAGAAAAAGGTCATGAAGGCCAGCCTTTCACCAACTCAGGGCAACAGCAACAGCATTACAGCCGATAAAGGAATTTTGCATTTTTATAGATGACATCTGTCAGCTCATGAGAGATTCTGGTAAGTATGATGTTTCGGGAAGTGAAATTGACAATTATCCAGGCAATAAAACAATAAAAAGCATAAGTAGCCTGAATCTGTGATACGATACATTAAATCTCTTTGTCTCCACAGATGCTGTCAGGCCTGCAGAGTTTCTCTGTCAATTCCTGTTGTTGATTCAGATTTCCAGGATTCGCACTTCTTTGTTTTATGCGACTGTAACTCCCATAAATCTGCTTTGGATTACAAATATTTGACATACACATGTCAAACTCATCACTTGGCGGCTGATTGGCTGCCGTCCTTGCCGCTCAGTGTACATTTTCATTGCCTTGAGAAATTGAATCATAATTTTTCCTGTGGGCTTCACACGTACGTACAGTGATTGATTTCGGCAATTGGATTGCTTTCAGGAGGTCAGAGATCAGGCCATGTTATGTGATTCGCTTTCCAGTGGAGGTCAAGAAGCCCTTGTTCTTCCACAGGGATACAAAATTATGTACAACCCCGAATGCATATCTCCAGTCGATGTAAATATTCACTGTTCTTCCTTCGGCCAATTTACATGCCTCAATCAAGGCAATCAGCTGTGCTGCTTGCGCTGACAGATGAGAAGGAAGTGATCCCGCTTTGACTACCTCGTGGGTAGTTGCTACAATATATCAGACACTGGCCTATCTCTTTGCTTCTGAATGCTGACCTATCCACAATAAAACGCCGTATCCAGATTCTAAATTGGTGAATCCTACACGGCTGGTCTCTGGCTTCAAATATCATTAATTACAGCGACACAGTCATGTGGGTCTCCGTCTCCTTCTGTGGGGAGAAGACAAGCCGCATTAAGGACGTTACATCGCTTTATTGTCATGTTAGGCTTCTCCAATAGCATAGCATTGTATGTGAGCCAACGTGCTGCCGACATGTGTGCTGTGTTTTGCTCAGAAAGCAGTAAGGATACTGCATGTGGGACCAGTCGGTTTAATTCAACAAAACGGACTATGTCCCTGGAAGCTACAACAGCCTTTTCAAATGCAGGCACGACACGGAGGCATTTATGTAATCCTGCCTTTACGGGATCTAAGTTGAGGTGAAAAATCAGCTACTGGCCTCAATTTGTCACACGTAATTCTGCATCAGCACAGATGTCATGCAGGCACGCTTCTCATCCACTGTTTGTACAAAAGGCTTGTTTGGATTTGGAATCCCAGTGTTGGTGTAGTTTGGAGTGCCATTTCAATTAAAAAAGGCACTCTAGGCCTCAGGGGTCACTGCAACGGACTCTCGCTCTGCAAACCTGAACTATGAGCTATGTCATTTTTGGGCACCTAAAGGGTTGCGTAATGCGGGTTAAACATTCTAAGTAGGATCACATGACCAAAAAGGAGAGCAATTGTTTCTTCATGTGAGGCTTTGAATTTTGCTGGTTTGCTTGAACTCTGTCTTGACCAATGACCTTTCCTTGTTCAGATATTAAGTGACCTAAGAACTTCAACTGTTGTTCCACAAGTTGTAGTTTTGCGAGACTAAATGGCAGAGCATCGCAGGCCTACATTTCTCACATTGTTTCTATGTTGATGCTGCGATTAAGCATTCGCTTACATACTGCAGAAGTGCTGACCCCCCCGGTTAAAACAAGAGTCTCCAGATTCCTGTGTAGAGCCTCGTTAATTATGGTGGGGACTCACAGTAATCTTGAAAATGTCACGTGAAAGTATACTATTTGCCTTTGAATGGAAAAGTGAACCAGAATTGACTGTCGGCGTGTAACGGTACACAAAACAAGGCATTTGCTAAATCCACAACAGAGAGCCATTTACACACAGTGGAATTTGAGCCAATATAAATAGGGGTTGGGAACATTTGTGGTGTGCGGAACAACAGCGTTATTGATAACCTGCAGGTCATGTACAAACCTCCATTCCCCCGATTCACCTGGAATGTTTGCCTTTTTGAAGAAAAAAATGGGTGTTCTCACCAGTGATTATTCACGGGGGATTATCACTCCAGCCCATAAGAGAGATTCAAAGACTGGGGGAATTCATTGCACAGCCTCGGGTTTTAACGGTTCTTTTGCTTTGCAAGGACGATACTCAAACTTCGGGGTTATTCTTAAGGGTTCTTATGAGCCCCGCATCTTGTTTGCCTTTTGCCCTGAAATCAGTTGGGACCCTTCTTAATCTTGGATCCGGGGCATCTACCATAGGTAATCGCCAGACGACACTCCTGGTGGGATTACCTGTACTGCCCTGTCTGCCTGAGTTAGCCGATTTAGTTTCTTCCTATACGTCCTTATAACTGCATTGAAGCAGATACCCATACCGACCCTGAAGATACAATCTTTCGTTTTTTGTGCCTGTCGTACCCATGGTCCCGAATTCTGAAACCTGTCGCTGGATGCCTTTGCCAATGATCCGTGAGGAAAAGGGCCTTCCACATCAAAAAAACAGGGTCTACTTTCCGTCACAGATACTTAAAAAAGTTTAAAGTGACAGCACATCTGTGATCATTCCAATTAAATTCGCACAATAACAACTGATCTGGTTTAACCAATCTCCTGAACCAATCCTTCTCTTATGATTTGTCAGGACCATCGCGGTGTATGTGTGCTGTGCAGTGCAGCATATCTCCAGCAGGAAAATCGGTGTTAATGGGATTAACATGGCTACTTGCTTCCTGGGTGAGTGAATCGCTCAAAGAACCTATCGCTCTCTGACATGCATCACGGGTCGTGATTCGTATTTTCCAGCCTGCACTGTTAAATCTTCTTTTTGTATTACCTGCAAGCCCGTCGGGTACTGCGCAAATCCGACACCAGTCTCACTATGAGATCCCGAGACATCAGATTTAAAGAACAGGATTCCGATAACAGAAATGAGAATTGGAATGTTTCCCCATTACTGGTTTCGCACAATAGGGGTGCGGTAAATCTCTCTCGTGTCACCACTCCTGATGCACCCATTAAGTTCAGGAAGCTTCCGTTCATCTTTATTTGCGTCGACTCTCTGAACTGCCTTGATTTATGAACTGAATATGTTGCCCTTGTATCTTCCAAAAAAGTAAGAGGTGCCCCTTCCACATATAATATAGATGCAAACATTGACTTATATGCATCATCGTTGTACTGAAAATATAGTTCACGCTTCGCAAACTCAGTGCTCAGTATTGGGGTGGGACATGTTTCAGTGCCCATAAGGTTAGTAGTAGAGATGAGCATAAGCGAGTATTCGTTGCCAAGCATAAGGCAAAGAGGCTTACCTGTACCTTGTGGGCTGCCCACCGCCACGTTAGCCTGCCTCCATTAGTCACCCTGCTGCCCAGCCTCCAGGGCTGATTGAGGCTGTCTGGGCGTGCACTGCCTCACTCAGTGGTCCATTGCTCTGCAAACAAAGCACCCGCCAGATTTACCTCTGCCAGCTCTTCTTTTCACGCACCACCTCCTTCCAATGGCTGGGCGACCATTTGCATCATAGTAAGCTGAGCTTTATGTGTTTGCTGTTCCATCTTTAATTTCCGTTTTTCCTTCTCTTGGGCCAGAAAGTTTTCAGCATGTAGCGCGTGGAGTTCCATCAAATTCAGGTTTCCCGTGTCCCCGGTAATACATTGGCAAGACGCCTTATGTAATGGGTGCCTGATAGCTTTCACATATTCCCTTTAAAGTACAATTCGCTTCTTCTTAACAACACTTCAAGGTCAGTGGCCTGAAACATTCGAGTTCCTTTCCAGATATTGAGTTGTTTTTTTCTAATTCCTTGGCTGTTGATATGGTAGTTTGCTGGCCTTATAAGTCTACTATTAGTTCGGTTTAAATAAACATAGATTCTCT
This sequence comes from Chiloscyllium plagiosum, assembly GCF_037043375.1. Taxonomy (NCBI): domain Eukaryota; kingdom Metazoa; phylum Chordata; class Chondrichthyes; order Orectolobiformes; family Hemiscylliidae; genus Chiloscyllium; species Chiloscyllium plagiosum. The sequence goes on from NW_028270151.1 coordinate 97,447,101, forward strand.
TTCTGTCTGCATGACTGGCCCTCTGCAAAGCCAGGCCCTTACTTTTTTTTGTTTCCCTGTGCTTTTATTGGTTTCAAAAGAAATTTTAATTTTCCATTGTATTGGACATCACATTATTTTCACAGGTCGGTGCATAATCGAGGGCCGAAGTGCCTGTACTGCACCGTAACGTTCTATGTGTAAGATACATTTCCTGCTGATTTCCGATGTCTCTCCTCACTGTGGAAACTTCCAGGCACATCTTCCAGTGATCTGTCTGCACTTCATTCAATCCAGAAAACTGTAGTTCCTGCTGAGAAGATCCTGTTGCGATCTCTCGACAATGGAGAGAGGAAAACAGAGTCGGTGACAAAGCTGAGATCACTTACGTTCTGTCCGGAATCAACAAAAATTACCCCGGTCTTCCAGTGTCCTGTCACTTTAACATTGCATTGTGTACCCAAGCCATCACACCAGTCTCTGGTCTGCTGCAGTTCTCCTTCAAGGCACAGCGCAAGCTGGAAGATCGGCAACTCATTTTCCACTGAAAGACCATGCAGATTTCAGGACCCAACATCGAGTTCAATCATTTTGGATCCTGTCCGCCCTCTTCCAAATTTTTCACCCACCCATACATCCCATCAGTTCCGCACACGAATCATTGGACTCGAAGCGTTCACTGTCCTTTCTCATCATAGATGGACAAGAGCTGCTGATTTTGTTCAGACATTTTGGCATTTCTTCAAAGAACATTTCTTTTTCCGTTGTAATCGCAAGACTGCAGGAACCGTCTGGTTGCAGGAGGAGAAGTTCACAGGAGATGAAAATAATGCCAAGGGCTGGACCATTCCCATTGTGAAGGTAGATGAGCTAAGCTGGGGCTGTGTAACTAAGCACAGAGAAGGCTGAGTGAGAAACTGATTAACATGCACATATTATGAAGAGGATAGATATGTATGACAAGGATGAGGCTTTTCGGGAAGGAATAATAACCAGTGATATAGATGAAAAGCAGGAGAAAAGCGGTTTAGAGGAGATTTATGAAGAACGCTTTCACTCATAGAGTGTTGTTAATCTGGAATTTCTTATCTGAACGTGTGGTAATACTAAGTGTTATGAGGACATTTCAGCAGTATATAGCCGAACACTTGAAGATCCAGAGCACACGTGGATAAGGACCAGATACAGGAAAGTGTGACGAGGTCAGACAGACGTGAGATGAGTGTCCCGAACGAAATCCTTCTAAGGCAAACTTTTGTGCTGAAAACTGGGTGAGGCCGCGACTCTGTGGTGCAATGGAAAGCGCGTGGAATTTTTACGCCTTTCTTAATACTGCCATTCAAAAGTTGTGGATGCAAATCTCATCAGAGTCGAGTTTTAGGTTTGGAAGGTGTTCAGACCAGACTCGGCTGCTCATTTGCAAAACCTATAACATTCATGCAGAAACCCAACTGTCTCGAAATGCAACATTTTCCTCTCAGCGATGAATAACTTCGATGTCTATTTATGGTAGAGATCGATAAATATGTGTTCGCCACTTAGCAACACGATGATATGGATACGCTGGAAAAATACATATAAGTTCTGTGTGAGCTATAATGGTACAGAATGGCGTGGCCGGGCAGGAGCGGTGTTAAGAATGGCCTACTTCTGCTCCTTTCTGCTTGAGTCTTTTCTGGCCCAGGTTTTTAATCAATCACAATGAGAACAATGTGAATCTACACCAATTAATATTTTCTGTCTCACCTCCACTTCGCTACCCTCTAAGGTAATGAACGTGAATTTCTGACATTTTGAAACTTACTCTGGATTCTTGCGACTTTACTAATGAAACTAAAATTCAATTTGCCCTTGCATAACATGATTAATTTTTCACAATTTATAAAAAACCATGCCACGTGCCCTTGGATGTAGTAATGCAGAGGATTGTTGACGTTGTGTACAGTGTGGGTCATTGTGCCGTATGAACATTCCAAAGGATGCTGGTGAAGTACCAGTGAATCGAATTCTCTGACGAATTGATACCGATTGAAGGAAAATCCCAGTACAGTGGCGACATAACATTGCCTGTGATCAACGCAGGAAGCCACGGTAAACGAACACAGAATTCAATCATGCCTATTTTCATCACATTTAATATGAACCTGATGCTCCATAATCGATGATCCATTATCAGTATAACCTCCTCTGCGCTGTGTTTCATTTCAGATCTTCAGCAAATAAGGAGGAATTGGTTTGAGGGGCCCAGTGGTAAGATCAGTAGCCATTGGTCATCAGTACACAGCAGCTCCTGGGGTGCAATTCGTCAGTTTGATGTAATTGCACGACAGACTGGAAGTGCGAAAGGTGCCAAAGTTGGACATTCGGTTCTCGCCAGGTGTTGGTTTGACTGATAGTGACCAGAGATGATTGCAACTTCAAACTGAAGAACAGTTCAAACACCGAATATTACACCGCAATAAAGTTCATTTTGGCCCTAACGTTGCACCGACCTGTGATACCAATCTGACTAGTATTTTACCATCATACTCCGCAAGTTTATACAATGACCATTTCATTACCCTGAAAGTTGTTGAGTCTACGAGTGTTGAAGGCAAGGCATTCAGCACCCTTACTACTCACTGATAAAGCATCCTACCTCGGTATCTATCACCCTCAATTTACATCGATGTGCTCTTATGCCAAAATTACCATTTGAAGAAAAATGCCTTCACTGTCCACCTTATGGCAACCTCTGATCATCTTCTATGTCTCTCTAAATTCAGCCTTCAAACTTCTTGTCGCTATCAAAAACCGCCTCAAGTCCCTCAACCTTTCCTCGTAAGACCATCTCTCCATAGAAGGCAACATCCTAGAAAATGTCCTCTGCACCCTTTCCAATGCTTTCACATCCATCGTATAATGTGGCGACCAGAAATGCACGCAACTCTACGTGTGCGGCCACACCAGTTAATTTCTGGAGCTGCAAAGTGATAATTTCGCTCTGAAACTCAATCACTCTCCCAAGAAAAACGAACACACCGTACTACTTGCAAACAAACCTGTCAACGTGGGTGGTAACTTTCCGAGTTTTATATGCATGGGCACCGACATCGCTCTGCACATCTACACTTCCAAGAATATTACAATTAGCCAAAAACTCTTTATTCTTGTTGCTCCTTCCGAAGTAAATTATCTCACACTTTTCCACATTAAAATCCATTTGCCACTTCTGAGGTCATCTCGGGAGATTATCCGTGCCCCTCTGTAACCATCAGCAGATATTGGCACCATTGACAACATCGTCGATCTTAATGTCATCTGAAAACTTACGAATCCATCATTCCATGCCCTAATCCAGGTCATTTATAAAAATGACAAACAACAGCGGACACAAAAAGGAACCTTGTAGTACACCATCAGTTACTGAACTCCATGATTATCATTTCCCGTGAACTGCTACACTCTGTCTTCTTTCAGCCAGCCAATTTCTGATCCAAACCGCGAAACCTTCCTCAATCCCATGACTCTGTATTTCATGCAACAGCCGACAGTGCCTTACTGAAAACCATATCCACCACATCAACCACTTTACTCTCATCCACCTGTTTGCTCACCTTCTCAAAGACCTCAATAAGGTTTTTGAGGCACAACCTGCTATTCATAATATCGTACTCACTATCCCGAATCAACTTCTTCCTTTTTCGATGATCATAAATCCTATCTCTCATAATCTGTTCCAAACAGTTAGCTGCAAGAAAGCTAAGGATCACTGTTCTATAATTACCAGCATCGTCTCTACTCCCCTTCGCGAAGAAGAGGACAATATTTGCTAAACTCGGGTCTTCTCGCACTAATGACATAAATACTGACGAAATAAAGCTTATAGTCAAAAGTTCTGCAATCTCCTCCCACGATTCGCAGAGAATTCTCGGATACATCTATGGGGACAAACCTATTTTTAGACTTTCATGAATTGCTAACAACTCCTCTTTATGAATGTCAATTTCGTTTCTTCTAATAGGTTGCATTTCAATACTCTCTTCGACAACATTGTCTTTTTCATTTTTGATATGATAAAAAATACATTCAGCGTCTCTGCTATCCTTGGACTCCGCTGACAACTTCGTACTTCTGTTCTTGACAGGCCATAATCATATCCTCGACATTCTTTTATTCTTGAACTATTAATTGATAGCTTCAGGATTCTTCCTGCCAGACAAAGACTTCTCATGCCTCCTCTTCCCTCGAAGTAGCTCTTTCTTTAGGCCCTTCCTGGTTAGCTTTTAATTCCCAAGCGTCCTACCTCAGCCTTCATATCTCATGTTATGTACGCCTCCTTCTCCTTGTTCTCAAGAGTTTCAACTTCTTCAGTAAACCCAGCTCCCTGTGTCCACCTCATATTCCCTGCATGACGCATGCATTCCTACCAAGGGCAGGCAGTAGCTTTTCCCTCAACAAGCTCCATATTTCAGGTGTGCACAACCCTTGAAGTTACTTTCCACATCCAGTGCATCTTAACTCTTACCTAATCGTATCATAATGGCCTTTCTCCCCGCGATACCTCATGCTCTACAATAAATACCTATTCCTATCCATCACTAAATAAACATAACCGAATTGTGGTCAGTACCAACAAAGTGCTCACTTACCTCCAAACAGCTGGCTAAAGTTCATACCCATAAGCAAATCCAATGTAGCTTTCCGTCTTGTTGGCCTGTCTGCATGCTGCGTCAGGAAATCCTCCTGCACACATTGGACAAAAACTGCCCGATCCGATATTTGGAAAGTTAAAGCTCCCCATAACAACTACCCTGTCAGTTTTGTTCCTATCCAGAATCATCTTTGCAATCTTTTCCTCCATATATTTAGAACATTTTTGTGGTGACCTCTCCATTCCTGATTCTAATCTCAGTCCATTCTCCCTCAGCAGATTCAGTCGCGTCCTCACCAATATCCTTTTTGATACCATAATACTATCCTTGACGAATAATGCCACATCTCCCCCTCTGAAACGACCCTCCTGTTATGACTGAAAAATCGAAGCTGAGGTATCAGGAACAACCATTCTCTTCAGTCCTCCGTTCATGTCTCTGAAATGGCCACAACATCGAAGTCCCAGTTAACAATCCGTGGCACCTACCTTATCCCAGATGCTTCTGGCGTTGAAGTAAACACACCTCAAGCCACCTTCAGCCTTTCCAGGACACTCTTGTAAACCTGAAACGCTATTTATGCACAAAACCACTCACAACCACCTGCAAACTGGAGCTACAATTCAGCTTCCCACTCCGCGGCTGAATTCGTTGAAACCCTTATGAAGAGCTTTGGCAAATTATCCCCTCAGGGTATTGGTACTCTTCTGGTTCGGGTGAAGACCATCCTGTTTGTAAAGGTTCCTCGACTCCAGTATGAGCCCCAACTATCCAGGTATCGGAATCTCTCCCTCCTGCACCATCCTTGCAACAACATTTTCAAATGCTCTCTCCCTACACTTCACCTCACTACGGCGGAGAATGGGCAACAAATCAGAGAGAACACCTCTGTTTATTCTAGGTTTAAGATGTCACCCTCGATCCCTGAAATTCTGCCATACATCCACATCAGTTTTATTACCGATGTTGTTGGTGCATATGTAGACAATGACTTGGGGTTGCCCAACCTCTCCCTTAAGGATCCTGAAAACACGATGAAAGACATCACAAACCCTGGTAGCTGGGAGACAATACACCAATCATGAGTCTGCCCTATATCCACAGAATCTCAATCTGTTCCCATCGATATGGAGTCCCCAATAACATATGCTCTCCTCCTCTCTCCCCCACCCTTCTGAGAAAAATGGGCAAACCCTGTGCCAAAGACCTATACCCAATGGCTTTCCCCTCGTAAGTCATCCTGCCCAAAAATAAGAAATATGGTGTACATGTTACTGAGGGGCACGGCCATAGCAGATGCCTGCACAGTCTGCGTGTTAGCTTTTCGGCTCCAGACTGTATCCCATCTATCTATCTCTTGTACCTGAAGTGTTACTGCCTCCCTATAACTTTGCTCAATTTCACTCAGACTCCAAATGATCTGACATCAAGCTACAGTTCCCGAACGCACTTGCCGAGGAGCTGGAGTTGGGTGCACTTCCGCAGATGTGGATATCTGGGACATTATTGAAGACCCTTACCTCTCACTTTCTACAGAAAGAAATTTCAAATATCCGGCCATCCATTCCCAATATTGTTCACATACACACACTCACAAACAGACACACACACACATATATATATATGTATATACACACACGAACATATATACATGTATATAAAAATGTGTGTGAACTTGCATGTATGCGTGTGCGCATATATATTTAAAATTTGCAAAACAAAGTTGATTGAAATGGCATTTATTTTAAAAAATGATTTTGTGGAGTGTTCTGCCGTTGGCAAATACCTCAGTAACTTACAACCAGCAGAAATACTCCCTGAGTGAATATTCATCTCTCAATAGAGATACAAAGGTGACGTTTGAAGATGTTGACGTTTCTCATATTGCTGATCCTGTGCTGTGTTAAATTCTGGTAAGGATGTTTAGTTCGTTTCATGTTACTTATTTTGTTGCAACCTCGCACAGGCCATTAAAACAATCCAAAAACTATTAAATTTATCTCATTGGACAATGTTGTCGGCAAAACTGGAACCGAAATGATAAAGATGTTTCAAGTACTGCTTTAAAGAGTATAGGATTCAAACAGGAACATTTTTCGAGTCTTCTCACTGGATATTTTGGGGGAAGATGGGTGAGCAGCAAATGGTCTCACTCCCTTCTCTGTGATTGCAGCCCAATGTCCAAGGCAATAGATGACAAAAACATGGTGCATTCCATCGACAGGTCAGTTCCCACTCACTATAGTATACTTTCGCTTTGATTGTTGCCATCGTATAAAGGGTTAGGTGAGTGGGGAGATCGTGATTCTGGTGGTAAACTGAGACATTGCGATAATTAATCCCACACTGTTGGCATCACTTTATATCATAAACCAATTATCCAGCGGACTGAGCTTACCGACTTCCCTTTAGTGCTGAGCTAACAGAAACAGCTCAGTTCTTTTACAATTTATGGAAGTTCACGTATAACAAGCTGCTAAACCTTTCTTCACAACCAGCACTTTCTACACTTAGTCGTAATCAGTTGGAGGTGATATGTGGTATATTTCCAATTAACCTTAACCAATTAGAAATTGTGCACCTAACGCTTACCCGACCCGGCCGACCAGACTTCCTGTCTTGGTGAAATTCACTCATTATGTTTCTGCACGTATTTTTACAAATACTTTAGAATCAACTTCTGACACATTTTTTCATGAAAAATAATCATTTTCGATTTCAATTACTGTAGAATGAAAAAAAAAGCTCCAAACTTTTCCTTATCATTCATTGCTGGTTTTGAAGTTCGGAAATTTAGTTATAGATCCATCTGAATGAAGGATTTTCCCTCCTGTTTACTCTCAGCAAATTCACCTCATCAGGGAAACTTCCATATGGACGCAACTCAGCTTTACCTGGTTTCACGCCACATGATCTATTCGTCTGTTCCACCACCCCATGAAAGCCCGCCTTGTCTTTTCTAATGGCGTTATGCCTCAGTACCGTTGGTTTCCTTTCCATTCTTTTTTGTTTCCCAGTAGACGCTGTCCATTCTTCCTGACGTCTTTTGATTCCAGTCATCGCCATCCATGTCTTTTATTATCTCTTTTATATTCCAGGGAAGTCCATCTTGAGAAAGAATGTTGTTCCAATGCATCACATGAAAACCCGCTCGAATGGTGTATACTGTCATTACCAGTATAGGGAAGATGGGAGCTAGTACAGTCACAGGTGAATCGGTTGGTTGTCACACAATGGATCAACCACTGACTGGGAAATTACTGTTTTTCTTCACTTTTCTCCCCTCTCTGAACATGTGCTAAAACAACACAGTAAGGTATCATAGAATGCCGACAGTATAGAAACTGGCCATTTGGTGCAACAAATTCACACCGATCCTCCAGGGATTAACCCTCACAGAACAATTCCTTACCCTATTACTCTTCATTTATTCCTGAATAAGGCACCTTACTGACAGTCGACCCATTTGGATTCATGCCATGTCTCAGGCTCTGTGAGGCAGCAGTGCTAACCAGTGAGCCACCTTGCGGCCCTGCAGCAATATTTCAAGGCACATGCGGACGAGTGTAAAATGCGTTTCCTGTCAAAGATGCTCCGATTTTGTTGTTGTCCTTATCAGGAACAATAATCCTGCTTCCCTGACCAGGCATTGAAACCAAACCACAGCGGAGATAGTGCTGAATTGTAACCACTAGCTGACATTTAGGACGGCAGGTGCAATTGCATCTTCTCTTCACAGCATAGTTTTTTTTTCCAGCGATGAGACGTTTCTTCCAAAATACTATTCGTGACACCGAGATTTTACAGCACAGAATAATGCATTATTTCAATGCCAGTCCATCAAACATCCATCCATTCTCATTTCCAGCTTCTAGTAGCCCGCAGCCTGACTTCTGAAGTGTTCATCTCAAAGAGACGTTCCCTGCAAAGGTTTAATCTCAAATGAAGAAGCGAATGAGACTGAAGTAAGATTCCATTAAATTTGATCATGAGCTGCGGGAGAACTGAACCGCATTTTCCACCTAAAGAGGGAAATATACAGACACATCTTGTGAGAATGACAAAGGCCTTAGGAGAGGCCAACATTCAGAAAATGAGGAGTTGAACTGTTTGCCTCTTCTTTCTCCACTTCGGGCTTTAAAACGTAATTCTGTTTGCATAAGCGAAGGGGTAAACAGGCAGGCGACTGTCCTTCGAGGACTGGCACAGTCGTGAATAATTGGTCCATGCTAATCGTTGAATTCTCCACCTGTTGAGGTAGCCTGGCTAGCTATGCTCTTCCAGCCTCCAACCTGTTTCATTTGGATTCCAGCAGATTCCTGCCTCGACATAAGCACTCAGCCGCTTCGCTGTATGTTTTCCTCCCCCACTATTTCACCGTTACTTTACTGCTTCGACTGTATCGCGTTGTTCTTCCCGCTAAACTAGAGCATCTTGGCACCAGATGCTTGTCGTCCGAATGTTCCCAGAAGTAGAAACACAGATGGGGATTTCGAAAGTCAAGCAGATGAAACCTGGTCCGTGGGGGAAATCACTTCACGATGTTCCCTCAGAAATAATTCCAAGCAACACAGAAAGTGCTTTTGAGAAAGATTGTTGCAACCAAATTCAGCAAGGCCCAAGCGAGATTCGAATACACGACCAATGGTTGATAAGACGAATGCACTAGCCTCTGAGCTATGGAGCCACTGGCAAAGAAAATGTTTTTTTCTGACTAGCAGAAAATGATGAACTCTAGCACAGCAAATTCCATCGTCCGAGGTTCGTGATGCAAGGTTCGTTTTCTGTTTTAAAATATGACATGAAACCCATTCCTTTGATCAATTGTTTGACATAACACTTTGTCAGCTTCCCAATATTTCATAATGTGACTGGGATCAAAATTCGATTGAACTCCCTCCAGAGGAACAGCTTTGAAGTTTCCATTATGTGAAAGGCACGATGTAGTATTGATAGCAATTAATTGTCCCTCATTTCAACAAAGATTACAGCTTTCTTCTTCCGTTGTTGACTAATTCGTTTCCTATAGCATTGTGCGATTTACGTAGTGAAGTGATTTCAGAATTTATGACCTTGGTAGATGAAGTTTAGGCACCAAATGTGGAACAGTTCAAATCGAACTGCTCCTGATGCAGTCTACCTATATTGAAGAAACAGGATACCTAATTACAGTTCGCTTCAGAAAACACCCAGAACACCCGTAACAAACAACATCACTGACCAGTGGCCGAACACTTCAGCTCTCCCTCCAAATCAGCCAAGTTCATGCAGGTCCTGGGCTTCCATTGCTCTCATGAACTGTCCTATGTATCACTCTTCCTTCCCACCTATCCGCTCCGCACTGCTCTGCGACCAATCACCACTACACCCACCTCCAACCACCTATCACACTCTCAACTACCTTGCCCCAGCTCCATCCACACCAATTTGTCTCTCTACCCCCTCGGTTTACAAGCTTATTTCCTGATGATAGCTCTTGCCCGAAACGTCGATTCTCCTACTCCTTGAATGCTGCCTGACCTGCTGTGCTTTTCCAGCAGCACACTTCCGACTCAGGAGCGAGGCAGTGGATTTTGATTTCGGGACTGAAGACAGAGGCCTCAGCTTCGCCATGATGCAATTGTGAGAAATGCCTGCTCCAACAGAACTGCATGTCAGACAAGGCAGGACAGCGTTTGACCTGGAAGGAACAGGAAGGTGATCGTGTTGATATCCACCTGCAGATCGATTTGTTCTCTGTGGTGGATGCAGTGTGCATGAAAGATTCTGACGAAATTCTGGTCACATTCTAAGTGTCGAAAATCCCTCACCCTCAGACCATATCTTAGAAAGTATCCAGAGTCTTGTGAAAGTTGCTTTCCCACTCTCATTTTTGGATAACTTCAATTTTGCAGGATATTAGAAGGGGGAGATTTACAAACCAATCTCTCCGCCATGATCTGATAAAGTCGCACGTTTTATCACAAGTATAACTTGCTCAGCGAGAGAACATTAAAGGAAAAAAACCCTCTGGTTACAGTGAGAGAGAAATCGTTCTCTTATTGTGTGTGTGGACAATGGTTCTACCCATCATCAGAGCTCACAAACCACAAATGCAGTCATACTAAGGAAAGTCTATGTAAATGTGCGTATTCATTTCCTTGTCTGAGCTGAATTCCAATGGAGGCAAAGATTCCAGGAAAAAGCGATTCACCTGCTCAGAGTGTGGAAAAGGATTCATTCTGTCTCTGACCAGCTGCAGCACCTGCTCGTTCAAAATGAGGAGAAACCATTTCAAAGTCTGGACTGCCGAAAATGCTTTAAAACGTCCAGCACAACGCTCATACTAATTAGAAATATTTCATCTCGCCAGACCTTGGAAAATATTATCAAACCTCTCTGAACTTCATCTCTGAGAAATATGCTCACATGAATGAGAGACCTTTAAGAATTCTGGAGACGTGACGTCTGATCTACATGCTCACCCGGGAGGAGACATCTTCGTTCCAAATCGATGGGACCTGCTGTAAAAGTACGAGTGACTGGATGGCTCATCACCTTTCTCACAATATTAATGTGTCTTTCTAAATGCCCTGACTGCAGGAAGCGCTGCACAAATTCCTGGAGACGAACGTGTTATCAACGTGTTCACACTGTGGAAAGACATTATTCACTCTAAAAGTTCCAGGGGGCAGTTTATCACTAACGTCTTCACATTGAAGAGAGACCCATCAAATGTATAGTCTGTGGGATGTGCTTAACAGTCACTGTAGAACTGATGTCCCTTCGACATTTTCACAATGTGAGAGACGTTTCAAAGTGTAGCTGTTCTAGGAATAGGTTCAGCGTTCACTTCAACTCTCAGTACACCAGCAAGTTTGCAGTGGGCAGAAAGCATATACTTGCTCCAAGTGAGAAACACAGTTAGCTCACTCATCGACCCTGCTGAGACAAAAGAGGGATCCCACGAAGGGAAAGAATTCACTCACTCATCGACCCTGCTGAGACAATGCAGAGATTACATATCTCAACAGCGATTTAACCTTGTTGTTCATCATATTCAGATCTGAAAGCAAAGTTTTGATATTCTGGAGAAAAATCAAACAAATCAGCTTTGTATTAAATTCATTGTCAAATGTCATTGGAAAGATAGGTTTACCGAGTACTTGAAGCATCAGCACAGGTTCTCAAAGGGAAATAATGTCTGACAAATATATTAGACATCTGTGAGGAGGTAATGAGCAAGTAATACGAAGTCTACCCTGTAGAGGTGACCAGCTGGAATTTCCAAAAGGCATTTGGCGAGGTGCAGTATGACAAACTGCTCAATAATGGGCAACTTCTAATTTAGACGACGGTGTGTTTGGAGTTTCCGCATCCTCTCCGAATCTGCCTGGATTTCCTCCCCAGATGAAAGATGCGTCGGTGACCTTCTTTGGCCATGGGGAATGCAGAGTTACAGGAATTGGGTAGAGGTGTGAGTTTGGGTGTGATGTCCGTTGCAGGATTAAAGGAATCCTCCTGGGCCAAATGGCCTGTTTCCAAGCGAGAATGTCAGATCGCCTTGGCACGTAAAGTTAAGGATATAATCTAAAGAGATTCCACAAGTACATTAAGAACTAGAGACGAAGTAGGACCACTTTAAGATGAAAGAGCTCACTTTTGTTTTTAATCTCAGCAGATGGAGAGATATATAATGTTCACTTCGTGGAGAACGAAATGGACCCTACAACTAAATATTGATGTTTATAAAGTCGTTTCCATTGAAAAGGGCAAGTGCTGGAGGACTTGGAAAATATGAAGATGGATATTTCTCTGGGATTTGATCTCATGTATCCCAGAACTTTGTGGCAAGTTAGGGAATGAAACTGTTGGGCCTTTCGTAGGAATAATTGTGTAAGCTATTAGTATGAGTGAGGCGCCGAAAAATGGGGAGTGGCTAATTTTGTGCTTTTGTTAAGAAAGGGTTACATGGAGAATCCTGAGAACGATAGACCTGTGTTTCTGACGGTGGTCTTAAGTCAGTTGTTGGATGCAATTATAAACGATAGGATTTAAATGCATTTGGAGATACAAGGAATAAATAGGAATAACCAGAATGCTTTTGCGCGAGGGAAGTTGTATCTCACAAACATGACTGAGTTTTCGGGGGCATAACTAATATGATTGATCCGGACAAAGTGGTAGATATTGCTCACTTGAACTTTAATAAAACCTTTTTCAAGGTTCCACATGTTTGCCTGATTCAAAAAGTGAGATCACAGAGAGTTCGGCGAGATTTCCAATTCGATATAAAATTAGATTAACAGCAGGAGGCTGGGAATAGCCGTGGAAAGTAGCTTTCAGATTGGAGGACTATTACCGATGGTGTCCCACGAGGATCGATGCTTAGCCCACATTCATTTTTTCATTTAAATAAATGATTTAGGTGAGAAGATAAAACGCATGGTAAGTAATTTGCAAAATTTGTCGGAAAAGGGACAATAAAAAGATGATGGAAGATTGTGAAGAGATTTTCTCGTCAGGTCAATTTCTCTCTCTGTCCTCGAGTTTTTAAAGCGTGGGGGAGTGGGGTTGGGGCGGGACAGTGAAGGGCCATCCGTCCATCGTACAGAGCAGGTTATCAGACGTCCATCTATTCTCGTCCCAGTTTGCAGCATTTGCCCCATAACTTTGAGTGTTCTGATTTTCCAGGGAAAATGTCAATGAGATTCGCTCTGTGAGCTTAAATGACACAACAATGGTACTGACGATTGACATGGGCATACTGGGTTTCAACACCGTTGAGGAACATATTCTCATGTTCACACACAGAGGCAGACACGCAGGCACATTCCCCGACAGTGATAGAGTCCTCATCATTTTCCACACTCCATGTGCTTTACGTCCGCAAGTTTCTCTGGTGAAAGGCGGCTTTCAGTGGAATACAAGCCACTTCTCCAGAAAATATGAACCGTTGCTGTGAGCTGCGATATGAAATGGATACTGAGCTGAAATAGTCCCACACGCTTCGCATGTGTAACTTTCAGTAACACGAATCCCACTAAATCAAGGCACCTTGCTCCTGGGATCTGACAGGATAGCGCCCAGCAAACATTCCTCACAAAACTACTGACACATGGCAAACTCTAGACACTTTCACGTCTCGTCTCGTCTCGTCTCGTTGTGTTTCTGTCCCTCTCACACCTCCAGATTCCTCTTCATGTCTAGTCCCGAGATCATTGAGCTGTTTGATACAAATACAGACACATTGAGAAAGTGATCTTTGTTTCAAAAGCAGAATCAGGGAATGTAAGCTGCGAGGGCTTGCTCACGGCAGAGCAATAAGGCACCACGGTTTCATGTCCTGATTATCTTTTAGACTGATTCCACCAATGGGCACCATACCAGTTATTACCAATTAAAATCTTACAATGAATACCGTGACTGACAGAAAGTAGCTTCGAACCCTTCCTCGCTGAGGGGCATTTTGCAAACAATGTCCTGTTCCTTCACAAACTGAGTTTTTCTCAGCTGGCCATGGATGCGTCGAGCACAGAAAATACCCTTTAGCCCACTAAGTCTGCACATTCCAATACAATCCCCTGAACTGTTCTTACCCCATTTGGCAGCATTTTGCTCAAAGGCTCAAAGGAATTCAGCAATGTAAGTGTTCGACTATATGGGTCTTTCATGCTTTGGAGGTTTCTGCCTTTTCAATCATGACATGCAGTTGCAGTTTCCCAAGCTTTCTTATCTGGGTTATATGCATTTTACTTCATCGTGCGATTTGAATTTCAAACAAAAAAAAAACAGAGAAAAAACACACTTCTAGTTCACTCTCGACTCTCAATCACAGTCAGCAAAATGCTTAACTGCATGAGGAACTCACAGTGGATTTAACGCCCATCGCCTCAATCACTTGGCCACACCTGCAGAAGTACGCTCCTAAACTAGTTTCAAGTTCTCCCTCCCTGTGGAGTGAGGGACCGGCAATCATTATTAGGTTTGTTTGAATTGAATCACCACAGCTTCGACAGGGTAAAATGTCAGGATATGTTTGGTCTGTGTAATCAATCTCGATATTTCAAATTATCATTCATTTAGAAGCAAAGACAGAGATTGCAGGAGAAACTAAGCATGTCTGGCAGCATCTGGAGATAGAGAAACAGAGACAACCATTCAGAGCTTCTTCAGGAGTTTCTCAGAAGTCTGCTTTTTCTCACAGGGTCTTCCATTCCTGCCGAGTTCCTTGAGCAGTTTTTGTTTTTTGTCAGAGATTCCCAGCATCCGCAACACTTTACTCGCCATTAAACAATAAGGATTTTCTTATCAACCTTAAATTTGGTTTCAGCCATTTTAAAACTAATTATTGCTAATGTCTAACTGGTAATCATTGTTTAAATGCAATATCTCCAGCTGTCGATGTGGAACAATACATCAACTGACAAACAATATTGCACTCTACAATCTCTTAATCTTAGCAAAATAATTTTCAGTGTGGAAGCTTAGTTGGATTGAATTGGCTGTGAGCAAAAATACATTCTGAGGAAGGGTCACTGGACCCAAAGTATTAACACTGAATGCTCCCCACAGATGCTGCCAGACCTGCTGAGTTGGTTTCCAGCAATTACTGATTTTGTTTCTGAGTTCCAGCATCCACAGTTTTTTGCGTTCTTGTACTGATTGTATTTCACTTCAATGCTAACATTTCTATATTTCTGATTATTACAAAAGAGCTAACCATTTTTCACATTAAACATTATTTAAATTTCATGTGTTTCTTGTGTACACAAACCAGAATTAACAACTGTTTGATCTATTCTTTTACAATAAATCTTGAATTCTTAGAAATCACAATTTTGTGAAACGGAGGGAAGTTGTCTTTCGCTGAGTAGTCACATTGAATGACCAACGCTTTATTTCCAAATCATGTGCGTTTACAAAACAGTTTAATTTTAATTTATGTATGTGAATACTGCTTCAAACATATTGAATTAATTGATTATCATGAAACTTATATTTATTTAAGATCATTGTCGCTTCGTTCCATCATTATTAGAAATTACTAATTCTTTTTATCCATTACACACTGGAACTGTCTAATACAATCCTAGTCCAATTATCACAATAAATATCTGAGCAGATTTCCCTGAGAGTAACCACAGTAAGTATGTGATTATAGTCCTGCCCTTCCTGCATGGGAACATTATGGAGGGCTCTGGTAATGACTGTACTAATAGACCAGGAGGCAGGCGTTCAATTCCTACCTTAAACAGAGATGGGTCAAAGCACCTCAGAGTTGATTAGAAAATATCTAAGTGTCAATTGAATTACTTTTCAATCCAATATTTTCTCAACTTGTATCTGTTGTTCATTATAATGATCACAATATCTTGAATTTATTTGCTTGAGGTCACTGATTAAAGTATGAATGTTATTAAGGTGAGGGGGAAAGTTTTAAAAGGGATCTGAGGGGCAACTCTTTTCACAACGCGTGTTTGGCATTTTGAGATGAGCTGTGAGAGGAAAGGCAGCGGCTGGTACGATTACAACATCTAAAAGACATTTGGACAGTTACATGGATAGAAAACATCCAGAGCGGTATGGGACAAACACAGGAAAATGGGACTAGTTTAGTTTCAGAAACCTGGCCGGAATGCCAAGTTGGGCTGAATGGCCTGTTTCCGTGCTGTATCAGTCTAACTTTTTACAATTCAACCTTGACTGTGCTGGGTAAAGGAAAGCAAAAACGGGTGTTAATTCTATTTTCTGTCCATTAAAAAGTGACATAAATTTTAAATAATTGTGTCACATGAAATAGTTCACTCTTATTGTGATTAGAAATACAATGAATCCGAGCATTAAAGTGAAATATAATTAAATTAATTCAACTGTGTTTCCATGGTTAAAATAAAAATTGATATTCACAATGATTGAGAGTGTGCACACTGCAATATATTCACATCAGTTCACGTACTGAGCTATTATTGCACATTTATACCCCTTACTGAACTGAACAATAATTACATATTAGCAACACATAGATTTTTGAAAATGTGTCAGTGCACTTTAAAGAAGGAGATATTTAATGTTACTATGTGACTGTGCAATGTGTAGACATGAACAGCAATCATTGCAGTGAAAAGTAATTACAGTTCTCTGAATTTATGAGGCTGAGATTACTGTGATTATTCAAATGAACAAAAGTCAGTTTTCAAAGTGTGTTGGATGCAAAATCATTGGTTCCACTGTGGGATAGTTGACCTGAAAACAATAGCATTGCTGCAATGGATTAAATGAAACAATGGATTAAATTAAAATATGGATCTGACTATACACGTTAGAAAGACAAACAAATTATTCTGTAATTATTATAAGGATAATGAATTCATAATAAATGTTGTAATCTGAACAAATAAGTTGACTCAATATTTTAAAAGCACTTTGCTCTGATGTTGATTAGACATCATTAAGATCGGTAAACTGAAGACTAAAATATAACAGCTAGATTGATGGATTGAGGACAATAAATGAGCCATTCAGTAATTATTGAAAAGAAATGACTTTTGCTCAAAATGCAGACAATACAGAAGTAATGCATTTCTTTCAATTAGCTTACAAGTAGAAACGTATGTTTTTAATTCAGTTAATTTTATCCTGATCGATGTTCAAACATTTGTGTCTGAATTAGGAAGAAAATAAGGAGATAATGAAAGTGAATATCAGAGTGACCACAAGATACAGTCCATGACATTTGATGGAAAAAGGAATTTGCATGATTTTGTAATTATTGAACGTTGATAAATAATTAACTCCTCAGGTACTGAAGCAGTCCAACCCCAAGAACTACAAAATCTGGACAATATCCAGGTTTGGGCTGACAAGGGGCAAGTAACATACATGCCACACAAATGCAGGCTGCGACCATCACGTATAAGAAATGACCTAACCACCATCACTTGACATTCAATGCTGTTACAATCACTGAACACCCACTATCAACACTATCCTGGGGATAATCATTGATCAGAAATGAATTGGTCTCACCACATAAACACAGTGGCTACAAGAGTAATTCAACTCCTGGCTCCTGAAAGCCTGCCCAACAGCTACCAGGCACAAGTCAGGAGTGTGATGGAATACTCCCCACTTGCCTGGATGAGTGCAGCCCTAACAACACTCAAGGAACCCATGGCCACTTCCATCTCGAAGGACAAGGGCAACAGCTATATGGAAAGACAACTACCTTCAAGTTCCCCTCCAAGGTACTAACCCACCCTGACTTGGGAATATATCGCCATTCCTTCACTGTCGGTGGGTGAATGTCCTGGAAATCCCCACCCCAATGGCATCGTGGGTCATCCCACAGCAGCTAGACTGCAGCGGTTCAAGAAGACAGCTCAGCACCAATTTCTCAAGGGTAACTAGGGATGGGCAATAAATGCTGGGCCCAGCCAGTGACAACCAAATCACATCAAATAAATATTAAAATAATGTCTGCAAGATCAAAACAGCTCCAACTCTGTCCTAGCTGAAATCTCTGCCTCTTCTTATTGACAAAGATAAAGGGTTACCCTGCTCAACTTTCTCATCAGTACAGTATTCACCCCAGCCTTCTCTTATACCAACCAGCAGCATTTCCATCACCAGCAGCAACTCCACTTAAAATATTTTGTCAGTAACTTTTCATTAATTGGTTACTTCAATTACAATGCAATCTCTACAAACAGACCAAGTACCTTTTAGGCGACGACAAATGTTCTAACAACTTTTCTTGATCTCTCTCTGTCATTCGTTTTGGCTATATGAGGTAGGGAGGGATGGGATTACCACAGTGATGTAAGATATATGTAACACAGTGAGACAGGAAAGCTAGTATGGCTCACGTTGACTCTTAGAACCCACAGAGTGGAACAACACAATCACTGCATAATAAACACAACACAACATTTCAACCCGGCGTGACAGTAATGAAATGTGGATCGGTTGGACAGGCTGGATTTGTTTCAGCCGGAGTTTGTGAGAGTGAGGGGTGACATGACTGAAGTGTCTAAGATCCTGAATGGTTTGTTAAGGAGGACGTGGAAAGGATGTTTCCTCTTGTGAGTCATACGTGAACTCGAGAAAAGTGCTTTAAAATTAAATTCACCCTTTCAGGACAGAGATGAGGAGATTTATTTCCTCACAGAGGGCTGTGCAACTTTGGAACTCTCTGCCCCAGAAGGTGGGCTCAATGAATATTTTTAAGACACAGGTTGATAGATTCTTGTTCAGGGAAGATGGAACACAAATCACTAACACATCAGGCCTGGCCTTATTGAATGATGGAGTGGACTTGAGGGGCTGAATAGTCACCTCCTGCTTCTTTCTCACATAACCCAGGACTAAGAGCTTTGTTGAAAATTCATTCACTGGATGTAGGTGCCACTGGCTATGGGAAGCATTTATTACCCAGAGGGCAGGTAAGAGTCAACCATATTGCTGTTGGTCAGGGGTCACATGTAGACTAGATCAGGTAAGGATGGCAGCTTCCTTCCCTAAAGGACATCAGTGACCGAGATGGATTTTTCCTGACAATCGAGAATAATTTCATCAATAGACACATAATTCTAGATGATTATTGAATTCAAACTCCTGAAACTGATTGACCATGTGGCTGTCAGTAAATCCAACACAAGTGAATGGTAACATTGCTCAGTGTCTGGTTCTGGAACATTCAACACAACCAGGAAATGGAAAGTGAATAATTAGCTGAAAACAAGGCCACTGCTCTGTTAGGAAAAAAATCATTCAATGTTCAGTTATTGACCATTATTGACTCTCAGAATATTCTAACCTACAGACTCACAGTAAAAGGGAAAAGTAAACAACATTCTTGGCAAAGACATAATGAACCAACTGCTTGTATAAAACAGCTCTGAAGAAAGGGGCTGAATCCTCCACAAACTGACAAATCAGATTTGTAGATAGAGATTGGAAATCTTTAGAAAAAACCCTTCCCTGCTGATGGTGTGTGCTAGAAACCATTCTCAGAGTGATCTGCCACTTATTTCCTTTGAAGAGAATCTGTTTCCCCTCACAAAAGGAGGTGTGTTGCTCACTTACAGACTGACTTACAGACAAAGGAAACCTGATCAGGGACTCGCAAGTTAATTAAGCTATTAGTGACAGTCCACTGCACACAACAAGAGCTCAGACCACAACAGATTCTAGTGAAACCAACAATGCAATGAAAATGGCGAATTGGTCTTTATAATCATGCAGCCTCTCTCAATCAAATAATCCCAATCAACTTCGAAACATTTTAAAACTATTAATATCAATGAATATATATTTATTTCAATTCCTAATTTCCTCCAAAATGCATCTCATTATTCTCTTCAAAATATATTTTAGATGGTGAATTCCAAATCACAATTCATTTCCAATTATTCTTAGAGCAAAACAACTTGCAAACTAAAATAGTTTTCATGTCAATAATGACACTGGAAACTTTGTTATGTAGTTTAACCGTATGTCCAAATATTGTTTTGGTTCATTATTGCAGTGAAGCTAAAATTAATGTCTATTTATTTTCTCTGATATCCTTCCATTGCTTTATTCCCTAATAACAATGCATGACGTAATGGGTGACAAGTATTAAAATAAAATCGAATTTTCAATGCAAGAACTGGTACAAATAATCACATATTATTCAGTTCATTCATTCTCGTTGATTATCAGTGTTATTTTCATTATATGATCACGTTAAATTCACTTAATCACAGTACAATTTTCATCTCTATAGGTAAGTAAAGTGAATGTCAAATTATTAATATTTCAAGTCAAACCAAATTTACATTTTGTTCTGTTTTATTCAAGGAATGATGGAATATATTACATTATTATGAGAAACAGGAACAAGTGAAGGTGGTGGCTCTCAGATGTGAAGCCTTAAAGCCAAAGGGCCAGGTCGTAGTTACAGTGGGGGAGGTACCTAGTCTCCCGCTCTCCTCAGAAGGCAGTGAGGATGGTGACACTGGCAGGAACGGGTTAGATGACAAAGCGCCTACGTATGGACAGAGAGACGGCAATGGGTGAGATGACCCACAGCCCTATAAGGCCCAGAAGGCCGTGTCTATGGCATCGCTGGGCATCAAAGCTCAAACTTGGACAGACAGGAGGGGGCAACAAAGGGAACTGACAGAAACCAAACCTGAACCGTTTACCCACTGAACGACAGATGTTGGTGAATGAACACACAGCCTGATAGAGAAATGGTAATAATGGGCCTTATTGGGACAATATGGATGAATTAGTAGAGGTACACAGTCTCGCCGAAGATGATGTATGGACCCTCCCTCGGGCCAAGAGGCCCTGAAGTGTACAACAGAAACTGTCCCTGCAATGAGAGGATGGGGTGCGAGCCGGTTCCCCCCAGAGTACAGCTGACCAGTGGCTCCAGACATTTACAGATATTACAGGGACACACTGGGGACGGGACAGGCTGAATGGGCTAGAATAACCTTGGTGACTCAGGGGCCCAAGGGTAATATCGAGGATTATACAGAGAGGAAGCCTGAGGTTTGTAAGTACCATGGGAGATTACCAAACCCCAACCTGTGATGATGAAATAGGTTTGATGTATTTAAAAGATGACATGGGACCCTATTTAACTATAATTATAAACATGGGACTCCCAGTGGGAGATAATTCTAACCACATTTTGATTTGGGCCATGAGAGCTGAGGCAAACTCAGAAACATAGGGGAATAGCTGCAGTACAGGGAGGGTAACCAGACCCACAATGTTACAAGGGAAGCAGAAAAGGGCACATAGACAAAGAACGTATGCACAGAGTGGGAGATAGGTGTTCATGTTGTGAGTGGCCTGTGTTCATGCATAGCCTATGAGTATTCATTGACGCGCTGTTGAGGGACCAACACTGCATGATTCTAACACCGGAGCATCTTTGTCAGTTACCGATAAGCATTTACCCCTCACCACCTCAATTACTAAAATGAGAGCAGTCGGAGAGGGAACCTAGGAAGCTGGATGAAGCAAACCTGCCCCGATGTAGACCGCGAGTATGACAAAACGTATTCAGATATGGAGGTGTGAAACTCAAGAAGGGACCTTTCGGGAGTTGCTCCTATTTATTCTAAAATGGCAACTATTGACATCAACATCTGAATTTAAACATGGGGATGCTCCGGCCAGGACTGGGACAGAAAGAAAAGGAGAGGCAACCTCTCCTGAGTAGCTACATTGCAGGGAGACTGGGACAGTAAAAGAATCTGGTGGGTTATAGCTCGGACGAACTCAGCGGGGTGCGTAACTCAAACAGGAAAGTGGGTTGTTATCTATCGACCCTGTCGAGATCGAGGGCCCTCTCACTCCCCACACAAACAGGATCTCATCAAAGCTGGAGCTGAGGAGGCAGTAATTGTGACAGTGATAGATTGACAGAAGCAGGAAATAGTCTGGGTCCATACCTGTGGACATTGAATGGCAGATGAAAGTGGTGTTTACTGACTGAGAAGAACAGGCCACCAGGATACTATTACCTCAGGGATCCTGCAATATTCCAGTATATCCCACCGATGTGTGTTTGATGGATTTAGTCACACTGATCTTACCAACACCTCATCACCTCAAACAGTGAGAAAGAACATATCCAGATATTATACAGAGTATTGGATCAGGTTAACCAGGCCAGGCTTAAAATTAACGCACAGAGAGTGCAACTGGGAAGGTCGGGAGAGACGGAACTGGGACATCATATTGGGGAGATCAAATCAGGAAGGGAGAGGGAACAGTCCCAGTGGGAACAAAAACTATGATTATAAAACTATCCACCCACACACCGTAAAGGGATCAGGCAAACTTTAGGATTGTTTAATTATTGTGGGAATTTTGTGAGGAATTATCCAGAAATAGAGACCCATCACGAGCCGTGGCAGAAGCGCGTACATTAACCAGGGGTGAGGGAGGCAAAATGCACACAGTCAGCATGCCTTTGGTATAGTTCATAACTGGGCTCGGTGAAGGTATATCACCCTGTCTGGGGGCCACATTGAGCATGGAGAACAGGTCAGAGAGTTAGTGGAAGCATCTAACTTTCCCAGTGAAGCAGCAATAATGAAGATTAGAGCTCACAAGAAAGTAGAAACCCCACACCAACGGGGTATTTGGTGAGCATGGGTGAGCATACTTACTGAAACAGTGCAGACATTTGAGGAGGATGCAGTGGCAGCAGCTTCAGAAGCGAGGAAGGAAAGTTTAAAGACATTTCCAGAAACAGTCACACAGCAGGAGAAACAGGAATGGGAAAAGGGTGAGGCAGTAATAGGACAAGACAGAGACTGGATGATCCAGCAGTGCCACTGTATAAGACAAACATTATGAAAAACATATCATGGGCTGGCCCATATTGAGCAGGATAAAATGCAATATTGGATGATCAACTACAGGGGTGTTCTGGAACAAGAAGGTTTTGTCGAAGGGGTGTAGTCTGTACACAGTGTGAGCCAGGGAAACCAATCAGGATAAAATGGAGGAAGCCACAGGGACCCAGGGGCCCACGGGAACAATTACAGATGGAATTTACGTACTCCCCATCCCAATCCCAGGGAAGGAAATCCTGCTGGGTCTTAATAAACAGGTTTACTCAGTGGGCGGGAGCATTCCCCTGCAGATTCTGACCAACGGACACATGTTCCAGGAAACTAAGTTAAGCAGCTCTGTGGCCTGTTTGGTAGTGAGCAGAAATCCCATCTCACATACCACCCCCAGAGCTCAGGGACAGGAGAAGGAATGAAGCAGACACTGAAAGCTAGTCTGACTAAGGCCCTGACAGAGACAGGCAGGGATGGGTTAGTGTACTCCCCACAATACTAATGAAACTGACGTCAACCCCAGCAAAGGGAACCGAGCAATCCCCCTTTGAATTAGTGACCGGATGGACTATGCAGCTGCCAGAGGGTATGGTAGTGGGAGGGCAGGAGATGTACAATGGCAAGGATAGGGTGAAATAATTTGTGAAAGAACTGACAAAGCAACTGCATGAGCTGAGAGGGGAAGTTGCAGACGGACAGAGAATCAGAGACTGGGAAAGGGAGCTCATAAACATCCGAGCTGACATCCCGAACCCAGGCGATCGGGTCAGGGGGGAAGTATTAGTGGAACGTATGAAAGAAACGCATCAAAATGCTGGACTTGGCTGGGACAACCACAGAATTCCAGAGAGGGAACTCTTCCATCATGCATTAGTAAGGAGCTCTGAATAAACATTGGTCGTGCTGCTCAGCACAGAACTCCATGCTCCTTCTTGATATTTCTCCCAGCAACAGATGTGCAGGGGAATGTTACCGGCTGGAGGTCTGTGATCAGTGCCTCTGTTCTACAAGGGTCAGAGCTGGGACATCTGTTGTTTGTAATACATATAAATGATTAGCCTGAAAATGTAAACGATTTAACTAGCAGGTTTGTAGATGGCACAAAGTGAAGAAGTTGTGAATCGTGAAGAACGTTGTCAAAGGAAACATCA
Organism: Chiloscyllium plagiosum; assembly: GCF_037043375.1. Lineage (NCBI taxonomy): Eukaryota > Metazoa > Chordata > Chondrichthyes > Orectolobiformes > Hemiscylliidae > Chiloscyllium > Chiloscyllium plagiosum. Next base: position 97,471,203 of record NW_028270151.1, read on the forward strand.
AGGACGAGATCAGTTGGAAGGTTATGCGGAGAAATTGCAGATAGGTTTTAATTCAGACAAGTGTGACGTGATGCGTTTTGGGCGGCTCATTGTAAGAGGAATGTATGCATTAAAATGAAGTGCCCTGAGCAGCATTGATATACAGAGGTACAAGTTCACAGCTCCCTGGATGTGGTGAAGGAGGTGGATGGCAGGCTTACCTTCTTCTGTCAGGGGACTGAATATAAAACTGTCATCAGGCCACCTTTGCAGTATTGTGTGCTGTTTTGAACACCGCATTATAAGGAGGATGTGGAGGCTTTGGAGAGGGTGGAAATGGGTTTACCAGGATGTTGCCTGGATTGGGAGAGGTTGGAAAATCTTGGATTGTTGTCTTTGGAAAGTCAGTGGCTGTGGAGTGATCGGAGAGGCACAGACAGAGTGAGTAATCTGAATCTTTTTCCAAGTGGAAATTACCAATTCCACAGGCCATAGATTTAAGGGGAGAGGGGGCAAGTTTAAAGGAAATCAAAACTGTAAGAACAGCAGATGTTGTAAACCAGAAAGAAAAACAGAAGTTTCTGAAAAAGCTCATCAGTTCTAGCAGCATCTGTAAAGAGAAATTAGTTAACATTTCTGAGGAAGGGGGACCGGACCCGAAACATTAACTGATTTTTCTTCACAGATGCTGCATGACCTGCTGAGCATTTCCAACAACATCTGTGCAAGTTAAAAGGAAGTTGTGTCAGACAAGTTTCTTATGCAGGAGGTGGTCAGTGACTAGAATGTACTTGCCTGAGAGATGGTAAAAGCAGAAACAATCACATAGTTTAAGAGGCATTTGGACAGGCAGATAAGCAGGCATGGGTTGATAGGGATATGGATCATATACAGCCAGATGGAATCAGTTTGGAATGGCATCATGATCCAAACAGACATGGTGGGCCGATTATTCCGGTGCTGTGCTGTGCTGTTTTCCAGGGGGTAGAATGTGTGGAGCGAGAGGTAATCTCTTCTTTAGAACACACAGTAAGTTGATGCTTTTTGACAGAAGCAATGTAGAAAGGGAATATATATTTGAGTGGCACAGACATGGAGAGCAGGACAGCAGGAATGCGGGGCAACGTGTACAAATCATTAAAGGAGAGAGAACATAAAGTGTTTTGAGTAAACGTATAGGATGCTGGGCTTCATTAATAGAGGGAATGATAACATACTCATGGAAAAGATGCTGACTGTTGACAAAGTTCTAGTTAGGTCACAGTCAATCATTGCATCCAATTGTGGTCAACAGATTCCTGGTCAGGATGAGGAAGTTAAAATACCACAGAGGGGGCTGTTCCATACTTTGCTTCTCTTTCAGGATGCATTGGCGACTCAAGGGTTAAACATTCTCCTGCCAAAGGTCTTACTGCCGTATTGTAAGAGTACAAGGCCTGTACTCTTCCAATACAGACTGAACACCTCAGTAGGGGTGAGTCAGACCGTATCTTCGAAATAGAACCTCTTGGAGCCACACATGTGAATTCCACCATAACCTCAGATAAGGCAATTTGCCCTTTCCAGACAAGACTGAGAGCCCTGGGCACAACCCTGTTAAACTGCCTCCTGCTCTCATTGTCTCACTTGGCCTCCATATGAGCATAGGTAAGTGAATCCCCCATTTACTGAAAGAAGAAAACTTCTGCCTTAATCTCTTCCCATCAACATATAATCATGGACAATACGATAATCAGTTTCTGTAATCCATCACACATTATCACAGGACATTGGCATTCATCAAGCTTTGTAAATTCATAATTACCAGCTTTAAACTATGTAATGGCAATCGCTCATGTGACTGCTATGCCCTTGTCTAATTCTTATTAAATATACTATCTCTGTGGGTAAGGCAGAGATTCGTGAAGGTGAGTCTGTACAAGTAGACACTCGGCTACTTTAGAGATGCTTTGAAATTCTTGCCAGCTGTACGATAATAAAGCTAGTGTTGTTGTTCAGAAAACTTGTGTCATCTGGATTTGTGGAACAAAACAGACATTAACAAGGAAAGATATGAGTGATCTTCAGGGTGTGAGTAACAGACTTACTGGAGTGGTTCACTGATGAAGAAAATGCAGTCACTAGATTAATTTGACGAGATTGCTAGTTTCTTTGAAATCAACAAGTTAAATACATTTTTGATAAATGTGTATAAGATTATAACAGACCTAGATATAGCAGACAAAAATATCTGTATGTGATAGGTGATGGCACAAGAATTAAGACCAGATATGAGGTTTTGAGACAATGGGAGATGAGTAAGTGTCTCTGCTGACTGTATTGGCCGGAAATATGCAGAACATGCTGCCTATTACGGTGGTGCAAGCAGAGAAGATGAATGATTGATAAAAACAATTATATAAGATCTGAGGGAAATAAAATCGCAGAGTTTGGGGGACGGATGGGGAATGAGAATGTTAGATTCTGCGACAGAGAGCCAGCTTGGATTTGATGGGCCTCTTTCTGTGCTATAATGCATTTTATTTGGACTTGCTTAACTTGCTGTTGTCACTGATTAAATTGTCATTGAGGTAAATCTGCTCGGTGTTCCCACTCAGACCAATACAGACTGTCCCTCCACAGCAGGAGATAATGTTTACTGCCTTATACTGGATTCTGGGGGTGGTGGGATGGTGCGAACGGTGTGTGTAACAGTCTGCCAGCATTTATCTGAAATGGCAAAACACCAGTGCAGCCACACTAGGGACAGACTCTGGAAATGTGGGGAATGCCAGAAGGGAATTCTTTACCCATCCCACCTGGAAACTGGCCAAACCAGTCAGGCTGGGGACAAGCTGTTCTGTGTGTGTGTGTGTGTGTGTGTGTGTGTGTGTGTGTGTGTGTGTGTGTGTGTGTGTGTGTGTGTGTGTGTGTGTGTGTGTGTGTGTGTGTGTGTGTGTGTGTGTGTGTGTGTGTGTGTGGGGTGGGGAGGGGGGAGGGTTTCACTCAGGTATCCATCTTGCTGAGACACCAGTGAATTTACTCATAACCACAAGTTGAAGGATTTTTTTTTCTCTTCACACCAAGTAATGAAAAATGGTTTTGGCAGTTCATAAAGTTTTGCACATCGAGAACTTAGCTTTGGAAATGTTCACAACATTGTTGAACATGTACAGATTCACACTGGGTAGAAACTTTTATTTTCCTTTATTCATTCACAGGATGGCCCAGAAGCATTTACTGCCCAACCCTAATTGCCCAGAGGGCAGGTAAGAGTCAACCACATTGCTGTGGGTCTGAAGTCACAATGTTGGCCAGACCAGGTAAGGATGGCAGCTTCTTTCCTGAAAGGGCATTACTGAATCAGATGGATTTTTCTGAAAATCGATTAATGGTCATCATTAGACACTTAAATTCCAGAGCTTTTTTTATTGAATTGAAATTTCCCCATCTGCTGCAGCTGGCTTTGAATTCTGGTCTTCAGAACTTTATCTGGGGCTTTGGATTAACTGTCTAGCGACAATACCACTCGGCCAATACTTCCCCACATCACTGTCCATCTGCACAGAGTGAACAGTGATTTTCTGGTTCATCGGAACACGGTAATCACACAAACGTTTGCTCAATGATTGCAGGAGTTGGATGTTGATGGGCTATTGACATCCATCTCTGAACCATGTATTCTGGGGTTTGTTTCTATTGTCTTGTTATCTTTTGGGGATAAAAACAGTTTCAATTAGCTTTCTATTAAATGCATGGCAATCAAGTCAATCCCATAACTCTCAGGCAGATTAGTTTCTTTTGAAGGGCTCTCCATCTCCCCGACCTCTTCCATCCTCACCTCCAACAGTACAATAATCTCACAGAGTCTCTATGTGACTATGAATGAGACAATCTGATTAGTTGCTTCTTTTCCAACTCCTATGTCAAGTTGGCTCCTAATCTCCCCTTGCTGCAGTTGTGAACCTGCATCATTGTACAGAGTTGCTCGTATTTCATGTCTTGGCCGATCAGTGTTCATGATACTGCATGTAGCTTCTTGTGTATGGGGCCGACAGTGTAAGAGTTTAGCTCTTTCCTTCCAACAACAGCAGTAGAATTGTACTCCAGCAAAACTTACAGAATCACGGCCCAACATATTCCCAAATCTACCTCTTACAATCAAACCAGAGTATCAATCCTCATTCAACTGAGAGAATTCAGGAGGGCATGTCAGTAACAGCAGCATGACTATCTAAAAATGAGGTGTTAACCTGATGAAGTTACCAAAGAAGACTACTTGTGTTCCAAACTGCATAAGCAGCAAGTGATAGACAGAGTGAACAATCCGGGAAACAACAGAACAGATCTAAGATCTGCAGTCCAGCCACATCCAGTTGCGAATGAAGTCAGAGCACAGCTGGAGTTCTGAGGACAGTTCTCTTCAAGATATTAACCAACAAGAATGTCAGACTGGGATTAATTATCATAAAACTCAAGTCCGTTTGATATTCATATATTTACAATCAGTGTTCAATTCACCAAATGTAGCTGAACGTAAAGAAAATTGTCAAGTGATTGTAACAGTGAAGACATCTGAATACTTGATCAGCAAATTAAAGCCTGTTGTGTTTAGATAGTAATAAATTTAAAGAGATTTTGAAAAGTAAGGTGACTTGAGTATAATGGAAGAAGTTGATTGGTGGGTAGCTGATAATCTTGTTTTAATCTGAAGTTAATTTAGGATTAGTGAACAAATAAACACATGGTAGGGAATTCCAGCCCCATGGAGTGCACATCCAGTTCCATGTGGGAAAACCAGGACACTTCTTGTCTGAGCGACAACCACAAGAACACGGAGGTGACACGGGAAATGTCAGGAACACTTGTTTGACCACGGCTAAAGTACTGCACTCACTTCTGATCCCCACATTCCAGGGTTGATGTGATCACACCAGAGAGAGTACACAGGAGACTGATCAGAATGTTTCTACAATTGGAGAATTTCTGCTCTGAGGAAAGGTTGGATAGGCTGGGGATGATTTCCGAGAAGGATGAGCTGAGATTTAATTGAAGTGATAAAATGCTGAGGAATCCAGATCGAGTGGATAGGAACGAGCTATTCATTAACAGAAAGGTCACTAACTGGAGGTTTTAGATTGAAACTAATCCTCAGAAAGAAGGAGAGGGGGGAATTCATTTCACTCGGAGATGGTGGGGAGCATGAACCCATTGATGGGATGGAAGAGGCAGTAACCATTAGAATAAAAGGACATAGATGTAACTGAAATGCTGGAACATGCAGGGCTATGGACTAAAGTCTGCAGAATGGGATTATTGCGATTGATTTGACATTTCTCCAGAATATTAAACTCAAGTCCAATTTGAAAATTTATGAGCATCATCAGACTTGAACTGCAAATGTCGGAATAAATTTATCAGAAAGTTGCAGCACAGATACAGGCCACTTGGCCCATTCTGTATGAGTTGGCTGTAATAGAACTATCCAGGCTTTACAGCATTCTGTACTCACCAATGACAGCAACAATTTCAGACTTAGAACTCAGCCCTATGTGTTATAATCTGTTTTTTCATTGACAGCTGTATTCCTTGTTTCCTGGTTTCTTTCCCAGCCATAACTCCATTCCCCGTGGCCTTGAGGGACTACAATTTCTGCTGTTTAATCTCTCCTGCCTTCCCCCGTGTGACAGACATTTTGTCCTTGTCTCACCCCCACCTTACTCACAACCTGTTCCATTTCTTACTCACAACCTGTTCCATTTCTGATGGGTCCCCGGCCTCTGTGACTTTACTGTGCCCCCGGGTCAGTGGCAAGAGTTTTGAATTATATTCCTCCAGAGATAATTGGAAATCTTTCTGGTTCCAGTTTCCCCAGATTTTATTTTTAAAAACAGAGCATTTGTTTCAGAGTCAAATATTCGTGAGTCTTCATCCACAATTCTGAGCATTTGGATGTAATCTGTGACCCTCCCACAGGTTTGCTCTATTGACCATGTTAAAATGGCCTGTAGTGTGCATGTTAGGCAGGTTGGGTTTGTTATGGTTAATGTGGGGTTATGGGGGTGAAGGGTGGGAGAGCAGGTCATTGCAGACTCGATGGGCTGAATAGCCTCTTTCTGCACCTATGGGATTCTGTGATTTTAATTAGTTGTGATTGTCGTCACGTTTTCCTCATGCCATGTTCATTCAGCTCAGGTACACACGCTGCCTTTGTGTTTCTGTTGGTTCTCGCTCAATCCTTTCCGTCTGTTTTACAGCAATTTCACACTGTATGTAAGGGTGAGAATGTATTTGTAAATACAAATACTCCAACCGAAACCCGCACAGGTCAGGAACTGTTTCTATTGATTAGAGTAGATTGCATTACAGTGTGGAAACAGACCCTTCGGCCCAACAAGTCCACACCGACCCGCCGAAGCGCAACCCACCCACACCCCTACATTTGGACTGTGGGAGGAAACCGGAGCACCCGGAGGAAACCCACGCAGACATGGGGAGAACGTGCAAACTCCACACAGTCAGTCGCCTGAGGCGGGAATTGAACCCGGGTCTCTGGCACTGTGAGGCAGCAATGCTAACCACTGTGCCACCGTGCTGCCCACCGTGCTGGCATCACTCACAAGGAACAGAAAAATAATAATGTTTTTGTCACAAATCTTACAGGAACATGGAGGTTATAATCACCAGGAAAGGCTGAACAACTCAAAATGCTTTTCTTTAGGAAAGAGGAGGCTGAGGGACAACCTGGCATAAGTAGGAAACTTTGTTTTTGTGGGTTCAGAGATTTGAGGTTGGAATCATTGGGTCTGAAGCATGGTTCATTGCCCCAGGTCAAAGTTGCTATCTAAATGTGCCTCTTTATTTCAGTCTATCTGTCTGAGTTAACAATCAAATGGACAGGTCAGTGTCTGAGTGTTTTCCCAAATCCCTGATTGAATCGGCCTCCCCAACAATATCAATTGCCTCAGCACACACTGGGTCACAGAGAAACTCTGCTGTTACAATGAGAACTGTTTTTGCTGTCGCCTCTCCTCGTGCTTCCGCCTAATCCCCACTTCCCTTCATTAAATCACAGCTGCCTCTAGTCCACCCACATGGGCATGTTGAAGAGCATGACAGGAGAATGGATTGAAACCGAGTGTTCAATAGCCAGAATGAAAGAGGAAGAAGGAAATAAACTTGGTTTGTGAATCCCAGGGGATGCAGACTCCAGGCTGAGTCCTTTGTTGGCATTCCCGCAGTAATACGAGACAGCATTCCATGATGACAGTTAAACCCGGGTGGCAGGAGAGGGAGCCACTGAACATTAGCAGGTTTAGCTCAAACACAGGAGGTTTGTTCAGTAAGTAACAGTGTGTTAGACATGGATGTGAAGTGAACAGCGAGGGGAAATGTTACCACAAGCTGCATATGGACAACTTTCATTGGAATAGGAGGAGGCCATTCAGCCCCTCAACCCTGCTCTGCCATTCAGGATTATCATGGCTGATTTGTGGCCTAACTTGCAATTTTCAAACCCCTCCAAACTCATCAATAAACTCCTCTGCAACAGACAAGATCAGTATTGAAAAACTAACCATCTGCAAATGCTGGGAAATCAGGAACAAAAACAGACATTGCTAGAGAAAGTCAGCTGATCTGGCAGCATCTGTGGAGAGTGAACCTTTGGGTCCAGTGAGCAGTCAGGTGACCAGCTGCAGCTGACCATTCTGCCTTTTCTGTAACACTCTCTGAACAGGTTCTGGTGCGAGGGAAATGAGACTGTCAATAATAACTAAGAAAACAGGAGGATGTGCTCAATCAGAATAAAACCCATTTTGGTCTTCACTTTTAATTCAACTGCAAGAATTATTCATTATTATTTCCGAAATATGATAATAGACCAGAAATCAACTGTTCATGTCATTGGGCCTGGGAAACTGTTAATTCTGACCTGGTCCAGCCGACATGTGAATCCAGACCCTGAATAATGGGGTTGACTCTGAACCAACTCCTGGGCAGTTAGAATGTATGACAAATGCTGCCCCAGGAAGTGATGCCGTGATCCCATGAACAAAAAAAAACAAATCCAAACGCTGTGGTTACTTGTGAACCCGCCGATGTTTCATCAAGCTGGATATCTGAGTGAACTGCTTCCCACACTCAGAGCAGGTGAATGGCCTCTACCCAGTGTGTATTTACTGGAGTACAGTGAGGCTGGATGATATCCTGAATCCAGTCCCAAAGTGAGAGCACCTGAATGGTCTCGCACTGGTCTCTTGTGACGGTGAGAGATAATATTCACCATCCCAGGGGATACTGGGTAAAGATACCTCCAAAAGGCGTCTCGTGAGAGGGGATCAGGACAAACTGTTCACATTCACGAAAGAATCAATAATGAGGGAGCACCGATTTAAAGGGATTGACAAAGGAAGCACATGTGACATGAGACAAAATGTTTTCATGCAGAGAAATTTTATGGTCAGGAATGCACTGCCAAAGAGTGTGGTGGAGTCAGGTACAATGAAGAGAATCGAATTGAACAGTTATTGGAAGAGGACGAATGGGAAGGTTTATGGGGTAAAGGTATCATGTGATGCTTTGGAGAGCTGATGAGCCAAACAGCCTCCTTTTGTGCAGTAACAATCCTGTAAAAATTTCATTCTGAGCCCTCTGAGGAAATATCAGGACAGGTTTTGTAAAGAGGTCAGATTGAATGAGGGTCTCAGTGAACTAAAATGAAACACAGACAGAGAGGTGTTTTGGGATGGATTGAATCAAATGTTATCAATTTGCATGGCCCCCAACACTACAGCAGTTATAAACGGGAGTGATCAAGAGTGGATTTAGAGCAGCAAATACATCTTAAACATTGATGCAGCTAAATGGGATGCTGGGTAAAGATACCACAGTTAGTGCTGATTTCATTCCAGATACACCAGCCTGGGAGCACATCCTTCATGTATCTGTCCTATCAAGCTCTTGAAGAATTTTGTTCATTTCAAGTGTTTCATTTTAGATACCCCAGAGAAGACAGTTTCATGCTCTGCATCTCTCCTGCCACGGCAATGCTGTCGTCAGAATTCAATTCACTGCGGCATGTTACTGGCTGCTTCATGGACTGGAAATGGCAATTGAGACTGTAAGGTCACTGTATAAAATATCTTCAATTGTATTGCCAGATAGCCAGACGCATGAGGGGCTTTAAGAAAAAAAAACGCAAGTTATGGGCATTGAGTGTCAGAGCATTCCTGCTGTGGGGACATTCTGTTCAGGGACAATCTATTGATAACTGTTAGAATTGACCCGCACTGGCTCCGTAGAAATGGTCAAAGCATTATAACTGTCATTGGAGCAGGTAATCAATTTCCCATGGGTTAAAACATTTAAATGATAGAATAGATGTGTGTTCTTCTGGTAAAGTGTGCAAAGTTATTCAAAATGTTCCTAATTTACTTTCAGAAACAAGTGAGAGAAAGGCACATTACTGAGGTCATTGCGTTTGTCCAAATTTAGAAGTTCAGGAGAACTGACGGGAAAGTTGGTTTTGGGAGGTGTAATAATGATAGAGAAAAATTGTTTTACAGAGAGACAGTTCCCAGATGGGAAACTCAGCTTTAACATCACATCAACTGCAGAGTCATCCAATTCTGCAGGTCCTGATCCTTATCCTTAATAAGGAAGGAGAAAGCAGCATTCCCATGTTTCGCATGGGGTCGACTATTTAACCAGTCATGTGATCTGGGAAGACACCATTATGACGGGACCAGGGCGAGGGTATGCAAAAGTGGGGATTGTGGGAAGAAATTTACCTACCCCTCCCAGTGGGACACTCACCGACACAGTCACACTGCGAAGAGGTCGCTCAACTGCCTCACGTATGGGAAAGGGTTTACTCGAACTTACAATCTGCTGAGGCACCAGAGATGGCACAGTGGATTTAGACCCTTCACCTGCTCAATGTGCGAGAAAATATTCATTCAAATCTCCCACCTGCAGAGACATCAGTGCATTCCCATCGGGGAGAGGCCATTCACCTGCTCAGTGTGTGGGAAAGGATTCACGCAGTGACCTGCTTAAACACCAGCGAGCTCACTCTGGGGAAAGGTCATTCACTTGCTCTCAGTGTGGGGGGAGAATCACTCAAATGCAGCACCTGCTGAGACCCCAGTGAGCCCACACAGGGGAGAGACCATTCAGATGGTCAGTGTGTGAGGGGGGGATTCCGTGACTCATCCCACCCCCTGAGACCCCAGCGAGCCCACACAAGGGGAGAGTGCATTCATATGGTCAGTGTGTGAGAGAGGATTCAGTTATTCATCCTGTCCCCTGAGACCCAAGCGGGTTCACACTGGGTAGGAGCTGTTTACCTCTCTGTGTGACAAAGGATTTGCTGAGTCTTCAACACGACTGAGAGCCCAGTGAGTGGTCACAGGGAAGTGGTCAACCACCTGCTCCATGTGGGATAGAGTTCACACATCACTGCAGGACTCTGATTCTGGAGTTACTGTCCATCAGAATCAGCACAGGACCTTGTATATGACCACACTGTTGGAGTTTTGATGTTGTGGTTGTTCATCACATTAACTGGGCTGGAGTTGACTGAATTTATATTGCCACTTTCTGAACCTCAGGGTGTCTCTCTATGCAGTTAGTCTCCACAAACAACAATGTGACAATAAGCAATGATAATCTGTTTTGATTTAAATTATGATCATAGCACTGCTGCTTCACAGCACCACGTACAAAGTTGGAGTCCAGCCTTAGTCAATGTCGGGTTCCCACATTCTCCCCATGATAATGTGGGTCCCCTCCAGGTGCTTCCTCCCACAGTCCAAAGATATGCAGGTTGGGTGGACCAGTCGTGCTAAATTGTCCACAGTGTCCAGGAATGTGCAGACTAGGTGGATCAGCCATGGGAAATGCACTGTTGTAGGGATGGAGTGCTCTGGCTGGGATGTTCTTCGGATGGTCGGTGGGATTTGATGGGCCAATGCTCTGCTTCCACACTGTCGGGATTCTATTCCATGATTGAGGATAAAGGCTACACAGCAGGGTGTCCTTGGAGAAGGAGCATGTGCTGTGTATCAATGCTCTCGATGCCTTGAGATAGAGGTGGGCACCGCAGGGGATACAGTGCTTTATCTCCACCGCTGCCCCCTCCATACAACTCTACTTTGATTTAGTCCCTTCTCACTTTGTCACTTATAATGGTTGCTTGGCCCGTATTGGGCTTTGTTTGGAAATATTCAATTGGTTACACAAATGATTGGTTACTGCTGGTGATGACATGTCTAGATTAGAGTGGTGCTGGAAAAGAACAGCAAGTTAGGCAGGATCCAAGGAGTAGGAAAAGCAAGGTTTTGGTAAAGTCCCTTTTCTTCACCACTCTAATCTACGCTCTGGCTTCCAGCATCTGCGGACCTCACTTTTGCACTGCTGGTGATTATGTTAACCAAAAGCAAAATGGCGTAATGATGATTTTGATGGTGGGAAGGTTGCTGTGATCACATTTCTGGGTCGGAGAAATGGGGAAAAAGAACGCTTCACAGCTCACAGAACGAGAACTGAAAAGCAGTTAAATCAAACCTAAGGTTCAGACAGGGAGGGAATATTTTCCTGGAGTATGAGTAGCTGGAAAGTGATGGTGTCCGGGAATAGACAGGATTTTTTTTTACAAAGGTTGAAAGTTTTAAAACTGTTATATTCAGACAGTTTACGTTATTTTCGTTAATTTTATTTATTGTGCAAAAAACTTTTACAACATTTTAAAACCAAAATTTACAAACCTTGTGTTAAAGATAAATGTTAAATAAAATCCATCAAACCATCCCTCACTGAAAACTGTTGTGGAAGTGCAATATCCTGAAGAATCCCTGCCCTGCCTACTCCTTCCTACCCGGGCTCCATGACTATATACATACCTGGGAGATAGCAGCAGGAGGAGACCATTCAGCCTTTCAATCGTGCTCCACCATTCAGTGGGAAACAGCTGACCATCCAGCTCAGTCTCCTGTTCCTGCTGCGTTCCAATCCCCTTTCATGACTTTACCTCAAAGAACTATATCTAAGCCCTCCATTGGCTTCACTGCCTTTTGTTCCAGTGATGTTGCTGTGTTACTGTGTGGGTGTCGGTGGGGATAATGTGATGGTGCTGCCTCCTGGAGGATGCACTCAGCATTCCTCATCATCCTGTAGTAACATCAACCGGGGTTCAGCAACTAGAGATAGAAACCGTTTCCAGGATATGGGCATCACTGGCTCAGCCAGCATTTATTCCCCATCTCTAGTTACCCTTGAGAAGATGGTAGTGAGCTGCTGTCTTGTACCATTCACAGTCCATTTGGTGCAGAGAGATCGACAATGCTGGGAGGAGAGGGTGCAGAATTTTGGCCGAGTGATTCTCTATCTTTGCTTCTTCAAATGCTGGTTAACTTAATCACGATCTGCACATGATTTTGAGATTTCAGTCTGCAAATCTTCACCATCTAGCACCCTGTATAAAGGAATATGTACAGATTAGAAATTCAGAACAGACAATTCTAGTTTCTCTGGAATATCTTTTCCCTTTCTTCCCCCACAGCTGTAACCCTCCAGCCCACTTACTCTCTCCCACCATTCTGACTCTGCTACCCCCTAATGTACACCCTCCCCATTCTCATGGAGTTACTGATAAACAGATCCATGCCACCACTTCCCATCCCTGGTTAGATTCTGCACCCTTTCTGGGTTCACTTCCTTTCCCTTCAGTTGTTACAAGTCAATAATGTAACAGCAGAATGAAACAAAAGGGAACAGAAAGGGAGGTGGCAGATCCTGGACAAAAGAGGAACCTTCAGTCTGGGGGAATGGGTCAGATCCTTCTTTGTTTCCCATTAGTTGATTCCCACCATTACAATGAGTTGGGGATGGAGAGTGGTCCCACATGGGTATAGTGACACTTTGACCCCCTCCCCCAACAGATCAATACTATAAGCAGATACATTCCTCCTCCAGCCAATCAGTGTGAAAAACTTTCCGCAAAGTATATTCACCCAAAGCACATGCTCCAAAACCCGCCCACATTCTGTGCATGTACAGTGCTGGGTTTCCCCACACACGTGTGGTCCCTGCCTCAGGGATTGTGGGAGTTGTAGTCCCCAGGAAGCTACTTGAGCCCTGTCTCTGGAAAGTGAATGAAAAGTGTGGACTGGAGGGTGTTGTGTATTGGATCCCCATTCAGACACACAGAACATATAGACTGTCACTGGGCTTTACTGAGACATCTGCTTACACAACCTGATTTCCTGATGTAAGGAATATAGATTCAGCCAACTGGGGTGTGGTGAGGTTAATAGGAGGAGCAGATTTTAAGCAGAGGTGGCTCAATGGTTAGCATTGCTGACTCACAGCGTCAGGGACCTGGATTTGATTCAGCCTTAGGTGACTGTGTGGAGTTTACACGTTCTCCCCGTATCTGTGCGGGTTTCCTCTGGGTGCTCCAGTTTCATCCCACAGTCCAAAGATGTGCAGGTTAATGGATTGGTTATGCGAAATTCCCAGTGTCGATGCCTGTGCAGGTTAAGCCATTAACCATGGGAAATACAGGAAATGGGTGAGTCTGAATGGGATGCTCATCATAGGGTTGGTGTCGACTCAATGGACGATTACCCTGTTTCTGCACTGTAGGGATTCTATGCCATTCTCATGAAGAAGAATGTACCTATCTCAAAGTGCTGTGAATCTGTGGAATTCCCTATTCAAAATGCCGTGGATGCCAGGACAATGAGCAAATTTACTGAAGAGATACAGATGTTGAATTTGCAATGAGATGAAGGGTGAGAGAGCGCAGGCGGGAAAGTCCAGCTGAGACCGAGGTGAGCTCAATCATCATGATATTAAATGGTGGAGCTGGTTCGAAGGGCTGCATTGCCTCTCCTGTGCCCAGTGCTTATCTTCTTACGGTAATAACTGAAAAGCTGAATCCAAAACTCACCACCTTCACCAAAGGAGATTTTTGGAAAAAGCAGGATAGTCAGGTGGATTAGCATTTCAAACTTAGATAGTAAGGAAGCATGTGGGAGATAATGATTTTTCAATTTTAAACTGAGGTGAGTTAAACAGGTTATAGTCCAACAGATATAATTACATAGAACATAGAAGAGTACAGCGCAGTACAGGCCCTTCGGCCCTCGATGTTGCGCCGATTCAAGCCCACCTAACCTACACTAGCCCACTATCCTCCATATGCCTATCCAATGCCCGATTAAATGCCCATAATGAGGGAGAGTCCACCACTGCTACTGGCAGGGCATTCCATGAACTCACGCCTCGCTGAGTAAAGAACCTACCCCTAACATCTGTCCTATACCTACCCCCCCTTAATTTAAAGCTATGCCCCCTTGTAATAGCTGACTCCATACGTGGAAAAAGATTCTCACTGTCGACCCTATCTAAACCCCTAATCATCTTGTACACCTCTATCAAGTCACCCCTAAACCTTCTTTTCTCCAATGAAAACAACACCAAGTGCCTCAGCCTTTCCTCATACGATCTTTCTACCATACCAGGCAACATCCTGGTAAACCTCCTCTGCACCCGTTCCAGTGCCTCCACATCCTTCCTATAGTATGGCGACCAAAACTGCACACAATACTCCAGATGCGGCCGCACCAGAGTCTTATACAACTGCAACATGACCTTAGTACTCCGGAACTCAATTCCTCTACCAATAAAAGCCAGTACGCCACATGCCTTCTTCACCGCACTATTTACCTGGGTGGCAACTTTCAAAGATCTGTGTACATGGACACCAAGATCCCTCTGCTCATCCACACTACCAAGTATCCGAAGATTAGCCCAGTACCCCATCTTTTTATTACTCTTACCAAAGTGAATCACCTCACACTTAGCGACATTGAACTCCATTTGCCACCTTTCTGCCCAGTTCTGCAGCTTATCTATATCCCGCTGTAACCTGCCACATCCTTCCTCACTGTCTACAACTCCTCCGACTTTCTTATCATCCGCAAACTTGCTCACCCAACCTTCTAACCCCTCCTCCAGGTCATTTATAAAAATGACAAACAGCAATGGTCCCAAAACAGATCCTTGCGGAACACCGCTAGTGATGGCACTCCAAGATGAACCTTTGCCATCAACTACTACCCTCTGTCTTCTTCCAGCCAGCCAACTCCTAATCCAAACCTCCAACTCACCCTCAATGCCATACCTCCGTAATTTTTGCAGTAGTCTACCATGGGGAACCTTATCAAACGCCTTACTAAAATCCATATACACCACATCTACCGCTTTCCCCTCGTCCACCTCCTTAGTCACCTTCTCAAAGAATTCAATAAGGTTTGTGAGGCACGACCTGCCCTTCACAAAACCATGCTGACTATCCTTGATCACATTATTCATATCCAGATGTTCATAAATCCTATCCCTTACAATTCTCTCTAAGATTTTGCCCACAACAGAAGTGAGACTCACCGGCCTATAGTTACTCGGTTATCCCTACTCCCCATCTTGAACAAGGAAACCACATTTGCTAGCCTCCAATCTTCTGGCACTACTCCTGTAGACAACGAGTACGTAAAAATCAAGGCCAATGGCTCTGCAATCTCCTCCCTTGCTTCCCAGAGAATCCTAGGATAAATGCCATCAGGCCCAGGGGACTTATCTATTTTCACCCTTTCCAGAATTTCCAACACCTCTTCTCTACATACCTCAAAGCCATCCATTCTACTTAATTGTGACTCAGTACTCACATTGACAACAATGTCCTGTTCCTGATTGAATACTGACGAAAAGTATTCATTCAGTGTCTCCCCAATCTCTTCAGCCTCCACATGCAACTTCCCACGACTATCCTTGACTGGACCTATTCCTACCCTAGTCATTCTTTTATTCCTGACATACCTATAGAAAGCCTTAGGGTTTTCCCTAATCCTACCAACTAAGGACCTTTCATGTCCCCTCCTTGTTGCTCTTAGCTCTCTCTTCAGGTCCTTCCTGGCTACCTTATAACTCTCAATCACCCCAATTGAACCTTCACGCCACATCTTTACATAGGCTGCCCTCTTCCATTTAACAAGGGATTCCAATTCCTTATTAAACCACGGCTCCCTCACACGACCCTTTCCTCCCTGCCTGACGGGTACATACTTATCAAGGACACTCAATAGTTGCTCCTTGAACAAGCTCCACATATCAATTACGCCCTTGCCTTGAAGCTTACTTTTCCAAGCCACACATCCTAAGTCATGCCTCACCACATCATAATTTCCCTGCCCCCAGCTATAACTCTTGCCCTGTAGTGCACACTTATCCCTCTCCATCACTAGAGTAAAAGTCACCGAATTGTGGTCACTGTCCCCAAAGTGATCACCTACCTCTAATTCTAACACCTGGCCTGGTTCATTACCCAGAACCAAATCCAGTATTGCCTCACCTCTTGTTGGACTATCTACATATTGTGTCAGGAAACCCTCCTGCACACATTGGACAAACACTGACCCATCTAACGAACTTGAGCTATAGCTTTCCCAATCAATATCAGGAAAGTTAAAGTCCCCCATAACAACCACCATATTACTTTCACTCTTCTCTTGAATCATCCTCGCAATCCTTTCTTCTACGTTTCTAGGACTATTAGGAGGCTTGTAAAAAACTCCTAATCATGATGAAGGAGCAACGCTCCGAAATCTAGTGTGCTTCCAATTAAACCTGAGGGACTATAACCTGGTGTTGTGAGATTTTTAACTTTATACACCCCACTCCAATACCGGCATATCCAAATCATGTAAACTGAGGGGAGACAGATATTTATGGTTTTAGACTGTGTAGTACATTCACATTGTTTAGAATACTCTGTTGAGAATATCTATCCTGTACTTTATTACAAAGCCAAGGTCTCTGACGATGAAAACCAAGACATCCAGGTAACATCGCCTCACCTCGTAATCTGATAAAAGACTTGTGATAAGTCTGGTTGAACTTAGAACACAGATGGAAAGCTGGAACATTAGATCCACTCCCAAGAGCCTGTGCTTTTTAAACAAAAGGAGACTACAATAGGATGAGGCAGGAGTTGGCTAATGTAGACTGGAAGCAAAGACTTTACGGTGGGACAGTTGACAGACCGTAGAAGACTATCAAAGATTTTTTTCAAACTGCTCAGCAAAAGTATATATCAGTGAAAAGGAAGGACTGTAGGAAAAGGAGTAATCTGCCAAGGGTGGCTAAGGAAATAAGGGAGTCTATCAAATTGAAATTGAAAGCATACAAACTGGCAAAGACCAAGGAGAAACTAGGTGATTAGAAAAAGTTTAAAGATCAACAGAAAGCTAGATGGGATTGGGGGAGAAAAGTGATGAGCAGCTATCCCCAGGGCCAGAATAGCAGTTTACACTGCTAGAGGGGAACCTATTGTGTGGGGAACAAATGGCTTCTGTAATTGTTGAAGCACTTAACTGTTACCATAGAGATAATCCTGATCAAGTTAAAAATCAGAGCACACTCCTAAAGCCTGTACTTCCAAATAAACCTGTTGGACTATAACCTGGTGCTGTGTGGTTTTTAACTTTGCCCACCCCGCTCCAACACCAGTTCTTTCACATCAGAATCCTGACAGACAGCCCCACTGAAACTGAACCGCCTGTCAGGTACCTGACTGAGCCACAGGGGCTGGGGGAGAGGTATGTGTTTTAACCACAAAGTGCTGAGCTGAGCTCGACTTTTTAACTGCCATTGCCATGGAGATAAAATTGAGAGACAGCGCTCATTCAAAACAACAAACCACAAAGGTATAAGAATGGGAGCGGCACATCGGACAGGCGGGGAGTTACCTGATGCTGCCTGGAGGTGTTCTGCATGTACACTATCCAGGTAACTGCCATGTCTCATCAATAAAGACTCAAAGAAGACCTCTCAGAGTTCTGTGCCCAGTTATTCCTATCCAGCAGGGTTCAGGAATATGGGTACACAGCAGTAAGTCTTCACAGTGGAGGATGCGAAGAACATGCCAGTAATTGATAAGGAGACTGAGGAAGGTGAGGACCTATAAATAACCATTATCACGAAAGTGTTAGAGCTGGGTAAGCTAATGGAGCTAAAGGTAGACAAGTCTCTTAGCCCCGATGGAATACATCCCAGGGTGCTACCACAGATAGCTACATCCCAGGGTGCTACCACAGATAGCGGGAGAAATAGCAAATATACTTGGAGTTAGAGTCCTACAGCAGAAACAGGCCCTTTGGCCCAAACTGGCCCATACTGACCAGAATGCCCATCCACGCTAACCCCATTTCCCTGCACATGGCCCATTTGCTTCTGACCATTTGTTATCCATGTATTTGTCCAAATACCTTTTACATGTTGTTAATGTACCCACCTCAACAACTTCCACGGGCAGCTCAGTCCATATACATACCACCCTGTGTGTAAAACAGTTGTCCCTCAGGTTCTCTTCCATAATTTCTCCTCTAACCTTAAACTGATGCCCTCCGCTCCTTGATTCCCTGGGCAAAAGACTGAGTGCATTCACCTTACCCAGGCCTCTCATGGTCTTAAACACTTCCAGAAAAGATCCCCCTCTGTTTCCACTGCTCTAAACAAAAAAAAATCTCGCTTGTTCAACCTCTCCCTATAACTCAGTTACCTAAGACCTGGCAAAATTCTTGTAAATTTCTTCTGCACTTTTTCCAGTTTAATAACTGAAACCTACATTACATTCATCATATTTCCAGTATTTCCCTACGGCACTGGATCCGACGTGACAACGCCAATGGATTACAAGCCATGATCGATAATTAACTCCTTTACAACAATCTCATTTTCATAGTTTTTTTTTCCATGGTGCAGGCATTCTTGTGTCTTTCTGGTTGCATGGTTAATTAAAAACTTGTCCTCATACAAGACAAATCTGTAGATTAATTGTTCCTGGGAAATGTGCCATGTTTTTTCAGACATTTTAATAACAAATGAAATCTCTCTCCACAGTCACCACACTAACATGGACGTGGCTGTGTCTCAGTAATGTTTCCAGTCACTCATATTTGAAACATTCGCCCACGGACAGAATACACACATTTCCCTCCACATGAAAAGGCCAATGATATTCAGATCGGCACGGATCAAGTAACTATCAAAACTGAACAAGAAGTTCAATTTGAATTTCTCATCCGCAAATCCGCCCTTTCAGAATCCTACAATAGAGCAAACAGGTCACCACCGTTAATACAGGATGGAAATTCATAAGACAGTGATAGTATTAAATTGTAGTTTCTTTGTTTCCCGCAAAGCTTTAAATTTCAGTCTCACAAATTCTCTCTTCTGTGAACTGAAATCCAAACCAATCTCCTCACTCCTTCCCTCCACACCCAGTTCGAACACTCTCTCCTCTCTTTGAAATCAATTTCCTAGCTCCACAAAAGAACCACAAAAAGGGGCACAGTACGATGGCACAGTAGTTCGCAGCACCAGGGTCCCAGATTCGATTCTAGCCTCGGGCTCATTCTCGCCGTGTCTGCGTGGGTTTCCTCCCACAGTCCAAAGACTGACAGTGCAGGTCAGGTGAATTAGCCACGGTAAATTATCCATAGTGTTAGGTGCTTTAGTCAGAGGGAAATGAGTCTGGGTGGGTTGCTCTTTGGAGGGTCGGTGTGGACTGGTTGGGCCAAAGGGCCTGTTTCCACACTGTAGGAAATCTAATCAAAATCAACGAGTCTGACTCGGATCCTCCGGGGTGTTGATGAAGCCTCCCCCCACCTCCCAGGGTTTCCTTCCTGGTCAGACGCACATTGATTTTTTTCCCCCAATCTGGAACCTCTTACTCATTTCCCCCACTCCAACCTCTGATGAGAACCATCCTGCACACACTGGCCAAATCATATCTGCACTAAAATGAAACAGATTAGAACTCTAAATACAGGCCCACCCCTGTCCCCTCTCCATAACATTCCTGAATCTTCACAAGAGTTCTGATAACTTTCTGCAAAATGCTTCCCCATTGATACTGTGACCACTCGTCAGGATACCAGGGGAGGAGCCATTCCCCTGGGTCCTGTTTTCAGAGGGAGGAAGCTGCCAATGACCGATTAATCCCACACACCCACAGCCTATCTGGCACTGACCCACCCTGCACATACGCCAACAATTGGCCAGCACTGCGCCCGTGCACTTGTCTCCCCTCCTACAGCACATGCTCCAGATCTGGGTGATTGACAGCAGCTGCTGCCCAATAGGGTGGAGGGCGCGGGGCTGGAGGACTGGGACATGGGATTGTAACCAATGAATGAATGTGGAGCACACTGGGGGATGGACAGGTCAGTGAGGGACAGGAGCAGTGCAGCAGGAGGGGGGAATCCTGGACAAACTGAGCAATGGTAGAGTCTGACAGGAGAGAAACTACAGGAAGGTTCTGTAGGGATTCAGGCAGGGACATCTGGGAGACAGTATGGCCTGGTGGCTTGGGCATGGGCATGTTTTCCAATCAGCCTCTTCAAAGTGGGCGGCACGGTGGCACAGTGGTTAGCACTGCTGCCTCACAGCGCCAGAGACCCGGGTTCAATTCCCGCCTCAGGCGACTGACTGTGTGGAGTTTGCACATTCTCCCTGTGTCTGCGTGGGTTTCCTCTGGGAGCTCCGGTTTCCTCCCACAGTCCAAAGATGTGCAGGTCAGGTGAATTGGCCATGCTAAATTGCCCGTACTGTTAGGTAAGGGGTAAATGTAGGGGTATGGGTGGCTTGCGCTTCGGCGTGGCGGTGTGGACTTGTTGGGCCGAAGGGCCTGTTTCCACACTGTAAGTAATGTAATCTAAAAGCTGCTGTTACCCAACTCTGAACCCAATCCTCCTGGTCCAGAGGTAAGGACACTACGATCATTTCTTGGTGGGCTAGTGGAAAGAAGGGAAGATTTTCTCAATCTCACTCACATGGACACTCCATGAGCTCCTCCCACTTACTGTCTATGGTGGGGATGGAGGAGACAGAGCAGGTGGGAGGGGGTTAGGGATATAGGGACTGCCTTTCAAAAGGAACTCACCTGTGTTGGTGATATCAACAAGACTCAAAACACAGTCACGAAGACAAAGCTGGTGTGCTTGAACTTTATCCAGAATATTAGCACCCATAACTGGGTGACACAGACCCCAATGTACAGAGTTAAGTCCTGGCTATTAATAACGGCTTTGTGTGTGAGAAATCAAATCTCATGAACTTGAGTCAATTTTTTTGAAGTAACAACAAGAGGATTGATGAGGGCAAAACGGTGGAAATGATCTACGTGGTTGTCAGTAAGGCGTTCAACAAGGTTCCCCATGGGAGACTAGTTAGCAAGGTTAGATCTCATGGAATACAGAGAGAACTAGCCATTTGGATACAAAACTTGTTCAAAGGTAGAAGACAGAGGGTGGTGTTGGAAGGTTGCTTTTCAGATTGGAGACCTGTGACCAGTGGGGTGTCACAAAGTATCAGTGCTGGATCCACTAATTTTCATAATTTATATAAATGATTTGGATGTGAATATAGGAAGTGATGTTAGTAAGATGACACCAAAATTGGAGGTGTAGTGGACAGTGAAGAGGATTACCTCAGATTACAACAGGATCTTGATCAGATGGTTGAATGTGCTGAGGACTGGCAGATGGAGTTTAAATTAGATAAATGTCAGATGTTGCATTTTGGAAAAGCAAATATTAGCAGGATGTATACACTTAATGGTAAGGTCCTCGGGAGTGCTGCTGAACAAAGAGACCTTGGAGTGCAGGTTCATAGCTCGCTTACTTATCAATGCTGGACCCATGCAATAGCAATAAATTAGTGACTCTGAATTTGGGTTGTAATGTTTTTTCTGTTAATTCCTTTTGGTACTGTGCTATGCATACAACACCAAGTGATCACTCTTAATTGTGAGTAATTTTGAAAATAATATATTTTAAAAATGACATCCCAAAATGCTGCCTCATTATTGTGCAAGGAGGATTTTGCATTCAATAGTTTGCAGATAAAATTGAACAGATTTTTGCTGCAATTTGGCCAGGCTGCAGGTTACACCAAAGTGGCAACTCTGCTCTCAAATTCTTACTGCCCAAGGCGATACTGATGGGTTTTCACTTTGCCATTCTTGTTCACCAGCTTTATTTCCAGGTTTAATTCTATAATCATTCTAGAGCTTGTAATTTTAGACAACTTCTCTTTTAGGTACATAAGTAAATATCATACTGAAATGTTGCACTGAATGGTACCAAATCTGAAATTAGTCTCTAATCTGATAGTAACGTGCTTTGACCCTTCTACGTATGTATTGGCATAAGCCTATGCCAGTTATTTTTCTGAAGCCTGTGATTCCTGATGAAGGGCTTATGCCCGAACCATCAACTCTCCTGCTTCTCGGATGCTGCCTGACTTGCTGTGCTTTTCCAGCATGACATTTTTCGACTCTGATGTCCAGCTTCTTTGGTCGTCACTTTCTCCTTTGAGGAGATTAAACCAAGAATAAGTTTTGCTGATCAAAGTGCAATAGGAACCAATTCATGAAATTCAGATATCTCACATGTACCTTAACTATGTGAAGGCTAAGACATTACTAAATTATTGCCAGTAATTGAAACCGTGCTGACAAACTTGTGCAGTATCAGTGCCTCAACTTTAGAGTGTTCCCAGATATCATGCAGCTGCAGTATTTTGTTTTGCACTCAGCTATATGTTGTTCTCACTTGTTTCTTTGTGAAAGATTACAAAATTAACTTAGATGAATCAACTCATGATTTCTTTAACCAATGTTGGGAGAAACAAAATGTCAGTATTTCAAGTGCTGATAAAGTAACATAAACTGATAATCAGTCGAAAGGGTTTAAGATGGATATGGAACAAATGCTGGCAAATGGGATTAGATTGATTTTTGATATCTGGTCAGCTTGGGCAAGTTGGACTGAAGGGTCTGATTTTGTGTTGTACAACTGTGACTTCATTCTCTCAATTATTCAAGAAGTTAAATACTTCGAGGAGGAAAAGGAGAATTTATGCAGAGAATGCACTTGAAATGATGATTGAGGTATATCAAACTCACATTATTTCATGACCTTTTCCTCTGGGTTCTTCAATGAACAAACTTGTTTTGTTTTCTGAACAACTATGTATCATGTGATTTGTTTTGCACAAAATATTTCGTTCGGATCTAGTGAACTATTAAGAAGTGTTTATTTTTAAAAGTTAGGCAGCTTGATTGTTAAGCAAGAAAATGTTCGCCTTTTACTCCCACTGAATCATTGCTCTATAAAAGATAACAAGCTTTTTATCTTTTCTGGGCACTGAATATATGGAAATCAATTCTGAAGGAAAAAATCCTCGTCGGTAATTGAGTAATTGCTTCTGGTCACTCTTCAGGCTATAGAGGCTCGGAAAGAAATGAGTTGGCCAAAGTTAGCAACATCATTTGGATGGACTATGCTCATTGGGGAAACTTGGAGGATCTGTAGAAGAAACACGTGTTTCAGAGTGTATGCAATAAACCTGAACATTGTTATTTTTTCACAGAGCTTGGGACCCGACTGGAGCAGCAATGAAGCTTGTATTGTTTCTTAAATTTCCGAGCTTGCCAAATTATTGTTGGTAAATGCAGGTGATTTTATCAAAGCACATTTCACTCTCCCCAGCTAGGAATTTGGTCCCAATTCTGTCAGTCCATCCATTCCTATGGATAAGAGGTATTTTAAATGTGAGCACTCCATTTAACTATTTGAATTGAATACTTCAGTGGTAAAGTCCTCTTAGATTCTTAATTTCAAATTACCCAATGTGATTTTTTGTCCCCCCTGAATTTGCCAACCACTGGGCAGTTCTGGAATATTCCAAATATTTACAATAGATGCATTCACACTATTGAAGGCAACCTGGCAGATTTGAACACCATTCGGGTAGTCAACAACAATACATAAGGGACTTTATGAATTGCTTACTGTACACCAACAATGTAAGCCAAGTACTAGTGAAACCACAGATAATCTCCCAAGGATTCCCATATCTAAAAAGTGCATTCCAGATATGCCCACTATCACCATCTGGGAGCAGTCTCCCAAAGTTCTCCCAGAATTTAGAAAGCGCATAAACTGCCCTCCAAAGCTAAATCTGCTGTCACAGGCTTCACTCTTATTGCATACAATGACGTTTATTATCCAGTTCTTTAACGTGACAAATGATTTTACAAACAATTTATAAAATACTTTAAATCCTGAAGAACTGTAATGTCAGCCCTTTGTAGAAGTGAATGGAAAGTGTGATGTTTGCTTGACCTTTGGCTCTATGTATCAGACTGAATTGAATCTTTCGCAAGATGTGGGATGTTTCCCACACACTTTGTTTAAAAAAACAAAGATTATGCTCTGAGATTTAAATGTTCAATCAGGTTTAATAAAACTCCTTCCAAAAATTGAGTTTGACTTCAGCTCCTTTAAAGAGACATGCTCTTGGCCTTCAATTTTGTGACATGTGATCATTCTTTGGTAAAGGTGGCTGTGTGCAACACTGCAGGATGTTGTGCTGAAGTACCTCATTGGGTGGATGAGCTTTATTACTGGTGTAACTCGGCTAATTTTGAGATCGAATATTATTTTGAGTTAAATCTTGTTTTTAAACTGACACGTGCTTGTGTAACTCAAGTGTGGAAACTATGCTCATGTTTGCAATGAACCTTTCACTTTTGGAGATTAGTATTTTCTGATCTGTTTGTAAATAAAGCTCAATATAGTAAGCACAGTGCTGGAGAACCACAGGTCCAGCAGCATCTCTGAGGGGAATTAAACATTGTAAGCTCCAAGTCTCATGACCATTTTTCCGTTCAGACGAAGAGTCAGTGAACTTGAAATGTAACATTATTTTTCTCTTCACCGATGCCCTCAGAACTGCTGAGTTTCTCCAGCATTTTGTTTCTGGGGTTCAGATCTCCAGCACCTGCAGTTTATTGTTTTGTTATCGATCCTGTGGTTTGACTTGGGGAGCGAGAGGCAGCAACTGTGATCAACTAAAATAAAACTCCCCAACCATGAAAAAACACATAGTTCTTTATACTTTGCCAAACATGACTGAAAATAAGAAATGCAATTAAGCTAAGTGCAAGGCGGCATACCACCTGCCTTGTCTCAAACTTGCTACTCATCTTTGAGGACTAATCTGTCAGAATTGTGTTTGCTCCTTTCCTTTGAGATCACAGTCCACAAATGTCCCAGTTCCAATTCCTGGGCCGGGCCCAGTTACCACATTGCAGTGGGTTGGGGAGCTTTGTGTCAGCCTGAAGTTTTTGGTAATAACAACATTGCAGGTTGAAGTTGACGGTTTTGACGAATATTGCGTCATCAAACTTGGAGGAAATCCTTCCGAATGTATTGATTAACTGGTCTGAGCCCGTTTACATGCAGTCCTGTTAGTAGTGCTGTAATATTCTCAGTTAATAATACACAACACCAGGTTAAAGTCCAACAGGTTTAATTGGAAGCACACTAGCTTTCGGAGCACCGCTCCTTCATCAGGTGATTGTGTAGGGCACAATTCTAAGGCACATAATTTATAGCAAAAATTTAGTGTGATATAACTGAAATTATCCATTGAAAACTGCCTTGATTGTCCGTTGAGTCTTTCATCTGTTTGAATACCATGATAGTTTCACTTCTTTCATGTGTAAATCACAAAACCTTTTTTTATAAGTTGCATTCCTGACAGTGGCTCATCAAATCACTCATTGTATTAATCACTGCACAGTCTCAACAAAGGAATGAAACTGGATGGACCACATTACATCTACCGATACACTGGAAAATACAACAACACAATCAGCCCTCTTGACCCTGCGACGTCAGTCTCACTGTGGGCCTAAGCAGCAGCAGAACTGTACTCCAGTCCAATTTGAAATCTCATGGCCTGGTATATCCCCACTCAACCATTAACATCAAGCCAGGGGAATCAACACTACTTCAATGGAGAGTTCCGCAGGGAATGCCAGGAGCAATACCAGGCATACCTAAAAATGTGGTGCCAACCTGGTGAAGCTACCCAACCTGCATGCCAAACAGTGCAAGCAACACCAAATAGAACTATGTGATCCAACAACCAATGGATCAGATCTGAGCTCTGCAGTTCTGCCACACCTAGTCAGGAATGGTGATGGACAATTAAACAACTCAATGCAGGAAGCATCACAGATATCCCCACCCTTACTGATGGAGGGACCTCACACATCCATGCAACAGACAAGGCAACAGCATTTGCGGTAGTCTTCAGCCAGCAGTGCCAAGTGGATGAGCCTTCTACATTGGTCACCTGACATCACAGATGTGAATTGAATTGGTTGAAAACTTTTTCAAATAGATCAAGAAATGGAGAAGTAGTGTAAAGGCTGTCGGCCCTGCCAACCTTGTGGCAATAATACTGATGGCTGTGCTCCAGAAATTGCTGCCCACCAGACAAGTACTGCTCCAGCACTGGCACCTACTGACATTGTGGAACATTGCTCAGGGATGTTCAACACAAAAACGCAGGACAGAGCCAACCCAGCCAATTTCCCTCCATCAGTCCACACTCGCTCAGCAGTGAAGTGATGGAAGATATCATCAACAGTACTGTCACGCAGCTGCTCAGCAATAACCTTCTGTGATACCCAGTTTGGTTTCTGCCAGGGCCACTCAGTTCCTGATCTTGTTACAGACTTGATTCACAAACTGACAAACAGCTGAATTCCAGAGGTGAGGGGAGGGTGATAGCCCAGTCCCACTCCATGACCACTATTTCGACTTCAGTGATATCACCTGACCTCACCACAGTCTCAGCTCATTTACTGAAACTCTCCTTCATTCATTTTGTTAACTATAAATTTCATTATCTAAACCCACTCCTGGAAGCATCCCACAATCACCCTCCCTATAATATCCAGAATATTGAAAACTCTACCGCCCAAGTGTTCACTTGTACCAGAACTTGCTGATCCATCAAAAGACTCCCATTTATAAGCAACAACAATTTACTTTCACACCCTTGACTTAATTCCTGGCTGTAAGCATTCCTATCTCCCTGCATCACACACCCTTTCATATCTCAATAACTCATTTTAGTTTAGACTCCCAATGATGTGTTTATTTTTAAGTTCAGCTGTGTGACTGTTTCTATAGAGTCCAAGGCAACACGGTCTGGAATTCCCACCCTCTAAGATCTGCTTTCTTCCTTTAAGGCATTCCTTAAAAATTGCTTATTTGGCAATGGTTTTGGTCAACGGACATAATATTCTCCAGCTGTGGCCTTATGTCAAAAGTTCTCAATATTGAAATTAAAAACATGTTGATTTGTACAGATATCTTCTACTTTTCACTATCGCTGAGTGAATAATCTGTAATGTCTCTTACCCAACCACGTTGTGGGCACGCCTTCACCATTCAAACTGCAGCTGGACAAGGAAGTCAAACATCACCCTCTCCACAGGCAACACGGCTTTGGCAATGATCACTGGTGTCTGTGGAAGGAGAAATACACATGATGTTTCAGGGAGTGCAATGTGAATTATAGGGAATGAAAATGGTGTAGAATGTGACTGTCAGGAATGGAAGAAAAATCCACTCACTATTGGAAAAAATAATTCTTGACTGTCAAAGATATTGTGGAAAAAATAACCTGATAATGGCGCAGCATACGGTCAGGAGTCGGGCAGCAGTGGACAATTCATTTACAAAAAGATCTGTGAACGTAGTAATAAAATACTAAACATGGCAAAAATACACTCATGCGAGACTGAGGAAGCTAGATAACGAACAAGTGGACATCAAGGAGCCCAGAGATGAATCAGAGCAGTATTCACTTTTATGATCCCACAATCAGAGATGTCTAGCACAAAAACAGACTCTTCAGTCCAACCCATCTATGCAAACCAGATATCTAACCTAAACTATTCCCATTTGCCAGCACTTGACCGACATCCCTCTGAACCCTTCCTATTCAAATGCCTTTTAAATGTTACAATTTTGGTTGCTCTTTAGGCTCCTTTTGAATTTTCCCCTCTCACCCTAAACCTATATCCTCTAGTTCTGGGCTCCACCACCCCAGGGTAAACACCTTGTCTATTTACGCTATCCATGCCACACACGATTTTATAAACCTCTTCAACATCACACCTCAGCCTAAGACACTCCACGGAAAATGGCACCAGCCTATTATGCCTCTCCCTGCAACTCAAATCCTCAAACCCTGGCAACATCCTTAAAAAATCAATTCTCAAACCTTCCATGTTTCAGTGCCTCTTTCTGATAAGAGGGAGACCAGGATTGCGCACCATATTCCAAAAGTGGCCCAACCAATGTCCTGTACGGCTCCTTTACTCAATGCTCTGACCAACAAAGGGAAAAATCCCAAACAATTTCTTCACTATCTGATCTACCTGTGACTCTACTTTCAAGGAACAATGAACATGCACTCCAAGGTCTCTTTGTTTAGCAATACACTCCAAGACCTTACAATTCATTGTGAGTTCTGCTCTGATTTGCTTTTCTAAAATGCAGCACCTCTCATTTATCTAAATTAAACCCTATCTGCCACTCCCCAGCCCATTGGCCCATCTGATCAATATCCCATTGTATTCTGAGACAACCTTTGTCACTGTCCACAATACCTCTAATTTTGGTGTCATCTGCAAACTTATGAACCGTACCAGCTCTATTCACATCCAAATCATTTAAATGGATGAAGAAACAAATCCAGGGAAAAAAAAAACATCCATTTCTCTGGGTTTGAATGTGCTCTGGGTATATCCTGCCCTATGACTCTCTACCAGGGAGGGCTGCACATACACACCTCTGAAATTTGCCTCCGACAAAGTTGGCGGCCGCGCACGTGTCCAATAAATCTTTGCCCCGAATAAAGATGGCGGCGATCACACGATCAGGTTATTTTCCCGTTTACTGCAAAAACGGGACTGTAAGTTTCAAATTTTTATTTTCCGATGTGCACCAAATATATGTAAAACCTCTCAGCCCATACCAACACCATTTCCCTCCCACTTCCTGCTATTTATTTTTTCCTTACCAACAGCTCTCCATCCACACGTCCCGCACATCCGCACCCACCGTGAGGATGATCACGTGGTATAGTCTAGTCCCGTCCCTCATTTACTCTGATTGGTCGGAGGACCAAATGCCCCGCCAGGTCCTCCAGCTTTGCTCCTGCCTTTCCATTGGCCTTCCGCTGACATCAACTACCAGGGGCCCATTGTTGCCTGGAGCATGCGCACTGCTTCGTGGCTTTTGTTGCCGTTTATCAGTTACAAGAGTGAGACACAAAGTTAAAAATCACACAACCACCTGATGAAGAAGCTGCAAAGCGAGTGCTTCCAAATAAACCTGTTGGACTATAACCTGGTGTTGTGAATTTTAATTTTGTTCATCCTAACCCAACACCAGCACCTGAAAGTCAAGAGTGCGTGAGGAATGCAAAATATAACAACAAAACAACTAGGAACAGGAGAAGGCCGTCCTGCCCTTTGAGCTTGCTCTGCCATTCATTAAGATCATGGCTGATCATTTCGTGGACGCAGAACCATTTACCAACGTTCTCACCATATCCCTTAATTAATTAGTTATTTCTTTTAAAAAAAAGTTACCTTAGCTTTATTGAACTAGCATCAACTACGTCCCTGGGCAATGAATTCCACAGAGGTCAAGAAGTTGCTTCTCAATTCAGTCCTAAATTTGCTGCCTGTAATCTTGAGGTGATGCCCTCTTGTCCTGGCTTCATCTGCCAGTGGAAACATTCTCTCTACTTCTGTTTTATCCATTCCATTCATTATTTTATATGTTTCCCATTCTTCTGATTTCCAATGAATATCATCCCAATCTACTCAGTCTCTGTTAAGCCAACCCCCTCAACTCCGGAATCAACCTAGTTAACCTCCTCTGCACCCCCTCTAGTGCCCGTACATCCTTGAGCAAGTAAGGAGACAGAAACTGCATGCAGTACTCCAGATGTGGCCTCATCAGCACCCAATAAAGCTGGAACATAACCTCTGCTTCTAAACACAAACCCTTCAGCAATGAAGGCTAAAATTCCATTTGCTTTCTGAATTGATTGTTGTACCTGGTGACCAACCTTCATGCAGAAGGTTACTCAGGTGACCCCTGCATAGCAAATGATGCAACTTTTAAAAAAATGTTTATTACTTCAATTTTAAATGTTACTCCAACCAAACAGTAGGACTTTACATTTATGCACATTCTATTCCAAATGCCAGACCATTGCCACTCACTCAATGTATTTATGTTCCTCTGCAAAGTTTCACAGTCCTCCGCACACTTTGTTCTGCTACTCATCTTAGTGTCATATGCAAACTTTGACACCCTACATGTGGTCGCCAACTCCAAATCATCTGTATCAATTCTAAATAATCACAGTCCCAACACTGATCCCTGAGGCACACTATTAGTCACTGATTGCCAGCCAGAATAGTACTCATTTATCCTCACACTTTGCTTCCTGTTAGTTAACCAATCTTCTATCCATGCTAATACTCTACTCCTAACACCATGCACCTTTATATTATGCAACAGCCTCTTGCACAGCACCTTGTTGAAGGCCTTTTGGAATACCGGGTACACCACATCCACTGGGTCCCCGTTGTCCACCTTGCTCGAAATGTCTTCATAGAATTCCAAAAGATTTGTGAAGCATGACCTGCCCTACATGAACCCATGCTCTGTCTGTCCAATAGGACAATTTCTATTAAGATTCCCTGCTATTTCTTCCTTGATAATAGACCCAAGCATCTTTCCCACTACAGAGAATAAGCTAACTTGTGTATAATTCCCCACCTTTTGTCCACCTCCTTTTTAAAAACATGGCATCACTTTTGCTGCTTTCCAATCTGCTGGGACTGCCACAGAGTCCAGTAAATTTTGGAAAATTACTGCCAGTGCATTTGCTATTTCTCCTGGCATCTCCTTTAGGGATGCATCCTGGGATGCATTCCTTCAGGGTCAGAAGACTTTTCTGTCATTACCTCAATTAACTCCAACAGTCCAACACTCGCTGTTCCGTAATAATGATAGTTTCCAAATCCTCACCTATCTTTGACTCTTTGCTAATTATTGGCAATATATTAGTTTCCTCCACTGTGATATTCCATAATTAAATGTTCCTTCTTATTTTCGAAAGGATCAACATTTACTTTAGCCACTCTTTTCTCGTTCAATATAAAATTTTGCTATCTGTCTTTATAGTCTGTGCTAGTTTATTTTTCTCATGTTCTATCTTACGTTTCTTTATAGCTCTTCTGTGGCTTTCTGTTGACATTTAAAGTTTTCCCAGTTCTAGTTTCAGGCTGGTTTTGGCCACTTTGCATGCCTTCTCTTTCAATTTGATCGCTTTCCTTAGATACCCATCGCAGAGTATGCCTTTTCTTACAGTCCTTCCTTTTCACTGGAATATACCATTGCTGAGCACTTTGTAAAGTGCCTTTGAAAATCTTCTACTGCTCATCAACTGTCCCACCATAAAACCTTTGTTTCCAGTCTACTTTATCCAGGTTCTCCCTCATTCTATTGTAGTTCCCTGTGTTGAAGCACAGGACGCAGGTATTAGTTTTTATCTTCACACTCTCCATATGTATTCTAAATTCAACCATACAGTGATCACTTCTTTCAAGAGGATCCCTAACTCTGAGGTCATTAATTATTCCTGTCTCATTGCACAGGGCCAGATGCTGGATAGATTGCTCCCTTGTCAGTTCTATTTCATACTGTTCAAGAAAGCTATCATGGATACACTTAATAAACTCAAGGCTACCCTGACTGAGCTGGTTCAACCAATCTACGTGTAGATTACAATCACCCATGATAATAGCCATACCATTTTTACAGGCAATAGATATTTCTTTGTTTATTGCCCATCCCAATGTGATGTTATTATTTGGTGGCCTGCACACTACGCCTATCAGTGACTTGTTAGAATTTTGAATGCATCATTCCTGTTTCTCCTAATGTACAGCAATATCAACAACTACTTGCATTGTATGGAACTTTCACAATGGCAAATCTCCTAAGGTGCTTCATGGATGATCAAAACATTGATTAAAGAGAATGATTTTAAAATACATCTTAAAGGAGGGTAGAGAAGGTTAGGGAGGGTATTCCACAGACTTCTGCCCTTGACAGCACCATTCATGAAGTGATGCAGGTGGGGTGGGTTGGAAAGGAAACATGCAAAGGGGAAATGGAGGAGCACACGCAGTCCATAAGGTCTTAAGGACAGAGGAGGTTCCAGACTGAGTCTATCTGTCAGAGAGTATGGCTGCCTCATGGAGTTTGAAGCTCTGCAATGGGTCCATGCATGTCACCTTAGTCGAGGAGAGTATAACGGTGGCTGAGAGAACTTTTGATGAGGACTAGTCTCCTGAGATAGTGTGGGCTGAGGTTAGAAACAGAAGAGGAGAGGTCACACTGCTTGGAGGTTTTTTTTTTATACGCCTCCGCAGAGTTCCAGGGAGGTGGAAGAGAGGATTAGCAAAATTATTCTGGATAGGAGTGAAAGTTACATAGTGGTCATTATGGGGGACTTTAACTTCCCCAAAATTGACTGGAAATGCTATAACTGTAATACGTTGGATGAATCGGTTTTTATCCAATGTGTACAGGAGGGTTTCCTGACACAGTATGTTGAAGGGCCGACAAGAGGGGTGGCCACATTGGATCTGGTCCTTGGTAATGAACCAGACTAGGTGTTTGATTTAGTTGTAGGTGAGCACTTTGGAGAGAGTGACCATAATTCAGTTAAGTTTAGTTTAGCGATGGAAAGGAATAAGTACATGCCACAGATCAAGAGTTATTGATGGGGCAACGGCAATTATAATGCTATTAGGAAAGAATTAGATGCACAGAATGGGGTAGCAAAATGCAGGGGATGCAGAGAATGGAAATGTGGAGCTGGTTTAAGGAACAGATATTGCGTTTCCTTGATAGGTATGACCCTGTCAGGCAGGAGGAAGTGATAAGGTAAGGGAACCTTGGTTTACTGCGGAAACTGCATCTCTTGTTACGAAGAAGAAAGAGGCTTAGGTGGTGATGAGGCAAGATTGTTTAGATGAAGCGATGGAGAATTACAGATCAGCTAATAAGGATTTAAAGAGAGAGTTAAAAAGAGCAAAGAGTGGACACGAGCAGTCTTTAACAAATAGAATAAAGGAGAACCCTAAAGCTTTCTATAGGTATGTGAGGAATAAAAAGATGATTAGGGTAGGAATAGGACTAATCACAGACAGAATGGGAAGATGAGTGTTGACCCTGTGGAGATCGGAGAGATGCTAAATGAACATTTCTCATCGGGTTTCACTCACGAAAAGGAGAATATTGTAGTGGAGGAGAATGAGGTATGAGATATTAGACTAGAAAGGATCGAGGTTAGTTACGAACAGGTGTTATCAGTGCTGGAAGGAGTGAAAATAGACAAGTCCCCTGGGCTGGATGGGATTTATCCAAAGATTTTCTGGGAAGCTAGGGAGAAGGTAGCATAGCCTTTGGCTTGGATATTTGAGTTGTCATTGTCTGCAGATTTGGTACCAGAGCACTAGAAGATTTCAAATGTTGTGCCCTTGTTCAAGAAGGGCAATGACCCAGGTAATTATAGACCAGTGAACATTACTTCTCTTGTAGGAAAGGTTTAGGAAAGGATTAGGAAAGGATTATGAGAGATAAGATTTATAATCATCTGGCGAACATCAATTTGATTTCAGATAGTCAACTTGGTTTTGTCAAGGGCAGGTCATGTCTCACAAATCTCATTGAGTTTTTTGAGAAGGTCACCAAGCTTGTAGTTGAGGGTAGGGCATTTGACGTGGTACACATGGACAAAAGTAATGCCTTTGACAAGGTTCCACATGGTAGGCTGTTGGAGGCATAGAATTGAGGGTGATTTAGCAGTTTGGATTAGAAACTTGCTTTCTGAAAGAAGGCAGCGAGTGGTGGTTGATGGAAAATATTCAGCCTGGAGTCCAGTTACTAATCACGTGCCACCAGAATCTGTTTTGGGACCACTGCAGGTATAGGAGAATGGATTAGGAAATTTGCAGACGACATTAAAGTCAGTGTAGTAGTGGACAGTGTGGAAGAATGTTAAAGGTTGCAAGGGGATTTGGATAAACTGCAGAACTGTGCTGAGAGGTGGCAAATAGAGTTCAATGCAATTAAATGTGAGGTGATGCACTTTGAGAAGAATAACAGGAAGGCTGAATACTGGGTCAATGGAAAAATTATTGACAGTGTGGTGTGCAGAGGGTCCATGTACATAGATCCCTGAAAGTTGCCACCCAGGTTGATAGTGCTGTTAAGAAGGCAAACGGTGTGTTAGGTTTCATTCGTGGAGGGATTGAGTTCCGAAGTTGAAATACCATACAGCAACTATACAAAATGCTGGTGCAGCCACACTTGGAATATTGTGTTCAGTTCTGGTGCCCATATTTCCAGCAGGATTAGATTACATTAGATTAGATTAGATTAGATTACATTACAGTGTGGAAACAGGCCCTTCGCCCCAAGAAGTCTTCACCGACCCGCCGAAGCGAAACCCACCCATACCCCTACATTTACCCCTTACCTAACACTACGGGCAATTTAGTATACCCAATTCACCTGGCCCTGCACATCTTTGGACTGTGGGAGGAAACCGGAGCACCCAGAGGAAACCCACGCAGACACGGGGAGAACCCCGTTTATCCTTCCTGTATAAATGGTGAAATATATCCAGTATATCCAGTTCACAGTCTTCGTCAGTTTGCAGCTGCATCTTTATAAACCCAGCTACTACTGACCTGGTTCATCCTATTTAAAGCTATTATTTCATTGGCCTTGTTGAAAAGTTAGGAAGGAATTCAGGGATGGCAGCAAGTGCCAGAGACAAGGCTGGCTGTAGCATCCAGAGGAGGTTACAGAGATAGGAAGCTGTGTGAAAGCTGGGGGATATTACAGGGATATGGATTGTTCCAGGGGCTGAAGGTGATTACAAATTGAAGAAAAGTTTTAGGTTTTGTTTGAAGTGAAAATGGAGCTGGAACAGCCAGACTAATATTTTGGCGACATTAGAGTGAAACCTTGCACAAACCCTGACGAAAATGATACCTGAAGAAATTGTCACATGATGCAGCCCTGCATCTATCGGCACCAGAAATAAATATAACAGGAACAGACACAGGGGCAGGGACAGGGGACTCAGACACATCAGGCCTGGAGAGGGAGCTAACACTGTGATAGGAGAAGTGAAATGTTGATCTACACAGATTATGGTCAATGATGCAGAATCAATTCACTCCAGTTGAAAAGGTTCCTTCAATTGTAATATGCCAGGAAGTGACAACGTATTTTGCTTTGAGGCTCTATTTAACTCATTGCTTGTCAAGATTCGATACCTAGGAGTTGGTGTTTCGGGAAGTATTTTTTTATTATTGTTGTAATTATTTCAGTTCAGCATCACGTGGAGACACAGACACAGCATACGTAAATACATTCAGAACTGAACAAGCCCGAGTGCATTAAGTATTTATAGCTTCTTATATCCATTCCAGAAAGCAGTCTGATTATGAGATCAGGAAGGTCCCATGGTCCATCTCTTGATGAACATTGTCAGCTTCTCTCATCCATCCTGGAACTGAGCTCCAAAATTACTTCAGGAAGATCACAGACATTCTCCTCAGACTGTGCAGAGTCATGCTCTGGCCCCTATTTCAGCCCGAGTGTCACAGTCAGAACAAGTACATTACAGGCTCAATAATGGGCCTATGAAATTGCAGCTCAATAACATTTTTTTTCTTCAAACGGGCAAACAATCAGGTAAAAACCTGACACATTCCTCTCTGCCTACAAATTGTCAATCTCTATAACATCATTTATGATCGATAACCATTACCACCTCTGTCAATTCTCTAGTTCCTCCCAACATTCCTGCATTTACAACATCCCTCACATTGTCTTCTGTCACAATAATCATCCAATTCCCTTTTGAATGTTTCAGTAAACATGCAGCTGAAACTCATTCAAGTATATCCTAACTACTCGCAGATAACCTATTCACATTTAAACCCCTTTCTAGTCTCGAAACAGCTGCATTCCCCTTTTAACATGCTCACTCTGAGGTGTCCACAGAGGATTGTGGGACAACTCTATGATTGTTCTCGGTTTTCTCATAAATTAAACTAGCTCTACTCTCTACTCTCTGAGCCTTTAGCATTCGTTTTGCTTCCCAATTCGATTCTCCCTCTGACACCGATTATATTATTCTTCCCCAACATCCAGGGAACGTTGGGGTTTGTTTCTCCTGGCTATCCTATTTGAGGGACCATTCCTTGACTGGAATGAGTGGAGGAAGAGACCGTGATATGGAGAGTTGGAGTGATTTGGAGGAGGTGATAGTGATAAGGCATCTTGGAGTGACCGGAGGAAGTGACAACGATAGGTAGGGGTGGAGTGACGGGAAGAGGTGACAGCAACAAGGAGGTTTGTGTGACTGGAGGAGGCGAAAGCAACAGTGAAAGTTGGAGGGACTGGAGGCAGTGACAGCGATAGGAAGGATTGGAGTGAATGTGAGAGTTGATGGTGATAATGAGGGATAGACTGAATGGAGGAGGTGCCAATGATAGGGAGGGCTGCAGTGACTGGAGTTGACAGCTATCGGAAGGTTTGGAGGGACTGGAGGAGATGGCAACGTTAGAAGGAGTTTATAGTGACTGCAGGAGCTGACAGTGATGGGGAGTTGCATTAGATGGAGTAGTTCACCGCGATAGGGAGAGATGCAGTTGCATGGAAGAGGTTAAAACAATCGAAGGGTTTGTGTTACTGGAGAAGTTTACATAGATAGAGAGTGTGGTGTTCGAGGAGATGCTTAAAGCGATAGGAAGGAGTGATGGGAGAAAGTGAAATGATATGGAGGATAAGAGTGACTGGAGGAGGTGACAGCAATCGTGAGGGTTGGAGTGATTAGAGGAGGTGTCATTGATAAGGGGGTGTAGAGTGACTGGAGGACGCGATAGCATTTAGAGTTTGAAGTGACAGGAGTAGTTAACAACAATGGGGATAATTGGAATGACTGGAGGAGGTGACAGGAATATGGAGCGTTGAGTGACTTAAATAATTGATAGTGATAGGTTAGATTGGAGTGACTGGAGGGTATGACAGTGATAGGGAAGGGTAGAGTGGCTGAAAGACTTGTCAGCGATATTGAACATTGGAGTGATTGGAGAAGATTAAAGTGATAGGGTGGGTTGGAGTGACTGGAGCAGGAGACAGCAATCAGGGAGTTGCAGTGATGGCATTAGCTGATAATGATAGCGAGAGTTGGAGTGACTGGAGGAGGAGAATCGATAGGCAGGGGAGGAGTGAATGGAGGAGGTGGCTGATCAGGAGCGTAGGAGTGATTGGAGGAGGTGTCAATGATAGGGAGGTTTCCAGTGACTGGACGAGGTGACAGCGTTGGGAGGTTTGGAGTGATGAGAGGAGGTGTCAGTGACAGAAAGGAGTCGAGTGACTCGAGGAGACGATAACAACAGGGAGACTAAATTGACTGGATGAGGTGACAGCGATAGGAAGAGTTGGAGTGACAGAAGGATGTGACAATGATGGGAAGGTTGAGTGAGTGGAGGGGGTGACAGCAATCAGGAGTGTGCGGTTGACTGGCTGAATTGACAGTGAGAGGGAGGGTTGGAGTGACTGGAGGATATGACATCGATAGAGAGGGTTCGAGTGACTGGAGGATGAGGCACTGTTAGAGATGTTTGAGCGATCGTAGTTGTCAGTGATAGGGCGCTGTTCAGTGTCTGGAGGAGTTGATAGTGATAGGGAGGACTGACGTGACTGGAGGAGGCGAGAGCGCCAGGGAGGGTGGAGTGACAGGAGAATGTGACAGTGATAGGGAGTGTTGAAGTGACTGGAGGAGGTGTCAGCGATAGGTTGTGTTGGAGTGACTTGGAGGAGGTGAAAGCGATGGGGAGCTATGGAGCATGTGACTGTGGTTGGGTGGGTTAGAGTGACTGGAGGTGGTTACAGTGATATTGAGCATTGGAGTGAAGGGATGAGGTGATGGCAATAGGGACGTTTGGAGGTGTTGATTGTGATAGGGTGTGCAGTAGTGACAGGACGAGGCGACAGAGATAGGGAGGATTGGAGAGAGTGGAAGAGATGACAGCTACGGGGAGGGTTGGCGTGACTGGAGAATGTATGGCGATAGGGAGGGATGGAGTGACTGAAAGCGGTGACAGCGATGGGAAATCTTGGAGTGACTGTAGGAGATGACAGTGATTAGGATGGTTGGAGTGAATTGAGGAGGTGTCAGCGATAGGGAGGTATGGAGAGACTGGAGGAGGTGACAGTGATGGGGAGGAATGGGATGACTGGAGGATGTGACAGCGATGGGAAGGGTTAGAGTGAATGGGAGAGTTGAAGGTGATAGCAAGGTTAGGGGAGAATGGAGGATGTTACAATGATGGGGAGAGTTATAGTGACCGGAGGTGCTAGTCATCAGGAGGGTTGAAGTGGTTGCAAGAAGTGACAGTGTTATGGCGACTTGGAATGACTGGAGGAGATGGCAACGATAGAGGAGGTGACAATAACAGGAGGAGCTGAGTGTGTTAGGGAGGATTGGATTGAAAGTAATAGGTCACTGTGATAGGGAGGATTTGCAAGTGACTGAAATGAGGCTAAAGCAATCGGGACGGCTGGAGTGACCAGAGAAGGTTACATAGATATTACTTGGCTTCAGTGAGCTGTGCGGCAAGAATATCCTTTACAAGTACTGCTGTGAAGTTCCCCCAGTCAAACCAACGAGCACTCCTCCTCTCTTGTCTCCTGTTCTGTCCTTCGTGTAGCATCTGTCCCGGGAACATTGAGCTGCCAGTCTTAACATTTCCTCAGCAGTGTTCCTGTGATATTCCAATCTCATGTTTCCATCCATGCCCTGAGTTCAGCTGCCTCAGCTGTCAGGCCCTTTTCATTGAAATCAATGCAGTTTAATTCATCAGTTTTCCCTCATTGCCCTCTGTGTTTTTGCCTGCCTTGTCTATTGAAATTGGTCTCTTTCATCTCTGTCCCAGCCTCAACCTTCATTCTGGCCTTATGAATGATGGGGGTCCCACAGTCCTGCGAGACTAATATAAAACCACTCAAGTACATCCTCTCGAGAAGCTCTTGCAATTCTCACGACCAGGACATGGATCCTCCATCACCGCCCCCAATTCAAGTGTCTTCCTCACCATGTCTACCTGTGCTGGCACGTTCAGGAATCTATGGACATTTCCCCTGAGGTTTCTTTGTTCCTTTTTACTCATCAAAGATCGATCGTTCATTACGTCTGTCCTTTGCTATTCATACCTCCCACAGGCTATTACCTCACAATGATTAGAAATAAACTCCATCTGTCATTAGGTTGCTCAGGGAATCATTTCATTGATTTTAGGCTGTAGCCTGAGACCATCTCCCTCACTGTGTACAACAACTTAATCTTTCATGCCATCGACCACCGATAAAAGATACCTTCTGCTTTCACATCCAAGTCATCAATATACATAATAATTAGAAGTGGCTTCTGAACAGATCTCTACGGCACACCCGCTGGTGAAATGCTTCCAGTAACAAAAATAACCGTTCACCAATTTTCAATTTAATTTGCCAACTTGCCTTGGATCCAATGGGCTCTTCCCTCTTGAACCAGCCTTCCATGTGGAATTTTGTCAAATGCCTTACTGAACTCCACGTAAGCCACATAATCTGCACTGCACTCATTAATATTTTTGGACACCATTTCAAAAACATTAACTGAATTCATCAGACAAGATCTTTCACGACCAAACCTGTGCTGACTGTCTCTACTCGATTCCAGTGTTTCCGAATGTTGAGTCATTGCGTCCCTCAGAAGCGTTTCCAATAATTTCCCTCCCACTGATATCAGCCGTTTGGTCTGCAATTACCTGGCCTATCCCTGCTGAACAAAGCAACCACATTAGCTATCCTCTAGTCATTCAACACTGCACCTGTGGCCAGCCAATTATTAAGTATAGCTGTCAAGGTCAAAGCAATGTCCTCCCTTAACTCTCATTGCAACCTGGGATACATTTCATTGGGCCCTGGGTATTTCTACACCTCCATGCTTGTGAAAACACTTAAGAGTCCTCGATACTGATCTAAACAGGTTTTAGAAACTCACGATCCCAGCTGAAGTTCCAGACCACAACATCTAACTGAATCCAGATAAGAAATATTCATTTCAAACCTCACCAACTTCCTCTGGTTCCATGCACATATTTTCCCTTCGATTTCTAACAGGCCCCTCTCTTTCGTCTGAGGCTGGCCGGGACCTGGTACAGATATGTAACATCAGCAGAGGCGTGGATCGTGCGGATAGCCAGAATCTCATTTCGAATTTGTAAATGTCATATCGTAGGTTGTAAAGGTCTGAGGTGAGAAAGAGAAATTTCAAAAGAGACCTGAGAAGCAAGATCTTTTGCCAAGAGAGTGTTATGTTTTCCGGGAGATTTTAGAAGCACAAATATTCATAAAATCTTAAAAGAGCGTTTTGAAAAACGCAAGGAGAGGCGGAGAATATAATGATATAATTGTATAAAGAAATCGAACGAGTGTGTTGTCGTAAGACAGAAAGTGCAGGCTGCTAGTCGTAGTCGTAGTAATATTAATAATTAGTAATATTACTACTAATAATAAAAGAAACGTGGTCGTTGCAACTAGCGTGGACCGAAGGCTTGTTGCTGTGCTATTTTCTAACTTCCATGCACCTACCTCAGAATTTGTAATGTTTCAAAAGTTTCTCTTTCATTCTTCTCGACTCCGATGAGTTCAAACACCATCTAATCTATCTCTTCCCATCAGAAAATCCCCCCATTCACAAGAGCAGCTTAGTAAACCTTCTCTGTCCTGCCTGCAATAGAAGAATATCATTTCTTAAGGCACTTATGTTGTATGTAACATTCCATGTGTGGTTTGCCTCTTATGTTGCACTTCTTTAGCTATACCTCCCTATTATTAGACTTCCTCCCCTTTGTAATAGATGCTGTCTTTCGATGTTCCTTCTCTATTACCTTCTGACACTGTAAGCTACGTTTGTCAGATTGATACACATGGACTCCCAAAACTCTTCAGTCTGAATCCAAATTGTGTTAGCCTGACAGTAAGTTTGAAAAATACCTTAATGTATTGTAAAGGATATGTCAAACAATAACTGGACCCTTAGAAATAATGAGAGACACATGAGTTGATAAAAGTGAGATTTTTTTTTGATGAACCTTTTAGATTTTATGTTTTCGAGTGGCTACAAATGGCAGATGTGTTAAGGGTGATGGAGAGTGATGTGACTTAATCTAAATTTTAGAAGTCGTTTTGCAAGGTTCCACAAGGGCTAAAGAATAACTAGGGAGAGAATAGGTCCCCTTAATGATCAGCGAGGCACTCTGTGTAAGACCACAGGAAATGGTGGAGATCTGAATTAAATGTTTTTGCTTGGTATTTGCTGTAAAGAATTACGTTGAACTTCAGGAACTTGGGGAAATAAATATTGACGTATTGGAAAGGTCACCAAGAGAGAAAAGGAAGTGCTGAAGGCCAGAAGGCACTGAAAGATAAATAATCCTCACCACTGATCTTGTGCATACATGAATTCAGCAAGAAGCTGGAGAAAAGATTCCAGGTCGCCTTGCAGAGATATTAGTATCATCGACAGCCACGGTGAGTTGCTGGAAGACTGGAGGTTGGATAATGCTGTTCCATCAGTTTAGGGCCACACGTTAACTCCAGAAAACTACAGAGCAGTAACAAAAACATCACTGTTGGTTACATTATTGGAAAAGATGCTAAGCGAAAGGATATTCATGCATTTGGAAAAACAAGGGCTGATTAATGACAATTAGCATGGTTTTGTGCATTTGAAATTGTATCTCACAAACCTGATTGATTTGTGGATGTCGCGGATAGTAAGAAGAGTGGTAGATATTATCTATAGCAAAGTCTTTGAGAACGTTCCGCATTGCCGACTGTGGATCCAGGGAGATAAGCTGGGATCCAGGGAGAGCTGGATATTTGGATACAACATTGGCTGAATGGTAGAAGACAGGGGTTGTTGGTCGAGATTTTTTGTTCTGACTGGAGGCCTGGGAACAGGAGTGCGTGCCAATGATCGGGACTGTGTCTGCTGCTTTCCTTCATTTATATAAACGATTTGGAGGAGAATATAGTACACAGGTT
The DNA here is from genome assembly GCF_037043375.1 of Chiloscyllium plagiosum. Taxonomy (NCBI): domain Eukaryota; kingdom Metazoa; phylum Chordata; class Chondrichthyes; order Orectolobiformes; family Hemiscylliidae; genus Chiloscyllium; species Chiloscyllium plagiosum. The sequence goes on from NW_028270151.1 coordinate 97,513,370, forward strand.
TAGCAAGTTAATGGGTGACCATAAAATTGCTGAGAGAGTGGAGAGTGAAGACGTTTGTCCAAGATTACCTTGGGATGTTGGTGAGCGGGGTCAGTGGGCTGAGGAGCAGAAATGTAGTTTATTTTAAACAAACACGACTTGTTGCATTTTAGCGTTGCGAATCAGAACAGCGCATTCAGAATTAATCGTGGGCGCCTGGGTAGCATTTCAAAGAGCAAGATTTAAAGGTGAAGGAACGCATTTCCTTCAAATTGATACCATAGTTAGACAGGTTTGGTGAAGAAGGCACTTGGCATGTTTGCCTTCATTAGTCAGAGCATTGAGTGGAAGAGTTTGAATGTCACATTATGGCTATAGAGTACATTGGTGACTCCAAGCATTGTAATCTATGACCATAAATGCATTGTTGATCATCAAAAAAAAAACTTATCTGGTTCACTTATATCATTAAGGGAAAACATTTGATGTTCATACATGGTTTGGCCTAGATGTGTCTCCAAACACACAGAAATATGACTGACGCTGAACTGCTCTCTTGCAATCAGCAGTGCGTAATGAAAGCTGTTCTAGCCCGTGACACCACATCCCATGAATGCATCAAGAAAAGTACATATTTCCCTCACAACTTCACACACACCTGACACCAATGTGGAATTGATCTCTGTCCTCCAGGTTGTGAATGCGTGCGTATCTTGGCATCTCTTCGCCAAGCAGCAGAACGCTTGTAACTGCCTATAGGCAGTTCCTACAGCTCCTCCCATTGTCGCACATCCTTATGAACTTACTGTCCTGTTAATGTCCGGTCAAAACGGACACATTCTATCTTAACAAATTGTTTTGGGGCCCGCAGCATGCTCTGAACTTGTATTTCTTTCCATGTCTCGTAAACCTCCACATCTCTTAAACCAACTCCATCACATATTGCCCTTCCTAACTCTGTGAATTCCTCCTGCCACAACAATTAATACAGACTTTATATCGTCATTCAGACCCTTATCAGACTTCGTATGTCTGCCAGGACTTCCACCGCATTCCTTGATCATCTCATCAAAGACCAACAATGTTTGGCTTCATACAACTTTCCTCTTGCTAGGAGAACCGTTCCTCTTTCAGTAACACCTGTTTGAACATTTTGATAGACCTTTAATCAGTTTCTAAGACACTCTGTTTTCAGAGCTGTTACCTTTTACTGAATGTTATTGAAGACTCATTTAATCTAAAATAATCCTTAAATGACCCGACGAAGTCACTGATTGGTCTTTCCTGCCGAGGTTTTGTCTGTGTCAATGGAATGCCGTTTTGTTGAATATTTCCTTCCTGTTACATTCGAGTCATTTCAGTCTGTTTTCCAGGTTATCCTTGGGAGGTTCTCGTCTCATTCCGATGTAGTTTGATTTGTTTCAATGTTATACTGTCAGTTGTGCGTGGATAGCCATTGTTAAACTTCAAGATCCATTTGAATTCCATCTTATCACCAACACCCCCAAAGAACCACCCCACTGTTGGCCATGGACGAGTGACTCTTTTCAAAGACAAAAAAAGCCATCGAACAACGCTGGGGAGAGCACTTCAGCGACCTCCTCAACCATAGGCCCTGCCATCGATCCGTGTCATTGATCATATCCAACAGCATGCGGCACACCATAGGTCGAGGAAAGCCCCAATCCCAGACGAAGTAGAGACGGCTGCCCGCCAGCTCAGGAGCAAGACTGTTGGAGCTGACGGTACATTCCCTGATAGAATTAAATTGAGGATGCAGAGACCTCCCAGTGCAGCTCCATGCTCTTGCCTCCTTTACCTGGAAGGAGGTGAGTATTCCGGGATAGCTCTGAAATTTCACCGTCGTGAACATTATCAGAATAAGGAACAGTTCTGACTGTGGGAACTGCAGGGGAATCTCTCTGCGGTCGACAACTAGAAAAGACCTCGTCAAGGTCCAGGTCCTACTCACTTGTCTCCTCCCAGTAGCTGAGGAACACCTCTCAGAATCTCAGTGTGACTTCCGGCTATGGAGGGGCAGAACTGACATGATTTTCAGTGTGTGCCAGTTGCAGAAGAAATGTAGAGAACAGAACCTCCCCGCGTACATGGCCGCGTTCGACCTGACAAAAGCCTTTGATACCGTCACTCGGGAAACATAATGGAGCATCCTTCTCTGTGTTGGCTGCCCCATGAAGTTTGTTCTCATCCTTTGCCTGCTCCACGATGACATGGAAATCATGGTAATGAAAAATGGTGCCATCACTGACCCATTCCCTGTTCGGATCGGTGTCGTTGCCCCAACACTGTGCCCGATCTATCTCGCTGCAATGTTTCAATTCATCGTTGACAAGCTCTCCACTGGATTGGGACTCACCTTCAGAACCGACAGAAAATTATTCAATCCCCACTACCTCCAATCAAGACAAAATTCAACCCACCCCATTGTCATTGAGATGCAGTACGTGGATGGTGATTGTGTCTGTGCAATTGCAGAGGATGTACTCCCGCACATTGTCAGCACTTTACAGAGACTTACGAGAGCACGGGTCGCACATGAACATCCGCAAGATGAAGGCCTTTCACCAACCTCGCCCTGCCATTGCAGAGTGAATCCCCAATCGTTAAGGTCTGGGGGGGGGGGGGGGGTGGGGTTGGGGTCTTCTCCGATTTTTCAATCGCTCAGGAATGTCCTGTTGACGATAGCAGACTTTGAGTAAGAGATCCAGCACTGCCTCCAGTATGCGAGCACAACCTTCGACCGTCTGAGGGAAAGGGTGTTCTCGGACAATAACAATAATTCCAAAAGTAAGCTCATGACATAACGACGTGTGTTGGGTTCCACCCTCCGACATGGCTCTGAGACATGGACTGTCTACACCAGGGACCGCACAGTGCTGGAGCAGACCCACCAACGCTGCCCGTGGAAGATACTGTGAATCCGCTGGGAGGACAGACTCAACAAAAGCTACATCCTCGACAAGGCTAACATTCCCAGAATCGAGGCACTGACACTCCCTTTCATCAGCTGCGATGGGTTGGGCACATCATCCCCATGACGGCCTTGGGATTCCCCAATCAGGTGTTCTACTCACAGCTATGAAACGGCAGGCGAGCCTCAGCTGGGCAGAGGAAGTGCTTCAGGGATTCCTTCAAGGCCTCACTGTGGTAGTGCAACATTCCCAGCAATTCAATGAGAATTATTGGACCAAGACTGTCCAACGTTGGGGAGGATCATTGGGAAGGTGTCACACACCTCGAGTCTTGCTGTGGGGAAAAGGGAATCCAGGAGAAAATAGCACAAGGAGCAGACTGCCACCCCAACGGCACACACACGCCCTGTCCCACAGCCACCTTTTGCCCCAAGTGTAACAGAGCCTGTGGAATGTTTGAGAAGACTTGTAGCTCAGGTTGTGGTTTTGGTGTAGGTTTGCCCGCTGAACTGAAAGGTTCATTCCCAGACGTTTCGTTACCATACACTGTAACATCTTCAGTGGACCTCAGGTGAAGCAATGCTGAAAATTCCTACTTTCTATTTATATATTTGGGTTTCTCTGGGTTGGTGATGTAATTTCTTGTGATGATGTTATTTCCCATGAGAAACTCTATTAACAGACACATAGAGTTAGACCCTATCAAAGGAACAGGATGAAAAGGAACAGGAAGTGACTTCATCACAGGAAATAACATCACCACAGGAAATGACATCACCAACCCAAAGAAACTCAACTATATAAATAGAATTGAAGAATTTTCAGTATAGCTACGCCTGTTGTCCACTGAAGGTGTTACCTAGTAAGGTAACAAAACATATGGAAATGAACCTATCGGCTCAGCGAGCAAACCTACATCTGGAGTGTGTGGAAGGTCACGTCCGTTTGTAGAGCCTCCGTCAGACTCCGCTCTGTGAGTGGGAGAGATTCTGGCTCGTCTGAGACTCACCATCAATGAGATGATGGGTAAGGAAGATTCATCGCCTCACAATTATACCAGTGCTTCGTAACAAATTCCAATAATAATCTGTCTAATGCATTAGCTACCAATGTAAGACTATTGGAGCGCATTATAACTTTTTTGTCCTTCCACTTTCGTGTACTGATTCTTATTCCCTAGAATTTTCATTCATACTCATTTATAATCTGAGGACGCTGAGGATACCCTTGTTATCTCTGACTATGAGAGTCCCCCATCCTGCTTCCTATTCGGCCGGACTTTCCACAATGCTGTGTAACTGTTAAAAGCAATGCCCCAGCGTTTTGGTCACTCTGTGGCCACATCTTCCTGGTTGTGTTTAGATAGAAATTATTTATCAATCTGCGTCACAAGAGCATATATGTTATTAGTAATGCTTTGTGCATTCAAACCAAGAAACTGTAATTGATTATTTTAAAACCATGATTTCCTTTCCCCAAATGGATTTGCTGATGTACTATTTCAGTTAAAATTAGACACTTGTTGTTCCTTTGTGCTTGTCTTCAGCGACATCCACATTGTGTTCCAGTTTTTCAGTCTTTCTCTTTGGGATTGGAAATTTTATTTCACCTGCTGTTGTTCTAGTCCTTCCTGATTTATGTCAGGTTAATGCATTCTGCATAATGCTTGACGAGTGCACTGGTCCCAGCACCGTATCAGCAGAGGCCATCCCAAAACAATAGCTCTCTCCCCGTAAGTACTTGTGGCAGTGCTTACTAAATCACAACCACTTCTTCTGACACCATTGGTTTATACTAAACTCCTCCTCCACTCTGGTAATGTCACTCTGGATCTCTCCACGTGGCGTCCCTCACTGTGTACATCGAATTGCGGTCTGTGCTAGCACCTCTCTCCCTTGAATGTGATCTGAGATCCTGAGCCATCAGAATTCTCCACTCCAGTGAGACGGGTCAGCAGAGGCCGGCGATGGAGGCTGGGATTTTCCATGTCTCTATGGTACTCATTTCCATTCTATATGTGTAATCTTCACTGAATCTGCCTAATTATTGAGGCTGTCTGTTTCCCTGCCTCATGTCGGTAATCAGGATGTCCCTGATTCATCAGAACTGCTAACACCTGTCTCGAGCATCACCTCATTTAAGACGGTGAGTCAGCCAGGGAGCAAGATATGGATGCTTCAGTAAATCCTGCAGGGAAGTTATGTCACTCACAGTTGACAGTAGAGAAAGGAGTTAATGGAGTTTAGTTCATAACCTGAAGACTTGACATAGATAAACTGCTAGACAAGGAACACAAGCGACAAATCCTAGGCTTTATTATCAGCATCTTGTTTCGAACTTACTCTAGTTCAAATAATAATGTCTATTTCTGTCAGTTTCTCCAATCTCTAACACTGTCTGTGTCAGTGTAACATTCTCCAGTAGATACAATCTTCTCGATCTTTGTAAACCCCGGCAATCCAGTTTATCCATATAAGTTTCTCCTCCTAATACACCACTCTGTGTCTGTGTATTTTTCTTTAATCCCTACAACAGCCGCTATCTGAGTTATCTTCTCTAGCCTTTCCAACCCTTGTTGTCTCAGAAAAAAAAAGTTCAGTTTCATTGGCCATCACTGTCAGTGCAGTCCCTTCCAGACCTGTAAAACATCCCTATTGAGTTAACTATTTCAAGCTCTTATTTGAAGGGGTAGACACTTGATTACTCTAGGTCCAGTCGGTAGAAGGAGGGAGGAAGTGTTAGGTATTGTAAAAGGTATTAAGGTGGAAAAGATTCCAGGTGCAGATGGGATCTGTCCTAGGTTACTGAGGGAAAGGAGAGTGGAAATAATTGGAGCCTTAACAGAAATCTTTGCATCATCTTTCAACATGGGTGAGTTCCCGGAGGAGTGGATAATAGCTAATATTTTCTTCTTGTTGAAGAAGTGTGGCAGGGGTAATCCAGGAAACTATAGAGCAGTGGACCTCATGCCAGTTACAGGGAAGCTGTTGGAAAAGATACAGAGGAATAGGATCTGTTTAAATTTGGAAGAAAATGGGCTTATAAGTGATAGGCCACATGGTTTTGTGCAGGGAACGTCATTTCTTACAAACCTAATAAAATCCTTTGAGAAAGTGACAAAGATGATTGTTGATGGGAGGGCTTCAGATGTCATTTGCATGGTCTTCAGTAAGATAATTCATAAGATTCTCTATGGTAGGCTGATGGAGAATGTGCAGTCGCATGTGTTCTAGGATGTACTAGCAACATGGATATACAACTGCCAGGGCATCATGAGACATAGGTTCATAGTGGAAGGGATTTTCTCAATATGATGAATTGTGACCAGTGGTTTTCCACAGGGATCCGTGCTGTGACCAGTGTTGTTTGTTACATACAAATTGATCTGGGCGGCACGGTGGCACAGTGGTTAGCACTGCTGCCTCGCAGCGCCAGAGATCCGGGTTCAATTCCCGCCTCAGGCGACTGACTGTGTGGAGTTTGCACATTCTCCCCGTGTCTGCGTGGGTTTCCTCCGGGTGCTCCGGTTTCCTCCCACAGGCCAAAGATGTGCAGGGTCAGGTGAATTGGCCATGCTACATTGCCCATAGTGTTAGGTAAGGGGTAAATGTAGGGGTATGGGTGGTTTGCGCTTCGGCGGGGCGGTGTGGACTTGTTGGGCCGAAGGGCCTGTTTCCACACTGTAAAGTAATCTAATCTAATCTAATCTAATCTGGAGGATGGTAAAGGTGGTCTCATTAGCAGTTTTGCAGATGACATTACGAGTGGTGGAGCAGCAGATCGTGAAGGGGAATATCGGATAATGCAGCAGAAAACAGGTACATTGGAGAGTTGGGTGAGAAATGGCAGGTGGAGTTCAATCCGGTCAAATGCTACGTGATGCATTTTGTACGATCCAATTCAAGAGAAAGGCATACATTAAATGGAAAAACCCTGGGAAAAATCGATGTAAGGAGTGATCTGGATGTTCAACTATATTGTTCCCTGAAGGTGGCAACACAGATCGATAAAGTGGACAAGAAGCCACACGGCATACGTTCCTTCATTGGATGTGGTACTGAGTACAAGAGTTGGCAGCTCATGTTACTGATCTATATGACTTTAGTTCGGCCACATTTGGAAGACTGCATCCAGTTCAGGTCGCAACATTACCAAAAGGATGTGAATGATTTGAGAGTGGGCAGAGGAGTTTCAGCAAGCTGTTTCCTGGGATGGAGCGCGTTAGCTATGAAGAGATGTTGAGTACATTAGAATTATTTTCATTAGAAACATGGTGATGTTTGGCGGGTGCAGATTGATGTCTACAAAATCATGAGAGTTATAGACAGGGTGAATAGCAACATGTATTTTCCCAGAGTGGGAGATTCAATTACTAGGGTCACGAATGGGAGGGGAAAAGTTTAGGGGAGATGGAACGTTCTTTATGAAGAGCTTTGTGGGTGCCTGGAACGTGTTTCCAGCGGAGGCTATAGGGTCGGGAACAATAGCATTATTTAAGATGTATCTCGACAGATGCATGAATGGGCAGGAAGCAGAGGGGCACAGATCCTTAGGAAAAAAAGGTGACAGGTTTAGATAGAGGATCTGAACTGATGTAGGCTTGTTGGCAGAATGACCTTTTCCTATGTTTTGTTTTTGTTATTTTGTTTTTTTCGTATTACCTTCATGATCTATTTAATCTTCCCCGATCACTACAAAACAAAAACAGCCTATTTAGTAACCTCCAGCTGTAAGAATTCCTCTTGTCTCTGGACACCATGTGGAGTTACCCTGACTGTCAAGTAATGTAGTCTCTAAATTCTTACACAATATAGAACAGTACAGCATAGAACAGGCCCTTTGGCCCCCAATATTGTGCTGACCTCTGAACTATTCTCAGCTCGTCCCCCTACACTATACTGAAATCATCCATGTGTTTTTCTAAGGATTGTTTAAATCTCCCTAATGTGCCTGAGTTGACTACATTTGCATTTAGGACATTCCACACCCTGCGTAAAGGAGCTGCCTCTGACATCTGCCTTAAATCTATCACCCCTCAATTTGTAGTTAAACCCCATCGTACAAGCTGGTGTCAACATCATAGGAAAAAGACTTTCACTGACTACCCTATCTAATACTCTGAAAAACTTGTATGTCTCTATGAAATCCCCTCTTAGCCTTCTTCTTTCCAATGAGAACAGACCCAAGTCTCTCAGCCTTTCTTCATAAGATCTTCCCTCCAGACCAGGCAACATCCTGGTAAATCTCCTCAACACCTTTTCTAATGCTTCCACATCCTTTCCAAAATATGGGAACCAGAACTGCATGCAATATTCCAAATGTGGCCACACCAGTGTTTTGTGTAGTTACAACATGATATTGCGGCTCTGGAACTCAATCCCTCAACGAATGAAACCTAACACACCGTCTGCATTGTTAACAGCACTATGCACCTGAGTGGCAACTTTCAGTGATTTACTTACATGGACTCCAATATCCTTCTGCACATCCACACTACCAAGAATCTTTCCATTGACCCAGTATTCTGCTTTCCTGTTATTTTCCCAAAGTGCATCCCCTCATATTTAGCTTCATTGAACTCCATTTGCCACCTTTCAGCCCAATTCTGCAGTTTATCCAAGTCCCCCTGCAACGTTTAACATTCTTCCAAACCGTCTACAACTCTACCGACTTTGGTGTCGTCTGCAAATTTACTAATCCATCCACCTATGCCTGCCTCTAAGTTATTAGAGTCCTAAACCTGTAGACAATGATGACTCAAATATCAAGACCATAGGCTCTGCTATCTCTTCCCTAGCTTCCCAGAGAATCCTTGGATAAATCCCATCCAGCCCAGGGGATTGTCTACTTTCACTCCTTCGAGAATTAGTAACACTTGTTCGTAACTAACCTCGATCCTTTCTTGTCTATTATCTCGTACCACGTTCTTCTCCTCTACAATATTTTCCTTTTCCTGTGTGAAAACCGATGGGAAATGTTCGTTTAGCACCCCTCCGATTTCCACAGGATCCACACTTAGCTTCTCACTTCTGTCTTTGACTGGCCCTTTTCCTACACTTATCATCCTTTTATTCCTCACATACCCACAGAACGTATTAGGGTTCTTCTTTATTTGATTTACTAAAGACTGCTCGTATCATCTCTTTGCTCTTCTTAACTCTCTCTTTAAACTCTTCCCAGCTGATCTGTAATTCTCCATCACCTCATCTGAACCACTTTGCCTCATTAACACAGAAGTCTCTTTCTTCTTCTCAACAAGAGATTCAATTTCTGTTGTAAACTACGGTTCTGTTTCCTTATCACTTCCTCTCTGCCTTTCAATGCCACACTATCAAGGACACGCAATATCTGTTCCTTAAACCAGCTCCACATTTCTATTGTCTGCATCTCCTGCATTTTGCTACCCCGTTCTATGCATCCTAATTCTTGCCTAATCGCATTATATTTGCCCTTGCCCCATCGATAACTCTTCACTTGTGGCATGTACCTAGTCCTTTCCATCGCTAAACTAAATGTAACCGAATTATGGTCACTCTCTGCAAAGTGCTCACCTACATCTTTATCAAACATCTGGCCTCGTTCATTACCAAACACAAGATCCAGTGTGGCTTCCTCATTGTTGGCCCTTGGACATACTCTGTCAGGAAACACTCCTGTATATATTGGACAAAATGTGATCCATCCGACGTAATAGAGTTATGGCATTTCCAGTCAATGTTGGGGAAGTTAACGTCCCCCAGAATGACCACCCTGTTCGTTTCACTCCTACCCAGAATAATTTTGCTAATCCTCTCCTGCACCTGCCTGAAACTCTGTGGAGGCCTATAAAAAATCTCCAAACAGTGTGACCTCTCCTCTCCTGTTTCTCACCTCAGCCCACACTACCTCAGTAGATGAGTCCTCATCAAAAAGTCTCTCAGCCTCCGTTATACTATCCTTGACTAACAAGGCCACGCCTACCCCTCCTTTACCGCCTTGCGAGTTCTCAATTAAAGATCTAAGCCCTGGAACCTGCAAAGTCCATTCCACACTCTGCTCCATCTGTGTCTCCGAAATGGCCATAACATCGAATTCCCAGGTATACATGCATGTTGCAAGCTCACCTACCTTATTTCGGATAATTCTGGCGTTGAAGTAGATACACTTCAAACCAGTTTGCTATCTGCCAGCATATTCCTGAGCCCTGAAATCCTGTCCTTGAGCTTCCTGCTCTCATCCTCCTGTGCACTGCAATACACCTCCCGTTCCCATCCCCTGCTGAGCTAGAGTAAACCCACCCGAATACCACCAGCAAATTTCCCACCTAGGATATTAGCACCCCTCTGGTTCAAGTCAAGATTTTCCTGTTTTGGAGGAGCGAGAATTGGGTGCACTTCCTGCTGACATACTTGGATGTGACTCTAATGGCGCCCCTCACATCAACATCATGCAGGAGGAACATTGCTCTCCCTGCACTGCCATCCCTGCTAGTTCCCATTTGACTATAAACTCCTTCCGTTTCTATAAAAAACACACCGTCCATTAAAACTCTGCCAATCCCTATTCCTCTTCAAAAACATGTAAATTCTTTTCGTCACAACAATTCTTTATACCATTAAATTCCTCCAAAGGTGACAATACAGTTTATTTCAATAACTGACATGAGCTCCCATAATCCTCCCCGGGACCGTAAATGCTTTCCATCCCTATATGTATCAGCTTCCTGCAAAGTCATCCCAATACTAAAACTCTCCCTGCATCTTTCACCTGGTCCAGTTTCCAGACCACTCCCCATTTCTGTAATCCACCCACTCCACCGCCAGTTGGTACCCTGCTCTCTATCATTAAATGGGAGAAAGTGAGGACTGCAGATGCTGGAGATCAGAGCTTAAAAATGTGTTGCTGGAAAATCGCAGCAGGTCAGGCAGCATCAAAGGAGCAGGAGCATCGAAGGGCTTATGCCCGAAACGTCGATTCTCCTGGTCCTTTGATGCTGCCTGACCTGCTGCGCTTTTCCAGCAACACATTTTTAATCTCTATCACTAAATGCCAATAGGCACGACAAAATCCGCGTACAGGGTGTAAGCACGGAATCCTCCCTGTTTGTGTCATTTGCTCAAGCCCCGACATTTCTCCCTAACACTGTAACATCCTCCTTCAGACACAAGAATACGCCATATATACCAGACCTGCTCCAATAACTCCAACCCTCACGATCTTTATAACTTCCTTTCGTTACGAACTCCTTTCTATCTCTGTAAATGTAATATCCAACAATGTCTAAAGTCTTCCCTATCTTTGTTGCCCCTTCAATCATTATAACTGTTGCTGTCTTTGTAACATCATCCTGCATCATGATGATGTTACAAAGCTCTTTCTCTACTTCTGTTGTTCTCGCTTCCTCTTAAAAAACATCCGGACCTGTGTGATGGCCTGCTGTCGCTGCAGTCCTCCATATCTTTAACAACCGCCAGCAACCAAAATCCTCCCTACATCTGTAACATATTCCAGTGTCATCAGAATCCTCTTTTACTGCAAACTCCTCCAGCCCCTTATGTAACTTTTTATTGGCCATGCCTACACAAGTGCCGACAATATATGTCAGTGTTTGAAGCTCATCCTATCTTCAACATGCAGGTCTTTAACAATCTATGTATAATCCATTAACGTCTCCCACTCCACAAGCATCCACGGTTCTCTTCGTGCTTCCAGGGTCATAGAGCTTCGAGTTGTTTCCTAAACTATCAACTGTTTCGCATTTTCTGTGTATTTTGTGCCTGCACCAAAAAGGTTTCATCTCTCTGTAAACTGCTGCTACTCCACTAATTACTTAATCACCTGCAGCCCCGAAAGTCTTCCATTTTTGTGTGAACTCTTCCAGTCCTGGCAATACTGCCAATCTCTTCAGCCTTTGTAAACCTCCCAAAATGGGTAATCCCCTCAAGTAATTACAGGATTCCTGATCTGTAGCACCCACTCCAATCCATCTGACTTTCCAGTTTTTACAAGACTCAAGTTCAATAACAGCTCATCCAGTCATTCCATCCATCTACTTATCTCCATAGCTTTCTTCAGCTATTTCAATCCAGCTCTTTCATATATGTAAAGTTCACTCTCCACTTCAAACCTCCCTACCCAGTGTACCTCCTCCAATTTGTGTGATACCTTCTATGTATATACCTGTCTCTATCCTGGAAAAGTCGCCAGACTCCAAAGCCTCCCTCTCCACGAAACATCCAGAACGTGCAAGCGTTCTCATATTTTAAACTTCCTCATTTCATAAATCCCTCCATATCTATTTTAGTTCCTCCAGTCCTCGTCTCTAAAACTCTTGTCTCTCTCAGCGCATTTTTCTGTCTGTCTGCCTCACCCAACAGATCGACATCTCTGAAATCTAATCCAGCCTCCTCGATCTGTGTAATTTCCTGAAAACCCGAAAGCCATTACTCCCACTAACATTTTCATTCGCCTGTAATTTTACTTTACCCTGTAACATCCTCGACCCCTACACCTGTAACGTCCATTCATCCTTTTCACCCCAACTATCTCCCTGAAGCGCTCCCTGAATGCAGAACAAGGCAAACCAGAATTCCACCATGAACTGAAGTAAACAGACATGACGGAACTGTCATTACAGGGAAGTGGCTGCAGAATGACCATGGCTGCAAAGGGAATATGGAAGGGTGATCGGAATTTAGGTAGGTCAGGCAATAAAGAAATGTGTATGGAGAAAGAAAGCTGTCCGTGCATTAGTGAGACAGCGTCGTGGATCCTAAGAGCAAAATCCATATTCTAAGTGGGTGGATCTGGGAAACCACAAGCAGCAGCAACAGTTAGCAGGAATTCCTTTATTGGCACCAGACAGTAATGTTAATATGATTGCAATCAGGACATTGCATGTCCTTGCAGCAAGGGCAGTATAAAAAAACTGTGACAGTAGCATCCATTCAGACTGGATAATTAATGAAGTACCATCAAGAGAATGGGCTACTCCAGATGAAATATTGTGCAATGAGAAGCGTCTAATAATCTCAATTTATAGGAGTTTAGTGAGCAGAGAACCATAACATTACATAATCTCTTAATGAATTTTAAACTGATTAAGCGAAGACCATGAGATGCCAGATGGGAATTAAGCCGTTTGGTCCATCAAGTATTTCCACAGTTCAATCAGATAATGGTTGATCAAAGGCTCATCGAATCTGCTTGCCTGCTTTTCCAACGTACCCGCTGTTTCCCTGATAAATTAATATCTGACCATCTCTCCTGTGAATATTCTTAATGACTCAGCCTTGACAGCCCCCTGCAGTCTGGATTTCCATACCTTCACTACCCTCTGAGTGAAGACATGCCTCCACACCTCCGTGGTGAATGAGTGAGGCCTTGTTGAGATGTTCTGTCACAGATTACAGATTCTAACACAAGAGAAACCAAATGAAGTGCCAAAGATAATTAGTACAAACGTCAAGAAAATTCGTGGAGTTATGGATAATGAGGAAGGATATAAACGGTTACATCAGGATAAGGATCTGCTAGAAAGATGGCTGAAAAATGGCAAATGCGGTTTTTCTGGATAAGTATGAGATAATAGAGACTGTGCAAGAAGAATGTTTAGATATTGAGGGACAATTGTATACAGCAGGATCTTGCTGCACGTCCACATTTGCCTGACAGTGGCAATACAGATGTGTGAGTTGTGAACGAACACACATAGCATGCTTGCCATAATAGCTCGTAGGACTGAGTATAGACTTTTGTAAGTTGTATTGTAACATCATGGAACTTTGGAGTGGCCACAATTGGATTACTGTGTGCAGTTCTGATAGGAAGGACGTGGGGTATTTGTGAAGGATACAAAAGCAGATTACGAGTTTACCTGCTTTAGGTGTCCTGAGAGTGTGTTAGATTTTAGGTGAGATTGAACAATCTTGAATTGTTTTGCTAGATTGTCAGAGGCTGAGGGAGTGACCATGTGGGGGTATATAAAATTTGTAGAGGCAAGGATAATGTGGATTACCGAAATCTCCCTTCCATCGTGGATGTGATAGATACAAAGATCCAGAGAATTAAGGTTAGATGGGGAACGTTTAAGTGAGACGTTAGAAGCAAGTGTTGTTTTTTCCACACAGAGGATGGAAGATGCCAAACCAGGTAGTAGAAGCAGAAATGCGAGCAATGGCTCTATTTGATTGGCATTTACACGGACACATGAGCAGGCAGATGCGATTAGTTGAGAAGAGCATCGTGGTCAGCAAAGTCGAGGGCGGCCGAAATGACTATTGCTGTGCTGCACTGTTCTATTATCTAATCTTAGTGAAGTATATAAAACTCTGATGGGGCAAGACATATTGGAAGCAGGGATGATAATTACCCCAACTGGGACGTCCAAAACAAGGGCTATTGCATGAAGGCCAGGCAAGGCACTCGGCAATGATATGAGAATAAATGTCTGCATTCTGAGACTCATAAACCTGAGCAATTCTCTTCCACATAAGGCCGTGCAATCCAAGGTACTGAAAATAAATAAGGAATTCTAGACACTAAATGATTGGGGAGAGAGCAGGAGTTGGTGTGGAGTTAGAGGATCAGCCATTATTGCAGGTAGTTCTCCGATAACGCGACAGTTGTGTTCCACCAGAAAACAGTGATATAGAAAATGGTGCAATATAAATAATGGGGCCAATGGAAACACAATGTAATTGGCAAACCACCAAACCTATGGATAAAAATTGAAGCAAGCCTAATACAACTGATAACACAGTCGAAGTGAATCTTTAAATCATATATTGCAATGGATTCATACTTTAACACTGAAATCACTAACCACAGCACCGTAACGTCCACGAAGCTCTTCAAGAGACAGCGTGCGAGCTGACTGACCACATGATGCTGATATAGAATTCCAGTTCTCTCTAAAATTCTCCCCCAGATTAAAGCAAAATTCCTTCTATATGTCGACTGCAATTCCCAGATCCAGGCTCAGTTTCAAGGTTTGCAGATTGGATTACAGTTCTGTTTTAGCTGAACACTTTGCAGACAGAAGATCCTGATGCTGGAGTTTGCTCATCAGGTGCTGGTGGTAATGTATTCACGTAAGAGTGAGCGGGAGCTCGCCGTATAATGAAAATTTCCATCACTTACTCATCTCTTTACAGAAAAAAATATGTTTAACAATTATGTACTATGGAATAAGTATCTTTGAATTGAATAGAGGATCAAAATTAAAGGGTGGAAGGGAATTCGGCAGTTTACATTTTATATTTTCCCGATGGTTAATCACATTAAGAGATAAATGAGTTGTGTGGAAAGTGTATTGTGGAGATATTTGGTCATGAACTAGAATGAGGAAGGCTCGGTAGATTGAATGGCCTCCTCCTTTCCCAATGTTTCTGTGCAGTCTGTGGGTAACTTCTGTAACTGGTGTCACAACTTCTCAGATGTTCGGAAAGAGACCACTGCAAGATCGGTAGGACTGTGTTTCCCATTCCCTTTTCTAATACCGAGATTGGTGCCGGGTGATCTGTTCTGTTTTAATCGTTTAAGACGCCCGTGCTTTTATACTCACCAACCTCATTCCTGAAGAAGGACTTACGCCCGAAAGGTCGAATCTCCTGCTCCTCGGATGCTGCCTGGTCCGCTGTGTTTTTCCAGCACCACTCTTTTCAACTCTGGTCTCCAGCATCTGCAGTAACCCAGGGATCCACTGAGTTTTATTAGAAACAGTTTCAAATTGCCAGACGATTTGTAATTTCTTCTTTTCTACGGCCTTCTCTCCTTCAACAGGGAGATTATATTTGCCAGTTCTCGGGGGCCGTCTCTGACTTCAGTGATTCCTGAAAGATCAGCAATAATACCACTACAAACTCTTCAGCTATCTCCTTAGAACAACGTGGTGTTGTCTGTCTGACATGGGTGACATATCTATCTGCAGACTTTTCAACTTCCCCAGCACTTTCTCCTTCATGATGTTCGCGACACATACCTCAGCCCCCTGCCACTTTTAAAGTACTGGCAGGCTGTTTGTATCTTGCACCTTGAAACCTGATACAAATGTTTCTAACAATTCCTCGCCCATCTCTTTGTTTCCCACAACTACTCCAAGCTCATTTTCCAGTAGGACAATGTCTTCTCTTCCCTCCCTTGCTTCCCTGATATATAACGAAAAGCCTCTTCCACTCTCCCATTATATTATTACCAAGCTTACCGTTCTATTCCATCTTATCCACCTTATTGCTTTGGTGAGTTAACCTCCACAGGTAGTGAAATGCTTCCTCCTCCTCTGGATGCACAATAATTTGCGACATATTGAATGCTTACTCGTTTGATGTTATGCTTTCCTTGAATTATCTTAGCACTCATGGCTTCCTTGTCCTCCCATGGCTATGCTTCTGACTATTTGAGATGAATTTCTGCTATCCTCGAAACTATCCCCAGAAATTCCTGCTATTGCTGAGCCATGCTCTTCTCTGCTCGCATTTTTTCCAATTAACTGTTGCCAGCTCCTCTTTCTTGTGTTTGTACAATCACCTTAACTAACAAGAGAACAATGCATGTTTATAAAGAAAGAGAACTGAAAGATGAGACACGAAGAATGATTGGAGTGTTTATTAACGGGGCACAAAAAGAAAAAGAGAGTGAGAACACAGAAGAGAAGATGTAAAAACAGGGCAAACCAAACCATCGACAGATTTAAATGTACTTTCTTATTTGCTTTCACAACTCCTGTGTATTGTGATCCTTTCTACAGTAAATGTACAAGAGAGTAGTGTTAAATTGATTGGTATAATCCCAAAGTTTTACCTCGAAAGATGTGACAGGCACTAGCTGTTGACAAACTCAGCAGGACAATAAACATTTTTAAATAGATATTTGTGGATCAAATGAGGCTTTAGTGTTTCATAAATTTTATACATTATATGCGTCATATTTTGTTAACTGTCTTTTGTTCATTCCAAGTGTGTTGTGCATAGATATGCAATCTTGCCCCCTGTACATACACGGATTAAACACTGCATATAAAATTATTTTTCCACCATTTAAATAATCCAGTTTTGTTTACAATTTCTGACGCCACTCCTTCTTCAAAATGTCTTGTATTTCTTTTTGTGTATTTTATTTTATTCCGTATATCAAGAAAAATATTGATGAGAGAGAGATATCACTTTACTCTTCTCCTGTCTCCACAGCCGCTGTCACTCATTCTTTTCTGTTTCTGAACCAATCACACACACACACACACACACACACACACATACACATACACACACACACATATATAGCCTCGGAGTCTTCAATTCTAATAAACAATGCAATTAACAACAATGTAACAACTACCTTTGGGCTAAATCACAAAAGGAAAAGGCGTACAAACAGTGTGGTTAGTTGTTTGCATCTTTAGAAACAAGTTATTAATGAGCATTGTGTTAAAGGTAATGTATTGCTTTACTGGAGGAGCGAGTGGAATGTTCAGAGAAGTCTGCATTTCATGTATTCAGGGCAGTGTTGCAGAGAAGCCTTTTGTTGATTGATGGTTGTTGAGATGGAGATGACCTCAGTGCAGTGAAACCTCGAGATTGGCTCTTAGGACTGCGCTTACAGAGAGTGGTTTATGTTGATAGCGAAGCAGAACCATCCAGTCTGTGAAGAGAAAGCATGACCTTTCCTCTCTACCTGTTATATTGTTAGAATAATTGGAGATAAGCAATAAGAACAATAGCAGGCGGTGTCAGCATTCCACCCAGACCAAGTATTGCTGTTATCTTGAAAGTGATGTAGTGAAAGGGATGAACTGGAGCTGTTTGTTCAGTGACTGTGAATGACGTAATTCTCTATGGATCCCAAGGTAGTCATAGAAGAGTTTTACTCTTCTATTAATAATGGGCTTCTTTCACTGTGTTATCACATAATATCGCCGGCAGCATCATCCTCGACAGCAGCTCCAGAGAGTGGCAGAGGTCAGAATCTGAGAATATTAATCGGTAATGTGAATAACAGTCTGGAATGTTCTAACAATGAATTATAATCTCAGAACAATAGACTGGAATGCTACAACAATGGATCATAATCTGAGAACAATAGACTGGAAGGCCAGAACAATGGGCAGGGGTTTAACCTGGGCTCTGTACTGTCTCACTGAATATCAGATATGGTTACCATGGCGAATACGATGTATGCTGCTGATTTTTCAGGCGGGCTACTTTCCCATCCTCGTTATTGTTGCTGTTCCTGGTAAGTCCATCTCTGTCCACTTATAAATTCTGTAAACCACTGTGAACGGCATCACTACTTATGTTATCTATATATGGCAAGATGTAAACTATTGCATTCACTTTCAATCACAAACTCCGATGCTATTACATGGAGTTCATACACTTCTCGTACAAACACATGAGTACGAACAAAGCATTAGTCAGAGGTACATATAGGATGGGAGGATTAGGTCTGGATGAGGTACTGTTCAGAGGGTCGGTGAGGACTTGTTGAGCAGAAGGGCCTATATCCAAACTGTTGGGATTCTATTGAACAGTTCAGCCACAGTGATATTTCTGAATAAACCGTCATCTGCACCTTTTCGGTTCCACATCTCTTCTCACCACTCTTTCAGTTACAAGTATTCCATCAAGCTACAATGTGTCAACGTAATTTGATTCTAAAATGAAGAGCTCTCCGATTAACATCGCCACTTTCACCATAACTTGTAACCTCACACTAGGGTGATGACTGTGCTGTCAGTGACTTTGAAGTGATAGTTTCATTGAACTGTTCGGATTCTGGAACTTTCCGAGTAGGAGAGGGTGTGTCAATCGTCTCCCGAGTGCAGTGATTCGACTTTGATCGAGGCCATCTCCGCCCCCACGGAGGGGAATGCATTAGTTCCTTCTCCACAGAAAAAGAGACAGAAAATCTTCCATAAATTCTCGGAGACACAGTGACCGGTCGAAATCACAATCTGTGGGAGATTAGAATTGATAAAGAGAACTTATTCAAAAAACTAATTGAACTGAAAGTGTGTAAGTTTCTGCATCATCCCAGAGTATTAAATGCGATGGCAGTGGAGTAAGAGGAAGGTTTACAGAGTAATTCAGCACTGAAACAGATTCTTTCGTGCAACCAGTCTCTGATTACTGTAATCCCAAATTCACCTAGTCCCACATGCCGTCGTTCGGCCTATATCGCTCCAAACTTTTCCTATTCATGTATTTTAAACGTTGTAACTATAATAAAGAATTATTGAATAACATATGGATGTCCAATGCACATGTACAGGCCCTTAACATCGGCAAGTCTATAACTGTTGCAGTGTGCTCTTCCCCGACCCTACTGCTCTCTGCGTAACAGAAGAAAACTATTCCTGATATGTGTCCTAAATATATTACGCCTCAATTTAAAACTATTCCTCCTCCTGTTAACGTTAACCATCTCAGGAAAAAGGCACTCACTGTCCACCCTCTCAAACCCTCGGATTATCTCATAAGTCTTGATTATTCACCTCTCAAACTTCTTCATTCCAATGAAAACAGTCTCAGTTCCCTCAGCCTTTCTTCGTAGGACCTTCCTTCAATACCAGATAACATCTAAGTAAATCTCCTCTGAGGAGTTTCCAAATTTTCTGTATGCTTCCTATAATGCGGTGACCAGAACCGAATGGAATACTCCAGGTGCAGTCACACTCGCGTCTTGTCTCGCTGAAACATGACTTTGGCTCCGAAATTCAATCCCCCTACCAATAAATGCCAACACACCATATGCCTTTTTAATAATCCTGTCAAACTGCTAGGAAACCTTCAGGGATTTATGCACCTCAACATCGAGACATCTCTGTTCATCTGCACTTCCAAGAATTTTACCATTGGTCCACCACTCTGCATTCCTGCTACTTCTTCCAAAGTGGACTACCGCACAACTTTCCGCATTAAAATCCATTTGTCACATCTTAAAAGAAATCTTCATCTTATCTATGTCCCTTTGTAACCCATAACATCCTTCAACACTATCCACAGCTTTGCCTGCCTTCGAGTCAGCCGCAAATTTACTCACCCATCCTTCGACTCCCACATTCAGGTTATTTATAAAAATGAGAAACAGCATTGACCGCAAAACAGATCCTTGCAGCACGCCACTGATAGCTGAGCTCCAGGATGAACTATTCCAATCAACCATCACTCTCTGTCTTCTTTTAGCTGGAGAATTTCTGATCCAAACCGCTAAATCTCATTTAATCTCGAAACTCCGTATGTTGTGCAATAGCCTACTGTGTGGAACGTGAGCAAACGCCTTACTGAAGTCCATATATACCACATCGACTGCTTTACTTTCAGCCACCTGTTTTGTCACAGTCTCGAAGAACTCGATAAGGTTAGTGAGGCACGATTTCCTCTGCTCAACACCGTGTTGACTATCCGTAATCAATTATTAATTTCGAGATGATTATGAATCCTATCTTTTGTCACCATTTCCAACACCTTAGTCACAACTCAAGTAACGCTTACTGGCCAATAATTACCATAGGTTGTCCCGACTCCCCTTCTTACACAAGGGAAAACATTTTCTATCCTCCAGTCTTTTGGCCTGTATCTCCATATTCTCACAAACATTGCCCTTTTCTATTATGAATACTGACGAAGAGTATTCACCCAGCGTTTCTTCTATGTCCTCAAATTCCAAACACAACTTCCCACTACTATCTTTGACTGCCCTAACCTTACTCTCGTCTTTCCTTTATTCCCGATATACCAATAGAAGGCCTTAGAATTTTCCTTGATCTTATCAGCAAACAACGTCTCATGTCCCCTGCTGGCTCTCAGCCCTCTCTTAGATCTTTTTTGGCTAACGAATGACTCTCATGCCCCCTACCTAAGCCTTCACTTCTCATCCTCACAGACGCTTTCTTCTTCCTCTTTACAAGAACTTCAAATTCTTTAGTAAACCATGGCTCCTTCTCCCGGCCTGATTGGTATGTACTGTACTTACCAAAGACTCGCAGTAGCACTTCCTTAAAAAAGCTCTACATTTCAAATGTGTCTAGCCGCTGCAGTTTCATTCACCGTCCTGTGCATCCTAAATCTTAACTGATCGCATCATAATTGCCGTTCCCGCACTTAAACTGCTTTCCCTGCGCTATATATCTATCCTTGCCCGTTGCTATTACAAACATAATCAAATTGTGGTCACTATCACCAAAGTGATGACCTACATCCAAAAATAACACCTGGTCGGTTTCATTCCCCAATATGAAATCCACTATGGCATCGGTCCTTGTTGGCCTGTCGACATACTGTGTCAGGAAAACCCTCCAGCACACATTGAACAAAAACTGACGCATCTACACTAATTGAACATCATATTCCCAGTCAATACTGGGGAAGTTGAAGTCCCCAGTAATAACTACCCTGTTATTCTCGCTACTTTCGAGAATCATTTTTGCTGCCCTTTCTTCTGCATCGCTCGAACAATTCAGAGGCCTCTCGAAATCTTCCAACATGGGGACCTTACTGTTCCTGTTTCTCACTTCATCCCAAACGACCTCAGTGGATGAGTCCTCAAAGGTTATCTCAGCTGCTGTAATACTACATTTGATTAACAATACCACATCCTCCCACGCTTTTGACGTCTTCTCTGTTCTTACTGAAACATCGAAATCACAGAATGTGCAACAACTATTCCTGTCCCTCCTCTACCCCTATCTCTGAAACGGCCACAACATCGAAATCCCAGGTCACACTCGATGCTGCAAGTTTTCCCACCTTACTCTGGATGCTACTGGCATTGAATTGCATACATTTCCAACCGAAATTCAGATTGCCTGTGCCCTGTCTCAATCTTGAAAACCTATCCCTGATATCACTGAGAATGTTTATAGGCTATAATCAGGCATGGAAAGAGTTAAGATCTAAGTTTTGTGCAGGCAGGGAAAGATTCGCGTTCTGGGTTTTGTGAATCAAAACGCTCAGCTGAGCATAACTGTGATCAGATAAATTCTAAGTAACCAATGGCGTGCTGGAGGCTGGAGTAATATATTAACAATATGGAAAAAAACATTAATTCTGACGAGCCATTTAACAATATGAGGCAGCATTCAGTTGTGAGGTCAGTTTAACAAAGTGAAAAGCATTCATTCTGTGAAACTAGTTACTCATTGTGTAACAGCATATGGCTCAAACTTTAATGCCGATGATCACTAATTGTAATGGTCACCTAATCAGTATGCATGTTGACTTATCTCGATGCTTGTCCCTGCAATATGACTGTATGATGTTTTGGGAAAGTGCTGTTCCAGAGAAGACCGTGAACTCATGTCTTTGTGAACATGGGCAAACATTCTCTCTCCTTCCAGAGCCCGGAATAAAGGTGGAGGCGGTAAAACCTTAATGTGTCTCTGAGCGTTTTGCTTCGACTGAGGTATGTGAGGGGGACGGGTGACCCCACCTTTCCTGTTTCTAACCTCAGCGCAAATTACCTCAGTAGATGAGTTCGCAAATGTTTTCTGAGCTGCTGTAATGCAACTCTTGAAGAACAATGTCACATACTCCCCCTCGTTTAACATCTTCTCTATTCTTAGTGAAACACCCAAATTCATGAATCCGCAACAACCATTCCTGTCCCTCCTCCAGCCATGTCTTTGAAATGGCCAGTTCATCGAAATCCCAAGTCCCAATCCCTGCGGGACGTTCACCCACCTTAATCCAGATACGACTGGCATTAAAATACACACATTTCAAACTGACAAGCTGATTGCAGTGCCCTCTTGCAATCTTGTAAAGCTACCTCTGACGTCACTCACGTCAATTTCCTTTACGCTGGAGCTATAATTCAGATTTGCACTCCCCTGTTCCCCATTTTTTGCTTCCGGGGACAACATTAACGAATTAGACCACCCCAGGATGTTAGTACCCTACTGGTTCAGGTGAAGACCATCCTGTTTGTAGAGATATCACCTTCCCCAGAAAGAGCTCCAATCAGCCAAGAATCCAAAACATTCCCTCCTGTACCATCCCTGCAGCCACCTTCACAGCTCCGCTTTCTCCCTGTTCCACACCTCACTGGCACGTGGCAAGGCCACAAACCAAAGATATCAACTTTTTTGTTCGATCTCTAACCTTCCTTTCTAGCTCACTGAATTTCTTCCTACTTATGTTGTTGGTGCCCATGTGGACCATGACTTGGAGCTGCTACCCATTAAAATTCACAAAACACTATCAGAAACGTCAAAGACCTAAAGAGAGAGCTCAGAAGAGCCAGGAAGAGACATGAAAAGTTGTTGGCAGAGAGGATCAGGGTAAACCCTAAGGCTCTTTATAGGTATTTAAGGAATAAAAGAATGACCAGAGTAAGATTACAGCCAATCAAGGATAGTCGTGGGAAGTTGTGAGTGGAGTCAGAGGAGATAGGGGACGCCCAAAATGGATATTTTTCGACAGTATTCACTCTAGAAAACGATAATGTTGTCGATGAGAATACTGAGATACAGACTACTGGACTAGGTGTGACCGAGATGTACAAGGAAGAGGTATTAGAAATCCTGCAGAGTGTGAAAATAGATAAGGACTCTGGGCCAGATGGGATTTATCCTAGATTCCTCGGGAAGCCAGGGAGGAGATTGCCGAGACTTTAGCATTGATCTTTAAATCGTTATTGTCTACCTGATTAGTGCCAGAAGACTGTAGGATAGCAAATGTGGTTCCTCTGTTCAAGAAGGGGAGTAGAGACAACACTGGTAATTATAGACCAGTGAACCTTACTTCAATTGTTGGTAAAGTGTTGGAAAAGGTTAGAAGAGATAGGATTTATGATCGTATAGAAAATAATAATTTGATTGGGGATAGCCAGCACGGTTTTGTGAAGGGTAGGTCGTGCTTCACAAACCTTATTGAGATCTTTCAGAAGGTGACGAAACAGGTAGATGAGTGTAAACTTGTTGGTGGGATGTGTATGGCTTTCGAGGCGTTCGATAAGGTTCCCTACAGTTGGCTATTGTACAAAATACGGAAGAATGGGATGGTGGGAGACATTGCTCTTCGGATCAATAATTGGCTGGCGGAAAGAAGGCAGAGGGTGGTGGTTGATGAGAAATATTCATCCTGGAGTCCAGTTACCAGTGGTGTACCGCAAGTGTCGGTGTTGGGTCCACTGCTGTTCGTCATTTTTATAAACGACCTGGATGAGCACGTACAAGGGTGGGTTAGTAAATTTGCAGACGACACAAAGGTCGGTAGAGTTGTGGATAGTGACAAAGGATGTTGTAGATTACAGAGAGACATAGATAAGCTGCAGAGCTGAGCTGACAGGTGGCAAATGGAATTTAATCTGGACAAGTGTGCGGTGAATCACTTCCGTTGAGTAACTGGAATGCGAAGTACTGGCCTAATGGTAAGATTCGTGGTAGTGTAAATGAACAGTGAGGTCTTGGTGTCCATGTACACAGATCCTTGAAAGTTGCCACCCAGGTTGACAGGGCTGTTAAGAAGGCATACAGTGTTTTACCGTTAATTAACAGAGGGATCGTGTTACGGAACCATGAGGTTATGCTGCAGCTGGACAAACCTCTGGTGCAACGGCACTTGGAGTATTGTGTAGAGTTCTGGTCACCGCAGTACAAGAAGGACGTGGAAGCTTTGGAGAGGGTGCAGAGGAGATTTACTAGGATGTTACCTGGTATGGAGGGAAGGTCTTACGAGGAAAGCCTGAGGGACTGGAGGCAGTTTTCGTTGGAGAGAAGAAGATTGAGAGTTGACTTCATGGAGACATATAAGATAATCAGAGGGTTATATAGGGTTGACAGGGATAGCCTTTTTCCAAGTCTGGTGATGGCGAACATGAGGGTACAGAGCTTTAAATTGCAGGGTGATAGATATAGGGCAGATGTCAGAGGGAGTTTCTTTACTCAGAGAGTAGTCAGGGAATGGAATGCTTTGCCTGCAAAGATATTAGATTCACCAACTTTAAGTACATTTAAGTCGTCATTGGACAAGCATATGGACGTACATGGAATACTGTAGGTTAGATGGGCTTCAGATTGGTATGGATTGGTATGGCTTCAGATTCTGGATGCTGCCTGACCTGCTGCGCTGTTCCAGCAACACATTTTCAGTTCAGATTGGTATGACAGGTCGGCGCAACATCGAGGGCCGAAGGGCCTGTACTGCGCTGTAATGTTTTATGTTCTATGTTCTAAACCCTGGCACATGGGAGACAGCACAGCAAATATGAGTCCCTTTCATTCCAATAAAAACTCTTCTCTGTCTCCTTAACTACGATGTCCCCGATGACAAAGCTCTGCTCCCCTACCGCCTTCCCCGCTGAGCAACAGGGACACACTCTGTGTGAGATTCCTGGTGCCCATTCTTACCCCTGATAAGTCGACACGCAAACAGTATCCAAAACAATATACTTGTTGCTGAGGGGGCCCACCATAGGAGATCCCAGCACTGTCTGCCGGATTCCTTTCCCACCCTTGACAGTAATCCATCAAAATTTTTCACGTGGTTGAGGAGTAAGTACCTCCCTTGAATGATTCTCAATAACCCCCTCCGTATCCCGAATGTGAGAAACAGAGATCACAGTATAATAAATTTCAGTCCGAGTCAAATTTTGAAGCAACGAATTTTATTGCAACGTTCTTGCAAGAAGTGGGGTCAAGGAAGTAGGCACCCCACTCTAGAAATTACTCCATAATTTATACAGTTTAATTTTCGGTGCTTGCCCGTTTACCTCATTGGCCTTCAAACCTATCAATCTTCCTTATTGTGTTCTGTCCCTGCCCAGCTGGGCTCCGCCCTTGTTTATTTCTCCCCCTACTCCAAGCTGGGCGACCCACACCCCTATCCTTTATTTGTAAATGACTTGGCTCGCTTCAGTGCTGACATGAGGGAAATGTGCTGAGCTTGTCATATCTTGATGTTCTTTTCACCTTATCTGTTTTTCTGTAACATCTTCCATTGTTTGCAGGCACATTTCATTCCTGTATTCATATTTTAGCTAATGAAAAGTAAATACGTATTCCTTCCACATAGTTTCCATTCCTTTGTTCGTTTATTTTATTCAATAGCAATTATTAATTTGGCTGAAACAATTATATACTGATGTTAATAAGCAATTACGGTTGCAGAAGTAACACTGCTTTACCTTTATTCTACAATTTTCCCCTTTTTCTTTAATTATCATTTGTTATCTTCTGCATTTTTTTCTTATATGTCACTTCCAAATTGACCAGCATCTTTTCCGAAATTTCATTTATTTTGGAAATCTCCTCGAGGTCACTTATTCCCTCATTGTTTAACAGGTAGAGCGCTTCCCCCTTCCGATTGTTCTTTCGATGCATTTGTGTTGCCAAAGCTGTTTCAATCAACCTTTGGATTATCCCCAGTGCACAAGATATGATGAACCATCCTAGTACTCCCACCACTACGGTCAAGGAGGTAAGGAATGAAACCACCACACCCTTCCACTTTCCAAACCATAATTCTCGCCACCCGCTGAATGATGTGCTGACCCCTGAATTTTCAGCTAGTTCTACGGCTAATGCTGTTAGACCTTGCAGGGCTCGACTAATAGACCCATCTGGGGCTGTGTTATTTGGAACAAAGTTACAACAGCTTCCTCCTAACATTGCACACTCTCTCCCTTTTGTCTGCTAGAGCCATTCTCTTCCCATGCCATTCTGCTGGTTGCATCATTTTGTTTGGCTAAATCTTTAATTGTGTCTCTCGTGTAACTGATGAATCTTTGCTGATTATAGAAAATATAATTTATCCAATTCACAGTTTTGTTGACTATTACCCACCAGAAGAGAATTGATTCAAAGCCTGCCCCGTTCTGGTTACGAGCCTTGAACTCATCAGGTACCCCTCTTGGGATGACTACAGAGTGGAGATATACCAGATCATCAAACGAAGGACACAATAGTGATCTCTTACTTTTTCCCCCTTCCTTTGCTATCTCTTTCTTTTCAAATGCCAGGGTGAACAGAATTGCCAATTGTACAATTCCAGGCATGCAACTCCAAACTGGAGGTAGGGTGGGGCTCAATATTTTCCCTCCGCAATACCACCACAGATCAGCTCGGGGAATCCTTAATGCTGAGTAGTCCCCTCCCTTTTTCATCACGGACTCAATATAGGTACATGATTTCAGCTCCCCCAAATATCTGGACCAATCTGTTCCTTGCCTATTTACACACGATGTGTGATTTCCGACCACGACAGAAAACGTTGTGGGCGTCTTTCAGCCTTCCTTCTTTAAAGGAGGGAACTTTAATAGAAGGAGCATACAATTTTTGTTACTCCATGCAGTCTCATCCTGATACAAGGCTATCATGCAAGTGATGCCCTCTCCTATCCCGCTTCCCCCCGAGCAGAAAGGGGACTAGTTGGGCCATTGGTCTCCCAGAGGCACATGCATGACAATTGCTTTTATTCAAACTTTTCACAGTGTACTTTACACATTCAACTCAGACATTTATATCCCCATATCCTGTTTCTCCTCCAGTGGTCTGCTTTAAGTCATTTACCTCTACAATTGTTATCACCTTAGGGTCAGAGTAAGGGACTCTACTATTCCTTTCTCCTACTCGGGTTCTGTCTTTCAACTGTATTTTGAAATAACATCCCAGGTAATCGGTCCAGTCCGCTTTCATCTCTGTCCTAAATATTTGGTCAAATTGGACCTGATAGGTTTCTCCCCCTAAAACTGCTTCATATCATGAGGTTTTCATTTTCGTTAAATAAATTGGGTGACACCTTTTATCCGGACAGTCAAGAGCAAGACAGAAAGTGCCTTGGTGTACTGTAACGAGTGGATTAATCAAGCGATCACCTCTGCGGTCTTGCTGTCTCCGCCCTTCTTTACATTCTTTATCCCAAAGATACTCCTTACACTTCTCTCTCCAGGACACTTTCGTCCCGTTAGTCTTATCTTTTGCATTCCTGCCTTTCGGGGCCTATTTCATAGAACCTAAGATGTATCTCTGAGTTCCTGTATTGCCTTGATTTCTTACATCTCCACAATCCACCAGGCTATAGACATCTGTTTCTATGACTTATGGATTTGTACTTTCTGGAACCAATATCATTAAATAAGACGAGCACACCATGGCCTGTCAGAATCCTAAGACTTTAAAAGCTAATATAGTGTACCTAAACATTTTCCCATTCTACAGTGATATTGAAGCACCGAGAGACTTAGCATACAATACCACAGAAACTATTCCGCGCTCGCACCGCTACTGTATAATTAGTTATTTAAAGTCTTTTCAACTTAAGTTTAAATGGCTCTTTTGTCGATACAGTTGTACAGACTTCTGTTTCAAATGGAGATTCCACTGGCCCTTTGATCTGAGTAGAGTGAGTCCAGCCTTTCTCCGCTGTTCTTATCGCTGTTTCAGTGGTTAGAATTGCTTGGTACGGCCCCTCCCGGTCTGGTTGCAACTTGGTTTCCGTCCACGATTTGACTTGGACCCAATTGGATCGATTGAAAGGTGAATTCAAGGAGTGGGGTCGGTGCCAGCAAAATCTGTTTCCTGAGGAAAGACAAAGAGGAGGAAAAGCCAGGTATATACTTCTTTATGAAAAAATCTTTAGTCTCCAGTGTTGGCAGTTCCCCCTTCGTTCCCAGATAGGGCAGGCCAAACAATATCTCATAAGTTGACAGCCCTTTTTCTTTCCTTGGAGCCGTTCGTACTCGCAAAAGGGCTATAGGTAAACATTTAATCCAAGGGAGTCTGGTTTCTACTACTTCTTTCGATAACTGCTTCTTGAGTGTCTGGTTCATTCTGTCAACAATTCCTGATGAAGGTGGTTGCCACGGGGTGTGGAACTCCCAGGAGATTCTAACCCCTTCATTACTCCCTGGAGTACCCTGGAAGTAAAATTAGTTCCCTGATCTGAATCTATGCATTCCACTATACCGTATCTGGGGAATATGTGTCCGAGTATTATCTTGGACAGCCGACGTGCGGTGGCCGTGTCAAAAGGGTACACCGCCACCCATCCAGATAGGTGATCAACCATTACCAGCATATACCTCAGTCTTCGAACTCGGAAATTCGATATAATCTACCTGAATACTCTGAAATGGTCTTATCCCAGGTTCTCTCCCTCCTGGGACTTGTTTCCTTGACACCTTCTTGTTTATTTTTTACATGTTATGCAAACCCTCACATATCTGTTTGGCTATTGTATATATCCCTTTGCATCCATATGTTCTTAAGACTAAATCACAGATTGCTTGCACTCCCCAGTGACGCCCCTGATGTAAGATAGCCATAATCTCTCGCATCATCATTT
Source organism: Chiloscyllium plagiosum (assembly GCF_037043375.1). Lineage (NCBI taxonomy): Eukaryota > Metazoa > Chordata > Chondrichthyes > Orectolobiformes > Hemiscylliidae > Chiloscyllium > Chiloscyllium plagiosum. The sequence goes on from NW_028270151.1 coordinate 97,542,540, forward strand.
TATTCAACATTTCCCTCCCATCAGGTAACATCCAGCGCCCATCCGCTGTCTTTGCAGCTCCTAAATCTTTTAGTTCCTTTTCCTCCTTTGCAGTAAACAACGGGGTACCCTGGAGATCTAGAATTGCAGGTATTAGGAAGTATATCACTGCCCCCTGTGGATTCAGAGCTGCTTCTTTCGCTACTTCATCGTCCAGTCTATTTCCCCTTACTTCCGGTTCATTCTCCTTCTGTTGTCCGTTTATTTGACTATTGCTATTTTTCTCAGTAGTAACAGAGATTCCAGCACTTGCTTTATCAATTTTTCATGTGCTAGTTCTTTTCCTCTACTATGTATCAGTCCTCTTTCTTGCCAAATTTTCCGAAGGTATGTACCAATCGAAACGCATATTTGGAGTCTCTATATACCGTTCCTTCTTTGTTTTCTGAGGATCTGAGAGATCTTCCTAGGGCATAGAGTTCAGAAGTTTGGGCTGGCATGCCGTCAGGCAGCCTTTTAGCATCGATAACGCTTCCATCTATCTATCTACTATAGTATATCCATTGTGTCTTTTACCCTCAATCACCCGGGAGGACCCGTCGATAAACAACTGAGCTTCTGCATGCCACGGTACGTCCCTTATGTCCATCCGCACTTTAGTCTGATAGTCAATAATATCAAAGCAGTCGTGTTCTGGATTGTCAAGGGCCACCCCTCTCACCGCAACAGAAATGCAGTTGGATTGAAGCAACTGTCTGTGACGAGCACAAGACCATTCTGCTCTTTTAAGATTGTCCCATATTTCAAGATCCTCGAGACTGTGAGCCATCGCCCTGCTTTGTTATTTAGTATACATGGTCCGTACATGATGTTGCGTGCTGAGTGTTAAGGCTCCCCCAAAAGTAAGTTTTCAACTTTCCTCTACCGATAAGGCTGGTGCTGCCATTGCCTGCACACACTCTGGCCAGTAATGTAGCTTTCCATTCTTTAATTAACAATGAATTATTGCAGTCATGTTTTAAATTAACCATGAATCAATATGACAGGTCACTGAGAATGTTTGAAGAAATCTTGCGAATTAATTTTGATTCAGGCTAACACAATTGATTTATCTGAAATATTAATTATTAATTATATATTATATATAAATAAAATAATTATTATCTGTAATTCAGGGTGGAAACACAAGTGACCAATACATTTTAAAACTGTAATTGCGCAGTTCTTTTTGTTTACCAGTCACTTGTGTCTTCTCATTCTGTTTCTGTAATTGATTCACAAAAGCACATTCATTTTAAAGAACGTCAACAGATTTCATAGCACAACTTGCAGTTAATGCAATCCCCAATTTGGTGGCAGTCTCTTGTCATGAGCGCAAAACTGATTCTTCGTGACTCTCATCACAAAATAATCCAATTAATTCTTTCGTTCCCATTGTCTTGGGCTTAAAATTTAAGGATGACCTTGCTGTCACCGTATCGACTAGAAAAACTACGTCCTCTTTGTAAGGTCCCATCTTTAAATTTATCAGGGATTCCTGCTGGGTCTCAGGGGGCAGGAACCCCCTGACAACTCTATTCTTTATATAAACGGTCCTGCCTTTGCTTCATTTTTCAGATCTGTACACTCTCTCTTAAAGTGACCTATCTTTCCACAGTAATATCATCCAGCCTGTGGGGATTTCCATTTTGATCCTTGTTCCTGTCTACCAATCCCCTTTTAAAATCTCCTCCCCGATCTCTTCTCCCTTTATTTTCAACATTCTGCTCGCCACCATTCCGGCTTTCTTCTCCTCTTAGGTTTGCCCTTTTCTTCATTACCTCATCAACCGTGGATGTCATTTTTTGCCTTCTGTTTCTGCTTCTCATGTTACGTTGCCAGATCAATTGTTGAGCCGATTTAACCAATTGAACAGCTTTAGGGCCACCTAATGGCCATTCTTCATCACCCAATGTTTTGTTTAGACATTGATTTTTTGAAAGAAATATTGCAATATTTCTTGCTCCCTGTAATCTCAAATGCCAGGAGCCTTTGCTCCCTTTAACTTCACCCCATAACTTTAAATACCAAGAGCCTCTTTCTTCCTGTAATCTGAAATACAATGTATCAGTTCAAAGTTTGGGAGAAGATTTGTAGCTCGGCTGGTCGTTGTTGTGGTTCTGTTCGCCGAACTGGGAATTTGTGTTGCAGACGTTTTGTCCCCTGTCTAGGTAACATCCTCAGTGCTTGGGAGACTCAAGTGAAGCGATTCTGTGATGTTTCCTCCGGCACTTATAGTTGTCAGTTCCAGCTGTCCGCTGCAGTGGCCGGTATATTGGGTCCAGGTCGATGTGCTTATTGATTGAATCTGTGGATGAGTTCCATGCCTCTAGGTATTCCCTGGCTGTTCTCTGTTTGGATTGTCTTATAATAGTACTGTTGTCCCAGTCGAACTCTCTGGACTCATAGCAGAAGCGGTAATGCAAAGATTAGAACAAACAGTCTTACCGCAAATTCAACCCAAATTCTGGTCAGATATGTGGATGACACATTTGTAATAATTAAAAATACAGAAATAGAGAACACACACCGGATCATCAACGCCACACTCACAGGAATCCGATTCACTAGAGAGGAAGAAAAGAACAACCAACTCCCATTCCTAGACGTGATGGTACAGAGAACATCGAACGGAGAATTCACCACAAGGGGATACAAGAAAGCCACCCATACAGACCAAGTCCTAAACTACTAAACTACTAAAGCAAACACCCCAACACACACAAAAGAATTTGCATCAAGACACTTTTCAAAAGGGCCACAACACACTGCAGTACGCCAGAACTGCAAAAAGAGGAAGAAGAACACCTATACAATGTATTCACTAAAAACGGATGCCCCCACAATTTCATCAACAGATGTCGAAGGGAAAGACAACGGAATGAGGACATGCGACAACCCAAAGGACTAGCCACACTACCATACATCAAGAACATTTCTGAACTGACAGCCAGACTACTGCCACCACTAGGACTCATAACAGCACACAAACCAACAGCCACACTCAGACAACAACTCACCACGACAAAGGACCCAATACTCAGCATGAGCAAATCTAATGTAGTATACAAAATCCCATACAAGGACTGCACAAAACACCACATAGGACAAACAGGAAGACAGCTAACGATCCACATCCATGAACACCAACTAGTCACGAAACGACACGACCAGCTATCCTTAGTAGCCACACACGCAGGTGACAAGCAACAAATACCAGGAGCCTCTTTCTTCCAGTGACCTCAAATGCAATGTATCAATTTTTGCTTGTGTACTTTAAAGCCTCTTCTTAACTGTACATTTTGGAATCTTACGGGTTCAGTATTTAACATTTAAATTATAAAATGCATACAGTTCGCAACTTTGAAATCCGGTTTTAGTTCCTTGATTTAAATCCAAATTTGTTTTCCGAAGTCGTGCTGACCAGTCATTGCACAATTACAATGCTATTGGCCATGAAATAACTGGAGCTGCCTTAAAAGGATTTCTGTATTCAAGTTAAAAAAAAACTTTTAATGCATGAATAATGGCCGAATCCAACGTCACAGGTATTAACCATAGGATTTTTTATTTATTTATTACAATCTAATGTTGAATCGAAACTTCAACTGTCCTCCATAAATCGCTTTTATGTATGGATAGAAGAGATTAGTTAGAAACTGATAGTAAGGCAGTCATAACCTGTAAAAAGAACAAGAGTTAACATTTTATTTCATAATCACTGTAAAATCCATAACCTTAAAAGAAATTAGTGGGCGGCACGGTGGCACAGTGGTTAGCACTGCTGCCTCACAGCGCCAGAGACCCGGGTTCAATTCCCGCCTCAGGCGACTGACCGTGTGTAGTTTGCACATTCTCCCCGTGTCTGCGTGGGTTTCCTCCGGGCGCTCCGGTTTCCTCCCACAGTCCAAAGATGTGCAGGTCAGGTGGATTGGCCATGCTAAATTGTCCGTAGTGTTAGGTAAGGGGTAAATGTAGGGGTATGGGTGTTTGCGCTTCGGCGGGTCGGTGTGGACTTGTTGGGCCGAAGGGCCTGTTTCCACACTGTAAAGTAATCTAAAAAAAAATCATGTTAAATTTCCATATTAGAAATCAGATTCAAAACAGTCCCAGATCCCAGGGAACAAAGCACAAACATTCAATCACCAACAAATAAATGTGCATTCAAACCGAATCACAAAGGTTTAAACTTTCTATTAGCTGTACAGCTCTTTTCTCTCTCTTTCACACGCACACACACGCACACACTGTATCTCACAGACACTTTCTGAGTTTCCCGCAACAACAACTCTAGAGGATTCTTGCTTCTCCCCTCTATCTTTTGAATCTTTTTCTGGCTGTCTATCCATGATTTAGTTGCAAAGTATACACTCAGTAGCCCTTCAGCTACTAACCCTTCTGGAACGAAGCATAATCTGATGCCTCCTGAATGTAAGGCTGTTTTCCTTTGACATTTAAATTCAAATATTCACAAACACAATCTTCTTCCGACCCATACTTTGGCCAGAAGATGGCGGGACAAAGACTGGATTCCTTAGTCCATACAAAGCAACAACATTTCATATTTTTTTCCTATCTAATTCCCTTGCACAAGTATTATTTTTCCAATTCCACAACATCCTGCCCAACGGCTTTTCGCAGGAATGTTTTCAGGGATTCTTCCTCGATTTTCATTTTCTCGGAGGGTTTTTCATTACCCTCGGCAGACCCCGTATTGAGTTCCTGCGTTAGTCCCTTAGTAACTAATAAAACTCAATCCCAGCCACCAAGGCAGTACTTAAAAGTCAATTTTCCTAACATTGTCCATGCATGGAGTGCCTGGCTCCCTGTGCCTGACTCCAACCTTTCGCCTGGTTCAGATCGACTCTCATCAGATCTCGATCAGTCAACCAGAAGGGGGAAATCATTGCTGAGGAACGCAGGACCGTTCTAAAAGAAACGGGGCACATCTTCCCAGCCGTCAACGGTGCCAACCCTGCTGGTGATGATGGACATCCCGAGCGAGCGCCCAAATTGTGAGAACAGAGCTCACATTATCATAAATTCCAGTCCGAGTCAAATTGAGAAGTAGCAAAGTTTATTGAAACGTTCTTGCAAGAAAGGGTGACTTGGAAGTAGGCGCCCTGATCCAGAAATTACTCTACAATTTATACAGTTTAATTCTGAGTACTTCTCCGTTTACCTCATTGGCCTTCAAACCTATCAATATTTCTTATTATGTTCTGCCCCTGTTCAGCTGCGCTCCACTCTTGTTTAGTTCTCCCCCTACTCCAAGCCAGGCTACCCCTCTCCCGGCTCGCTTCAGTGCTGACATGAGGGAAATTTGCTGAGCTTGGGATATCTTGATATTCTTTTTCAACTTATCGATTTGTCAGTAACGTCTTCCATTGTTTGCAGGCAAGTTACATTCTTGTATGCACATTTTACCTAACTCAGAACAAACTATGTATCCCTTTACGTAGTCTTCATTCCTGTATGCACATTTCAGCTAATTCAGCTCTTTGCTGAAACAATTATACACTGTTAGTGGTGAGTTCATTCACCTTACATAAGCAATTATGGTTGCAGAAGTAACACTGCGTTACCTATATCCCACATATGCCAATGCAATAAGTTCCAGAGGTTAAGTGTACCTACGCTACTTTCTGAAACCAGAGAATGGAAAATGGAGATTCGGGATATGTGAAAATGATAAGACCACAATGTCGTTTCTACCTTCATGATAGAAAACAAAACAAATAAAAAGAAAACTTTCCAATAATACGAGAAAACCTGTTTCTGCTGAGAAAAAAAGGAGTAGAATGAAATTAGTAAATAAACAGAAATAACTGGGACTGAACGTAATTGGCGTGTATATTATCATCATAGATTTATGAATTGGGAATCATATCTAAGAAACTGACTGATAATTAAAGTATGGAGAAGCAACGGATGCAATGTAATTGATTTGCAGAAATATTTTTGATAAAGTCCCAAGCCTAATCTGCAAAACAAAAGCTCATGAAACGGGCGCTAATTTCTGAACATTGCTTTCGTCTGAGATAGGTGACAGCAGACAATGAGTGGGAGGAAACAGATTTGTTCTCGAGTGAAAGGCAAGAGAATATTTGCTTGGCTCCCATTTAATCATAATGTACATCAACAGGTTGGTTGATGGAACCAAATCCATTTCTAAGGATGCTAACGGATTGTGAGTTGGTGAGGGAGATGTAAAAAAGCTTCAGGATGATTCAATCAAATGCTGTGAACGGGCAAAAACGTGTCAGATGACTGAATGCGGATCGATGTGACGTTGTGCACTATATTGGAAATAAAAGAACGGCAGCCTATTGTTATAAAGTGGATTGTTTGAAAGATGTTGACATGTAAAAGGACTTATGCTTTTTTTGTTGTTGTTTTCTTATGCGCCGGCCTCCGACGTCCATGCACGGCTATAGCAGTTGATGGCAGAAGTCAATATTAGGAGCAGAATTGTCATACGATCAGTGCACACACACCTACCAAATGGTTAGCTGTAAAAGTTGAAAAGGATCTGTATGTCCTCGTACACCAGTCACTGAAATCAGTACTGCAGGAGTAGCAAGCAGATCGGAAGACCAATGATATGTTAACTTTCATTTCAAGGGGATTTTAGTACAGGAATAAGGCTACTTACTGCAGCTGCGCAGGGCCTTGGTGAGAACTCTTCTGGAATACTGTGCAGTATTGTTCGCAGTTTCTGTCTCGTGACACAATAAATGACAAATTCGACATTGAGGGAGTGCATCGAAGGATGAAAAGACTGATCTCCAGGATAACGGGCTAGTTGTGGGAGCTGAGTTTGGGTCGGCTGTTAAGGTATTCCGTAGGGTTTAGGAACATGAGTGGAGAGCTCTATGAAATATAGAAAACTCTGATAAGGTGAGACAGATTGGAAGCAGGGATGATAATTTCCCCGGCTGGGAAGTCAGAAACAAGGGGATAAAATATTAGGTACAGGCAGACAAACCTGTATTGAGAAGACAATAAATGTCTGCACTCAGAGACAGGTGAACCTGGGGAATTCACTTCAACATAGGGCTGTGGGTGACAAGGCACTTAATATAAATAAGAATTTTTAAACTGCAAAGGGACAGAAAAGGAGTGTGGTGTGGAGATGAAGGATCAGCCATTATTACAATTGAATATGGAAAGGAAGTTTAAGGACGTAGCGAGTATTGCACTTCATATTTTATGTCTTTTCAATGATTAATCACATTTACGGAAATGTACACTGTGGGGAGTAAGAGCATTGAAGAAATGTTCGGAGGATTTAGAAACAAGTGGATGAACTAACTGCACAGATAGATGCAAACTGGTACATATAAATGGAATTACGGAGACACGGCTGTAGGTGAGCAAGGTGGGCAAGTGAATGTCCTAGGGTATTCAATATTTCGGAATGTAAAGGAAAAATGTGATGGAGTGGCGTGGTTGGTTAAAGATAAAATTGAAATGATAGTGAGAAAGGCTACTAGCATTTTAGAATGTGGAGTCTATGTCTTATTCGTTTGTGGGACTTGGGCGACGTTGGCTGGCCAGCATAGATAGGCATCCCTATTAGCCCTTGAGACGGTGTTAGTGAGCTGCCTTCTTGAATCGCTGCAGTCCACTTGCTGTTGATTGACCCACAATGCCGTTGGGGAGGGAATTCCAGTATTTTGTCCCAATTACTGTAAAGCAACGCCGGTATATTTCCAATTCAGGGTGATGAATGGCTTGAAGAGAACTTGCAGATGATGGTGCTCTCCCTTACCTACTGCTGTTGTCCTTCTCTGTGGAAGTGGTCGCATGTTTGGAAGGTGTTATCTAAGGATCTTTGGTGAATTTCTGCAGTGTATCTTGTAGACCATACTCACAGCTGCAAATGAGCACCGGTGGTGTTTAAGGGATTGAGTGTGCGTACACGTGGTGGCAATTAAGCGGGTTGGTTTGTTGTGGATGTTGTCAAGCTTCTTGAGTGTTGTTGGAGATGCTCCCATCCAGGATTGTGTGGAATATTTCATCACACTCCTGTCTTGTGCCTTGATGACGGATAGATTTTGGGGTGTCTCCTGCTGAGTTACTCGACATAATATCTCTCGTCTTTGACCTGCTGTTGTAGCCAATGTGTTTGTGTTGTCAGTCCAACTGAGATCCTTGTTAATGGTAACCGCTAAGGTGTTGACAGTACGGGATTCAGTGATGGTAATTCTTTTGAATGTTATGGGACGGGGGTTAGAGTGCCTCATATTCGTGATGTTCATTGTCTAGCATTTGTGTGGCACGCATGTTACTTGCCATTAGTCGGCCAAGGCCGGCTATTGTTCAGATCATGTTGTTTTTAAAAACGGACTGCATCAATATCTGAGGAGTCGCGAATGGTGCAGTACACGGTGCAATCATTGGCAAACATCCCGCTTCTTTCAGAGGATATATCATTGATGAATCAGCTGTAGATTGTTGGGCCGAGGATATTACCCTGAGGAACCCCTGCAGAGATGGTCCGGAGCTGTGATGACTGACAATCCCCAACCACAACCATCTTCCTTTGTGCCAAGTATGACTATAACCAGTAAAGTCCTTATGATAGATATAAGAAATACCAAGAGCAAACGAAAACTTAATTGCCATCATTTAGGTGCATCAAAACTGCAGTGGTGATGTTTTGAAAGGCATTGAACTGGAAATTAGAGATGCTTGTGAAAAGGGAATGTCAGTGATCATGGGTAATTTTAATCTGCACACAGTTTGGGCTCATCAAATTAGCCCCAACGGCATAGAGGAGGAATTACTAGAATGTGTACGGAATGATTTTCTTGATCAATATGTAATGGAGGCAACCAGAGAGCAGGCCATGTCCCACTGGGTACTGAGAAGGGAATCGTTGTCAATCCAGCTGTGCAAGATCCCTTGGGTATGAGAGACTACAACATAAATTTTAATCATGACAGAGAGTGAGGTTTGTAATTCGCAGACTAGGGTGCTCAATGTTAATAATGGAAACTATGAAACTACGAGGCATGAGTTGGCCTTGAATGATTGAAGTTACTTGAAGGGATGAAGTGGACAGACAATGGCAAAAATTCAAGAAACCCATTAGGGAACGACAACAACTGTTTGCTCTTGTTTGACGCAAAGTAAAAATCGGTAAGAGTGCTATTCCATCGAATACAAAAGAAATTAGGAGAATATTTGATCCAAGGAAGAAGCATGCAGATTGGACAAGGAAAATAATCGACCTTAGGATTGGGAGCAGTTAAGAATTTCTTAAAGAAGAATCAATAATGTGACTAAGAGGAAAAATACAGTACGAACATGATATTGCAGGGAACATGACGGGTGTCATTAAGAAATTCATTTGGAACGTGAAAAGAAAGAGATTGGTGAAGACAAATGTATGTCCACTATAGACATTAACGGAGGAATGTATAACTGGGGACATATAAATGGCTGAACAACTGAACACATCCTTTAGTTCTGTCTTCACAAAAGAGAACACAAATCAGAAACCAAAAATGTTGGAAAATGCAAGATCTAGTGACAGGGATGAAGTATAACCAGAATAGTTAAGGAAGTGGTTCCAGAATTAGTGAATTCATTGGAAAACATCTTCCATTATTTTATAGAATCTTAAGAAGACACTGCAGATTGGAGGGTAGCTAATGTCAGTCCAATATTTAAAAAGGGAAAAGCGACAGAATCCAGGGAATTATATGCTCGAAGCTTATCATCGGTAATGGGGAAATTTCTCCAATCCATTATTCATGTCTTTACAGGCGAGCATTTAGAAAACAGTGGCAGAGTCAGCGTGGATTTATGAAGGGGAAATCATGCTTAACAAATCTTCCAGAACTCTATGAAGATGGATTTATAAGATAAATCTAGTCAATGTGATAGATGTGGATATTCAGAAAACGTTAGACAGTGTTCTGCATAACAGATTAAACGTCATGGGAAATGGGAAAGTATATTGAGATGGAGAGGAAACTGGTTAGCAGAGAGGAAATATGTATAAGAAATAATGATTGTATTTTCACATTGAGAAGCAAAATCTCGTGGGGTGCAACAGGGATCGATGCTGGGATCCTAGCTAGTCACAATATTCATCGATGATTTAGATGAAGGAACAAAATGTAACATCTCAAAATTTTCTGATGACAAAAACTTGGGACGAGGGTGAAATGCGATGAGGATACCGAGATCCTTCAGCATGATCTGAACAGGTTCAGTGAGTGGGCAAGTCAATGTCAGGTGCAGTACCATTTGAAATAAATGCGAGATTGCTCACTGTGGAAGCAGAAACAAATAGGCTGATTCCTACCAGAATGGCCGTAAATTGGGAGAGGGGAGCATGCAGCAGGAGCTGAGTGTTCTTGTGCACCAGCTGCTGCAGGTCCACATGCAGAGACAGCAGGCGGAATAGATGGCGAACAGTATGTTGGCCTTCATTGTGTGAGACTTCACACGCAGGAGTAAAGGGATGTGCAGTTACAGTTATACCGGGCCTTGGTGAAGCCATATGTAGGACATTGTGAGCAGTTTAGGTCTCTTTTTCTGAGAAAGGATGTTCTTTCACTCAACAGAAATATGTGACGGCTTTACCAAGCTGATTCTGGGGATTGCAGGACTGATCTATGATGACATATTGGCTCGGTTAGGATTGCTTTCGCTGGGGTACAGACAAATGTGGGAATTCAAAGTTTGTGAGAAGATTTGTAGCTCGGGTGCTTGTTGCTGTGGTTCTGTTCGCCGAGCTGGAAGTATTTGATGCAAACGTTTCGTCCCCTGTCGAGGTGACATCCTCAGTGCTTGGGAGCCTCCTGTGAAGCGCTTCTGTGGTGTTTCCTCCGGCATTATAGTGGCCTGTCCCTGCCGCTTCCGGTTGTCAGACGCAGACGACAAGCAACATGAATTTGACTGGGACAACACTACCATTATAGGGCAAACCAAACAAAGAACAGCCAGGGAATTCCTAGAAGCTTGGCACTCATCCAAAAACTCCATCAACAAACACATAGACCCAATATACCGGCCACCACAGCGGACAGCTGAACTGACAACCTGAAGCGGCAGGAACAGGCCACTATAAATGCCGGAGGAAACACCCCAGAAGCGCTTCACAGGAGGCTCCCAACCCCTGAGGATGTCACCTAGACAGGGGACGAAACGTTTTCAAAAAACACTTCCAGCTTGGCGAACAGAACCACAGCAAATGTGGGAATCCCATAGACTTGAAAAGTTCTAACAGAAATAGACAGAATAGGTGCAGGGAGGATCTTCCCGATGGGGGGTGTGTCCAGAACCAGAGGTCACAGTCTGAGTATTCGGTTTAGACCAGCTGGGGCCGAGATGAGGAAGCCTTTATTTACTCAAAGAGTGGTGAGCCTGCGAAATAGCCACCTCATGCTCTCATTTTCGATGTCTCCATATTTCTATGATTCTATGAATTAAAATTGGGGAGGCTCAATATATTAAATAGCCTACTCCTTTTCCGATGTTTTTCTGCAGTCTGAGGTAGAGCTCTGCAAATGTTGCCACAAGCTCTTAGATGTTAGGAAAGATATCTCTGCAGAGTCGATAGGACTGATTTTCCGATTCCCTTTTCCGAAACCGAGGCTAGTGCTGAATGTTCTGCCTGGTTTTATCCTTTTTCACCTCAGAGCAGTTTTGAACTATTAAGTATCTGGCTTGGCCGTTTCAGAGACCATTGAAGGATTTATCACATCGAATATAGAAAATAGAGCAATACAGTGCAGAACAGGTCCTTCGGTCCTCTATGTTGCGCTGACCTATGAATTAATGTAACCCTATCCCCCGAAACAATCCCATTATCATCCATGTGCTTATACAAGGATTGTTAAAATCTGCCTAATGTGGCTGAGTTAACTACATTGGCAAGTAGGGCATTCCACGCCCTTGACACTTTCTTAGTAAAGATACTGCTTCTGGCATCTGTATTAAATATATCACCCCTCAATTTGTAGCTATGTCCCTCGTACAATTTGACGTCACCATCCGAGGAAAAAAACGACTTCACCGTCTACCCTATCTTACCTCTGATCATCTCATATGTCACCATCAAATCCCTTCTTAGCTTTCTTCTTTCCAATGAGAACAGACCCACATCTCTCAGCCTTTCCTCATAAGACGTTTCCTCCAGACCAGGTAAATCTCCACTGCACCTTTTCCAATGCTTCTACATTCTTCCTGTAATGGGGCGCCCGTTATACCAAACATTATACAATATTCCAAATGCGGCCAGGCTATAGTTGCATCATGAGATTATGGTTCTGGAACTCAATCCCTCTACCAATAAAAGCTAATTCACTGTATATCTTTTTGACAGTAATATCAAACTTTCAGGGTGGCAACTTTCAGGGATCTATGTACATGGATTCCAAGATTCCTTTGCACATTCACAATACCAAGAATCTTTCCATTGAACCAACATTCTACCTTCTTGTTGTTTTTCCAAAGAGACTCACATCATATTTATCTGCATTGAAGCTGAAAATGTGTTGCTGGAACAGCGCAGCATGTCAGGCAGCATCCAGGGAACAGGAGAATCGACGTTTCGGGCATAAGCCCTTCTTTAGGAACTGCATTGAACTCCATTTTCCACCTCACAGCGCAATTCTGCAGTTTACGCAAGTACGCGTGCAACCTGCAGCATTCTTCCAGACTGTCTATTCGTCCATCGACTTTAGTGTCATCTGTAAACTTACTAATCCATCCATCCGTGCCTATGTCCAAGCAATTTATAAAAGTAACGAACAGCAGTGCTCCCAAAATAGACCCTAGTGGCACACCACTCGTGACCGAACTCCAGGCTGAAAATTTTCCATCAACCACAACTCGCTACCTTCTTACGGAAAGCAAATTTCTAATCCAAACTGTGAAATTACCCCCAATCCCTCTCGATTTTCTCCAACAGCCTACAATGTGCAACCATGTCAATGGCTTCGCTGAAGTCAATTTCTGCTACATCGAAAGCTCTACCCTCATCCACATGGTTGATCACCGTCTCAAAAGACTCAATGAGGTTTGTGAGACATGACGTGCTCTTGACGAAGCCATGTTTTGGATGAAGGTTTGCTTGCTGAGCTGCAAGGTTCATTTCCAGACGTTTCGTCAACCTACTAGATGGCATCTTCATTAGGTCTCAGGCGAAGCACTGTGTATGATCTCTGCTTTCTATTTAAATGTTTGGGTTTCTTTGGGTTGGTATTGTCATTTCCTGTTTTGGTGCCATTTCCTATGGTGATGTCATTTCCTGTTCCTTTTCTCTGGGGGTGGTGGATGGGGTCTAATTCGTTTGTTGATAGAGGTCCAGTTGCAATGCCATGCTTCTAGTAATTCACGTGCGTGTCTCTGTTTGGTTTGTCACAAGATGCATGTGTTGTCCCAGTCGAAGTGGTGTCCTTGCTTATCTGTACGTAAGATTATTAGTGAAAGAGTGTAATGTCTTTTTGTGGCTGATTGGTGTTCATGTATCCTGGTGGCTAGTTTTTCTATGTTGACATGAATCCATATTGATTATCTACAATCAAATGTTGCTTGCTAGACAGTATAAATCACATCCGTTACAATCCATTGCCAATCGTTTCATACAACAGACGAAAGGATCACTGGTCTATAATTACCTGGGTCATCTCTATTGCCCTTCTTGAACAAGGGCACAACATTTGCAAACCTCCAGTCCGGTGGTACTAAACCTATAGACAGTGACGACTCAAAAATCAAGGCCCCAACATCTCCACTCTAGGCTCCCAAAGAATCTGCCAATAAATCTCGGCTTGTCTACTTTCACTAATTCTAAAACAGATAACGCCTCTTCTTTACTCGATCCGTTCTAGTCTAATAGCGCATATCTCATTCTTCTGCTCTACAATATTCTCCCTTTCCTGAGTGAAAATAGATTAGAAATATTCGTTTAGTACCTCTACGATCTCCACAGTGTCCATACACAACTTCCCATTTCTGTCTTGACTGGCCATATCCTTACCCTTGTTATCCTTTTGTTATTCACATACCGATAGAAAGCTTTAGAGTTCTCCCTCTCTCACATTTCTGTGTGTGTGGAGTAACTTTTTGGCCAGAACAGGAAAGCACAGAAGATTCACTTCCTGAAATTACATTGGGGAAGGAAATCATTGTTTACAATCGACATTAGCTTCAGGGTCACTGTTACTGACTCCAGAATTTAGATCTCAATATTTTGTTAACTGATTACCCCCCCCCCCCCCCCACCCCCGCCACTTCCCCCTCTTTCTAATTTCTACCAGCTGACGGAGAATTAGGCTGATCTGGATTAGTATTCCAGTGACATTTCCACAACAGCACCATCTCCACACGAGGACCGATCGGAAACCACACTGAGCAGGTTATTTCTGTGCTGCTTGGCAGGTCTGTAACGAAACAACTCCCACCAAATTGACTATCGTGATGGGACTGCGGGTGTAGCAATCGGTCAGATTGTACTTTTCTCCTCTTAGTGGACTGGATATAGTTGAGTAAATTTTCACATTTTCAGGGAGATGTCAGGCAGATGTCAGAGTTGGAGCTGGAATGAAATATATTCCCCAGGGACACAGCTTGTTGTGCAGCACCAATTTTCATTCCTATTGCAGGACTGGTGTCAGGGCCCTTTGCCTTTGTGGTACTTACTATGTTCAGCTGTTTCTTCATGTCACTTGCAGTGAATCGAATTGTTTGAAGACTGGCATCTGTGTTTCTGTGGGCATCATGGTGAGGCTGAGGTAGATCATTGACTCAACACTTCTGTCTGAGGATGGCGCAGATACCAAATCCTGTCTTTCACACTGAGGTGCAAGCTTGCTCCATTTTTCATTTTGGGAATATTTCCGGAAGCCTTTCCTCCATTGAATTGTTTAATAGTTAATCACATTTTTTGACTGGATGTGGCAGGACTGAACAGCTTCGATTTGTTCTGTTGGTTTTCGGATCATTGCGCCCGCCCTATCAGATGTTGGTGCTGCTATTTGGAATGTAAACAGACACGTGCAGTAGCTTAAACGGGTTGTCATCAGTTTTATGTATACATGATTCTGACCCTGACATGTTCACTCACACTTGTCACTGTACAATAGATCGGTTGGAAGGTAATGGTAGACAGAGGGATTATCCCGGGCGAAATTTCACAGCTGGTCACAAAACCTCTCTACTACCACGCCTTGACAACTGCTGTCACAACAATTTTGTACCAAATTGGTTCGCTCTCCCTGATCCCCTGCGATTTAACCTTATTAACCAGGCTACCATGTTAGACCTATGTAAGTTCTGCATAGACAATTTATATTGTTTGACCTTCATGTGTCTTCTTGGTAACCTCTTGAAAAAAATCACTGATGTCTTGCCATACACAAAGTCATGCTGACTATTCATAATCAGTCCTTGCGTTTCGGAATACATTTAAGTCCTGTCACTCAGAATCTCCTCCAAACACTGAGCCACCCCCCTGATATCCGACTCACCAGTCTGTAGCTCCCTGGCATTTCATAGCAGCATTTTTAGAAATAATTGCACAACATTAGCTGTCTTTCAGTCCTCCAGCACCTCCTCTGTGCCTGTCAATGACGCAAGTAAATACAGGAAGAACTGCAGATCTTGTAATTCCGAAACATATGCAAAAATTGCTGGAAAATCTCAGCAGGTCTGGCAGCATCAGTGCAGCGAGATCAGAATTAATGTTTCGATCCAGTGATCTTTCCTCATATTAGGAGGAATGATACACATATCACGCAAGACAGCGATCCCATTGCCCCATTTCTTCCATAGCTTCCAACACTGACCTGTGATAAACTTGAAGCGGTCCTGGGTGTTTTGATACGGTTATGCATTTTCAGACCTCCAGTAATGCCTCTTCTATAATGTATCCTCGTTCTAAAACATCATTGCATTGATTTATTTCCCGAGGTTCTCCACAGTAAATACTGATGTAATGCATTCATGTGAGATTTCAACTGTTGAGCAGGAACGGGCTGTGAGGCAGCGGAGTAGGGGGAGTTCGAGACCTTGTGAGGAGTGTGAGCACAGAATGGCCAGGCATTTATGGGCTATGTTGTTGAACTGTTAACTGTGTTTTTTCTACTTTTATAGGAAAGATTGTAATGTGTACCCTTAAACTTTGTTTTATTTATTTTTGTTTTTCTGATTTGTACCAAGATTTTGGACCGGAGAGGGATGGGATTTACTTTTGTACTTTCGATTTTGTCACCTGTGGGAATTGTAAACTTTTCGATGTCCTCGTGTGAATACATGTGTCAATAAATCTAATAAGTCTAATTTATCCTCTGTGGTTCCACTCAAAAAATGGCTGATTGATTTTAAGGGGCTCTGATTCTATCCCTAGTTTCTCATTTGGCCTTAATATGCGTGTAGAAAGTCTTTGATTTTCCTTAACTCTATTTGACAAAGCTATCTCATGACGCCTTTTCGCTCTTCTGATTTCCCTGGTGTTCTCCCACACCTCGTATGCTCAAGGCATCCCCTTGATCCCAGCTGCATATATCTGACATATATCTCCTTTGTCTTGAGCACAGTCTCAATATCCCCTCGACCTTACTGCTGCCAGCATTGACCTTCACGCTATCAAAGAATGCTGTCTCTGAACTCGTCCGATTTTGCTTTTCAAAGACCCTGACTTGCCAGATAACTCTTTACATGGAAATAACATGCTCAGATAATCTTTTGAAAGTACCAGCCTGACACCATCAAAATTGACCTTGCCCCAGTTCGTAACGTTAACTTGTGTACCAGATATATCTTTTTTCAGAACTATTTTCTACCGAATAGAATTAAAGTTACTGGTCGCAAAGTGCTCCGAGTCTAATAGCTCAATCACTTGCCCTGCCTTATTTTCCAAGAGCTAATAAAGTTGAGCTGTAGATCAGGTAAACCACGATCATATTGAATGACAAGTCAGTCTCGAGGGGCCAAATGTGTGGATATATATTTTTGTGTTTATTTTTGTGCGGTTTGTGTGTGTGTATCAATGGTTGCCTGACTCCTTGCGTGTGTGCTTTAGTGTATTAATGTAAGTACCTCGGCAACTGCATTTGCATCTCTTGACATTAGTGTTTCTGTTGTTTTGCAGAAGCAGCATCTTTGTTTGGAAAAGGCATTAAAAACAGTGAATCATTCACATTTAAGTCGAATTTTTATTGTCATGTGAATTCTAATGAGTGCAGTGAAAAGTTCACAATGCCCTCATTTATGCTGCCACCTTAGGTGCAAGATACAGATTATTAAGTATTTGGAATAAAATTAAAAAAAAACATAAATTGAGTTCAGCACAAGAAAAATGAGAAAAAGAAGAATGGATCCTATTTTTAGTCTTTTCACACCTGACTGTGCCAAAACTGAGTGCCCAGGCTACACCAGGCCAACGGTCCAAACCACACCGAGCACAGATTCCAGAACACACCTGGCCGAATCTCCAGACCACAACAGGCTTCAAGTCCCGAGGACTCACCGCCCATGCGACCCTCTGAGCCCAGTTTCCCGACCACGCTGGGCCTAGTTTCCAGACCACACTGGGCCCACTTTCCAGACTGCACTGCGCCCATTCTCCAGACAGCACCAGCCCAGTTTCCAGTCTGCGGAGGGCCTAAAATCCGGACAGCACTATGCTGAGTCCCCATAATACACTGGGCCGTGTTTTCAGTCTGCACCAGGCCCAGGCACCAGAATGCAATGAGCCCAACCTCCAGCCTGCACCAAGCCCAGTCTCCACTTTGCACCAGGCCCATTCCCCAGACTGCACTGAGCCCAAATCACCAGACCACACTCGGCTCAGTGTCCAGATCACAAGAGGCCCAGTCACTAAACTGCAACTGGCCCAGTCTCCAGACCGTATCAGGCCCAGTCAACAACCGCACCAGACTTCGATCTGGGACTCTCCCTCTAAGTATGTAAAACTTTGGGAAAATAATCTTCATAAAAGTGAAATAAAAGAAAAACAGAAGGCAAGCAGGTGGAGCTGAGTTTTTCTAGCTGGAACACTCCGATTCTGTCGCCATCATAAGAGATTTCATTGTTGTTCCCTGCTTCAAAGAATAATTTTGGAGACGCAGAGCAGATTTGTCCTATTCCTTCCAATGCTGTCCCTGAGCTATTTCTGAAAAAGGGCTTATGCCCAAAACGTCGATTCTCCTTTGATGCTGCCTGACCTGCCGCGCTTTTCCAGCAACACATTTTTAAGCCCTGAGCTATTAACAGAAGAAGATGAAAATACCCATTGCACCCTTATACTGCTCCTTGATTTCTTCAGGACTTTACAATCCATTCTCCCGATAATTGGAAGACTGCATTAAAAACGTTACAAGTTACAGAAAGTGGAATACATTTCATGTTAACCTCTTCCAAAGTACTTCACTCAGAGTGGCCTGGATACAATTATACTGCTGTGGTCTTCATAGCTCCCAATTCTGGACAGATGCCTAGTCTAAGTTTTTAGATCAATGCACTGCGTTGGTCTGCATAGCTCAACCATGTTTGACAGATATCTAGTCCGGGTTTATACATCAAGGCACTGCTGTGGTCTTCATAACTCCTCATGCTTGAAAGATATCTAGTCCGGGTTTATAGATAAATGCACTGATGTGGTATGCTTTGCTCCCGGTGCTTGACAGATATCTAGTTCGGGTTTATACGTCAATGTACTGCTGTGGTCTGCCTAGCTCCACGTATTTGACAGATATCTAGTCCGGGTTTATAGATCAATGCACTGTTGTGGTATGCATAACTCACCATGCTTGACAGATATCTTGTCTGTGTTTATTGATCAATGCAGTGATGTGGTATGCTTTGCTGCCGGTGCTGGACTAATATTTAGTCCATGTTTATAGATCAATGCGCTGCGTCGTTTGCACAACTCCGGGTGCTGGACAGATATCTATTCCGGGTTTATAGATCAAGGCATTGCTGCAGTCTGCATGGCTCCCATTCTGGACGGATATTTTGTGCAAACATTTAGATCAACACTGCTGTGGTGTGCAACACTCCCAGTGCTGGACAGATATCTAGTCCGGGTTTATAGATCAATGAACTGCTGTGGTCTGCTTCGTTCACCGTGGTGGACAGATGTATAGTCTATATCAATGCACTGGTGTGATCTAAACAAGGTTCCACTGCATGCAGGTTGCCGGGTTGGACTGAGCAAAACTTGTGATACACAGTCCTCCGTGCTGGCTGGTTGTGTGAGTTGGACTGAGAATGTGATATAACTAGCCATTTCAACTGATCTGACAAAGCCTTTATGTTCTAATTCTTATTCTTGTGATTGGATCTTCTGTCTCACACTCTATTAATGCTGTAATGCGCCCATGCACAGTACATCATGTTGGTGAATACCCACTGCCCTCTCAGCAGCCACAGCCTCTTCATTCAGAAGCTGTCAGTTATTCCCAACGTCTTCGGGTCTCCATGTCGGGAGGAAGGATAGCCTTTTGGGTAAAGGCCGTTCTCTTTATACACTGCTCAAGGCAGCCCCCATCTCACCAGAGTCCACCGCCAAGGAACCACATCAAAATATCCAGTGCGTACTGAGTGCAGTGGAATCGCTGGGAACATTAGGGTGCAGACCATTAGGGAGATGGACCAACATTTCTCATGTATGAACGGGTCAGAATGAACCCGCCAAAATATACTTTATCACTAAGTCCGGTCGTCTCTTTGTACTTATGAATTTTACATCATTTTATTCTTCCTGACAATTCAGAATTTCACAGTTACCAACATCATATTGTATCTGCTGAATTGTTGCCCATTGCTTATCCAGTTATAAATTTTCTACTTCTTCAGGATAACTTCGTTCCGTGCCTTTCTAATTTTATGCACAAACTTAGTCATTGTTTTATTCCATGTATCTGAACGGTTAATAGAATTTGCAAATACTTGAGGACACAGCACTGATCACTGTGTCACTGAAGTCTTTAATTTCTCTTAAACTGAAAATACTAATTCACCCCTGCTTCTGGCTCAGTAACCAGTACTTCCCGTTTTCAATAGCTATGAAAGGCTGAATGTTCTCTTCCTTTTCCTGTGTAACAGGTATAAGATTAACAGATCTGCTGTCGTTGCTGATAAGCATCCTCGAATGGCTTAATGGTCTGATTTTGTTTCTGTTTAACTCTTGATGTGCTGAATGGACTGCTTCAGTAATGGTGACGTTGTGAATTTTGCTGAACATTTTGGAACCATCAGTGTTGTTACAGAAAAGAACAGATCCCCTCGAATCATTTTAAGACCGGAGCACAGACTGTAAGTTCAGGAGCTGTTTTAAGAATGTGTAACGCGGATATTCCAGGAGAGATGAAACTGGACAAATCACTCAGTTTTAACACGTCAGCATTTATTTGCAAGATTGCCAAAATAAACGCAAACTAAAGAGAATATAATAATTAATAAATTAAGCTGTCCGAAAAAAACAACAGAATATTCTAATTTAAAGATGCTGTTCCAAATACCTGCGGCAATACCCAGAAGCACCCCTTGTCACCAAAGTTAAAACGAAACACAGGATCTAACAGGACAGAGAGAGATGGCAGGGACACTCAGCCTGGAACACCTTCTTTCATTCAGCTGTTTCATGAACAGCAGCCTCAAAGTGACTTACTGCTTTCAGTGAATAGCCACTCTGTCTAAATCAAACCAACCCAGAAGTAAACTGAGCTGGGAGAACTCACAACTCCCGTTTCATTGCACATACGTTTATTTAAACTTTAATGCGTCCCGACAGAATGGAAACAGGACCCCTTGCCCAACAAGTCGATGTCAACCCACCGAACAGTAGCCCAGTAAGACCCATTCCCCTATCCTTTATTTACCCCTGACAAATGCGCCTAATGTTATGGACAATTAAGCCAAGCCAATTCACTTGACTTGCACATCTTTGGATTGTACGAGGAAACCACTGGGAGGAAACCCACGCGGACACGGGGAGAATGTGCAAACTCCACACAGACATTTGCGGCAGTCGAACGTGAGTTTATGGCGCTGTGAGGCGACAGTGCTAACCACGGAGCCATCGTGCTGCCCACTTTGCCTGAGACAATATCTGTTAACTACAATCGAGCTGGCACAAAAAACAATGCAAGCCAGACATCTCGGCAACAGTGTGTTTCTAACCACTCCGAAAAAAGAAACAAAAGACAACACAACCCTGTTTAAGGCACATCTTCATCTGAGTGAACAGCCCACTTCTGACTTTATGAAGAAGGGAACGCCATTGATTCTGTAGCTGCTGATAGCCCACATGACCTCATGAATGCCCAGTTTCTATTTGCTCGTTACTTTATAAAAATGCCCTACTTCAAAGGAGGTAGTGCCACATAACACAGAGTATCTTCAGTTTGAGGTTGAGACTTTCTCTCCATCAAGACTATGTACTAATCCTACTTCACATTGTGTTCGAGACAGATGCATCTGTTACAAGTAGTTTGGTGGGAATATTTCCCTCTTGTTGGTTCCCCTGTCACTTCCCACAGTCTGCCTTCTGTGTATTTAAGTCCTCATCCTGCTCAGTCAGTGTTGGGCTTGTGGAGACAGTCTTGCTGATGGTCATTGAAGTCCCACACCCAGAGTACGTACAGTATCCTTGTCAAACTCAGTGATTCCTCTGATTTGTTTTCAGCCTCGAGGCGAACTAAGTTATCACCGACGTGTGATGTGGAAGGAAGTACATCTCCATTATCAGGCGATTTTCTTCGCCACTTTTAATTTGCTACCGTGGGATTTCCCGGGTTCTGGACTCGATGTTGGTGTATCCCAGGGTAACTGCTTCTCTTATTATATACACTGGTGGGTCTGTCCTGCCGGTGTGGTAGGATACATTCAAGGATTGTGATGGAAACTTTATCCATCAGGCATGAAATCAAATGGTCAAGGTATTTTCATAACGATATTTGATTATTTTTAAGCGAGGTGCCAATTCTGTCGAGATTGGAGGCAAATTCCCACCGTAAAGCTGAGTGGATCTCACCAAGCTTTCCACATTAATTGGTGTTCGAGTCCTCACAGTGAACGTCATATTGGGTTTCCCCCACTTCGTACGGCACACAATTCGCAGAGCATCTCGCCACTCATGGGTAAAACCTCACTTCCAAAAATTATAAGAATTAATATTTCAGGGGTAGTTACCTGGGATTTTGATGTGGTTTCACTGGGTAATGAGCCCGGCCAGATGTTAGACTTGGAAGTAGGTGAGCACTTTGGTGATAGCGATCAATATTCTGTTATGTTTACTTTAGTGATAGAAAAGTATAGGTGTATACCACTGGGCAAGAGTTACAGCTGGGAAAAGGCAACTACGATGCGATTAAACAAGATTTAAGAAGCTTAGGATGGGGAAGGAGACTGCAGGGGATGGGCAAATTAGAAATGCGGATCTTATTTAACGAAAAGCTCCTGTGTGTCCTAGGTAAGTATGTACCTGTCATGCAGGAAGAAAACTGTAGAGCGCAGAAGCAGTGGTTTATGAAGGAAGTGGAATCGCTGGTCAAGAGGAAGAAGAAGGATTATGTTAGGATGAGATGTGCAGGCTCAGTTAGGGCGCTTGAGGGTTATAAGGTAGCCAGGCAAGATCTAAAGAGAGAGCTCAGAAGAGCCAACAGGAGACATGAGAAGTTGTTGGTGGATAGGATCACGGTAAACCCTAACGCTTTCTAAAGGTATTTAAGGAATAAAAGAATGACTAGAGTAAGATTAGTGCCAATCAAGGATAGTAGTGGGAAGTTGTGTGTGGAGTCAGTGGAGATAGGGGAAAGACCTAATGAATATATTTCGACAATATTCACTCTAGAAATCGACAATGTTGTCGTGGAGAATACTGAGACACAGGCTACAAGACGAGTTGTGACTGAGGATGACAAGGAAGAAGCATTAGAAATTCTACAGCGTGTGAAAATAGATAGGTTACCTCGGCCGATTGGGATTTATCCTCGGATTCTCTGGGAATCCAGGGAGGAGATGCCGAGCCCTTGGCATTGATCGTTAAATCGTCATTGTCTACAGGAATAGAGCCAGAAGGCTGGAGGATAGCAAATGTGGTTCCCCTGTTCAAGAAAGGGAATATAAACAACCCAGGTATTTATAGACCAGTGAACCTTACTTCGGTTGTTGGTAAAGTGTTGGAAAAGTGTTATAAGAGATAGGATTTATACTCATCTAGAAAATAATAATTTGATTAGCGATAGTCAGTAGGGTTTTCTGAAGGGTAGGTCGTGCCTCACAATTCTTATTGAGTTCTTTCAGAAGGTGGCCAAACGGGTCAAACAGAGTAAACCAGTTGATGTGGTATATATGGATTTCAGCATGGCGTTCGATAAGGTTCCCCACAGTAGACTACAGTACAAAATGCGGAGGAATGGGATTGTGGGAGATATAGCAGTTTGGATCAGCAATTGGTTTGCTGAAAGAAGACAGAGGGTGGTGTTTGATGGGAAATGTTCATCCTGGAGTCCAGTTACCAGTGGTGTACCGCAAGTGTCGGTGTTTGGTCCATTGTTGTTCCTCATTCTTATAAACGATCTGAATGAGGGAGTAGAAGGGTGGGTTAGTAAATTTGCAGACGACACAAAGTTCGGTGGAGTTGTGGATAGTGACGAATGATGTTATAGCTTACAGAGAGACATAGTTAAGTTGCAGAGCTGAGCTGAGAGGTGGCGAATGGAGTTTAATGTGGACAAGTGTAACTTTGATCGGAGTAACCAGAATGCAAAGTATTGGGCTATTGGTAAGATTCTTGGTAGTGTAGATGCGCAGAGATATCTCAGTGTCCAAGTACAAAGTTCCTTGAAAGTTGCCTCCCAGATTGACAGGATTGGTCGGAAGGCACACAGTGTTTTAGCTTTTATTCACAGAAGGATCGAGTTCCAGAACCATGAGGTTATGCTACAGCTGTACAAAACTCTTGTATGGCCGCACTTGGAGTATTGTGTACAGTTCTGGTCATCGCATTATAAGTAGGATATTGAAGCTTTAGAAAGGGTGCAGAGGAGATTTACTATGATGTTTCCTGGTATGGAGGGAAGATCTTACACGGAAAGTTTGAGGGACTTGAGGCTGTTTTCATTAGAGAGAAGAAGATTGAGAGGTGACTTAATAGAGACAGATAAGATAGGGTGGACAGCGAGAACCATATTCCAAGTATGGTGACGGCGAGCACGAGGGGGCATAGCTTTAAATTAAGGGGTGATAGATATAGTTCAGATATCAGAGGGAGTTTCTTTACTCAGAGAGTAGTAAGGATATGGAATGCTTTGCCTGCAATGTTAGTAGATTCGCCAACTATAAGTACATTTTAGTCGTCATTGGACAAGCATATGGACGTGTATGGAATTATGTAGGTTAGATGGGCTTCAGAATGGTATGACGCAAGATCGAGGGACGCAGAACCTGTACTGCGCTGTAATGTTCTATGTTCTCTGTTCTGTGGACATTTCGGAGACATGGGTAGAGCAGGGACAGAAATGGTTAGTTCAGGGACAGATATAGTTCTTTCAGGTTCCGGGATTTAGATGTTTCAGTAAGAACAGAGAAAATGGAAGGGGGTATGGGGGGGTGGCATTGTTAGTCCAGCACAGTATTACAGTTGTAGAGGACGATTGAGGATTCATCTACTCAGATAGTCTTCACTAAGGCTGGAAACACGAAAGCAGAGGTCACCCCGTGGGAGTTTTCTATAGGCCTCCGAATGGTTACAAAAATGTAGAGGATAGAATAACAAAGATAATTCTCGATGGGAGCGAGAGTGGCAGGGTAGTTGTTATGGGGGACTTTAACTTTCCAAATGTTCTCTGGGAATACTATAGTTCAAGTGCATTAGATGGGTCAGTTTTTATCCAATGTGTGCATGAGGGTACACTAACACTTATGTGGACAGTTCAAAAAGGGGCGAGACCATGTTATATTTGGAACTGGAAAATTAACCTGGACAAGTGTTAGACTGGATGCGGGCGAGCTCTTTGGCTCTAGTTAAATACCGCAGATCAAGAGTTATAGCTGAGGTAAAGACGATTACAATGCGATTAGGTAGAATTTTCGATGTATAGGATTGGGAAGGAAACTGCAGGGGAGTGGACACATTTCACACATTTCATCTGTGGCACAGCTATTGCGGATCATTGATAGGTATGCACGTGTCAGGCAGGGAGAAAGTTGTCGAATGCGGGAGCCGTGGTTTACTAAGGAAGTTGAATCTCCTCTCAAGAGGAACAAAGTGGCTTACGGTCGGATGAGAGGTGATGACTCAGTTAGGGCACTTGAGAGTCTTTCTGCACTACCTCACATCAGCGGTGGCCATCTCAATGCCTGGAACCCTCGGAGAATCTCATCATATGCCTTGAGAAGAATGAAAAGAGGCAGCAAGATCATATTAACATCAGGAAAGACCTCAGGAAACATCTAGCTGAATCCACCATACATCTCACGACAGCCCACGTTGCTCAGTTTGCAGAGAATCAGTTTGGCTGGAGCTTCGAAACAGCAGGAGAAACACATGCTAGTGGAAGTTATCTCTCGAAATCAAAACTGCAGGTTAGAATTTGTGCATGGCAAAAAGGGAAAATAGGTATTCAAGTAGAGACATTGCTGACTTAACTCAACACGTCTGCAGCGTCTGGAGTACGAAATGAGCAATCACATTTCAAACCTGGAGAATCTTCATCAGAACTGCTTATTTTTGTTTCAGATCTCCAGCAACTCTTTGTTTTGTTTTAGCCCCCTGTTATGACAAAGCAGCAAACCCGCCTGCTAATTAAAACAAACACACACAAAAGCTCATCTTGTCTCACACTCTGTTAAAGTACGACTGAGGAAGAATTACCCACATTCCACTATTTCATAAGGACTATCAATTTCATTCTTTAACCCTGATGTGAACATGAAACAACTACTATTTACAACTCCAGGCCTCCTTTCTCTAAACGATTTGATATCTATCACCCACTCTATGACAATATACTGATACAATAAAGCCCCTATTAAATTTACAGCATCTTAATATTCAAAAGCACACAGTGACTGACGTCTCTGTTTATCGATCTTCCTCTGTTTGTAGATCCCGGCCTCAGGATTTGGACAAGTTTAGAGAGATACACTGTAAGATTTTGCCAGATTTGGGGAAAATATCCCAGAAAATTTAAATACTTGCCGATGAATTTCCTCAACCCGTAAATAAAACATAGATGAGACAAATTGTTTAATTTCGCGTATTTGTTTTTAAAGTAAAGGTGAGCGAAACGGCTCTTAAAATTACTAAAGTGCTTCTGCGGATTGAAGATGATTCCCAAGTTTGCTAAGAACATTTAGATAGGAATGACAGAAAAACAAAGAAGAAAGGTAACTAGGAACTTCCATGATCAAACTCGAAGAAAGATGTGCTCTGATTTTTGTGACTACGCGGATTTTACCGCAAGTTTGTACCAAACCTCAGCAGCTTAAGGGCACCTTAAACAGATTTGCTGAAGAAGAAGATAAAGTTTCAGTGGACTGATCAATGACAGAAGGTATCTGACACTTTAAACGCAGTATTCACCACCACACCAGATTGAGCTGCACCAAACTTTATGAAACCCTTCAAAGATGCAATTGATTATCGGGACATAGGAGTTGGAGCTGTACTGAAACAGGAAGATGATGGTGGAATTGAACTGTCAGTTGGTTTATTTTTAAAGAAACTCAACATTCAACAGAGGAAATACTCCAAGACCGAAAAGAAATTATTGAGTTTGGTAATGCCCTTACAGCATTGTAATGTCCATGCTCGAACAGTATGTCTGAGGCATTTGTGTGGACGGATCAAGAACCTCTTACATTACTGAAACGATTTAAATACTAGAATACGCAACTATTTTGTTCGGGCCTTCGGTTACAGACTTTTACTTTACAAATTGCACATGCTGTGGGTCGTCAGAGTGTGATAGCAATTGTGTTATTGCGAATGCAACTGATAAAGTATGGATAACGTTGCATCGATATCACTGGAATCGATCGTTGTGTGTTTGTGTGTGTGTGTATGTGAACTAGGATTAATGTCTAATGTATTTCACGGGAGAAGCGTTAAGAATTAGATCATATCGAAGTTTTTGTTGAAAACGTTTCGTCCCCTGGCTAGGCGACATCATCAGTGCTTGGGAGCCTCCTGCGAAGCGCTTCTTTGATGTTTCCTCCGGTGTTTATAGTGGTCTGTCCTTGCCGCTTCCGGTTGTCAGTTTCAGCTGTCCGCTGTAGTGGTTGGTATATTGGGTCCAGGTCGATGTGTTTGTTGATGGAGTTTGTGGATGAATGCCATGCCTCTAGGAATTCCCTGGCTGTTCTCTGTCTGGCTTGCCCTATGATAGTAGTGTTGTCCCTGTCGAATTCATGTTGCTTGTTGTCTGTGTGTGTGGCTACGAAGGATAGCTGGTCGTGTCGTTTCGTGGCTAGTTGATGTTCATGTATGCGGATAGTTAGCTGTCTTCCTGTTTGTCCTTTATGGTGTTATGTGCAGTCCTTGCATGGTATTTTGTACACTACATTAGTTTTGCTCAAGTTGGGTATCGGGTCCTTCGTTCTGGTGAGTTGTTGTCTGAGCGTGGCTGTTGGTTTGTGTGCCGTTATGAGTCCTAGGGGTCGCAGTAGTCTGGCTGTCAGTTCCGAGATGCTCCTGATGTATGGTAGTGTGGCTAGTCCTTTTGGTTGCGGTATGTCCTCGTTCCGTGGTCTTTCTCTTAGGCATCAGTTGATGAAGTTGCGCGGGTATCCGTTTTTGGCGAATACCTTGTATAGGTGTTCCTCTTCTTCTTTTTGCAGTTCTGGTGTACTGCAGTGTGTTGTGGCCCTTTTGAATAGTGTCCTGATGCAGCTTCGTTTGTGTGTGTTGGCGTGGTTACTTTTATAGTTTAGGACTTGGTCTGTGCGTGTGGCTTTCCTTTATATCCTTGTAGTGAATTCTCCGTTCAGTGTTCTCTGTACCATCACGTCTAGGAATGGGAGTTGGCTATCCTTTTCTTCTTCTCTCGTGAATCGGATTCCTGTGAGTGTGGCGTTGATGATCCGGTGTGTTTTCTCTATTTCCGTGTTTTTAATGATTACAAACGTGTCATCGACATATCTGACCCAGAGTTTGGGTTGAATTTGTGGTAGGACTGTTTGTTCTAACCTTTGCATAACTGCCTCTGCTATGAGTCCCGAGATTGGTGATCCCATAGGTGTTCCGTTGATTTGTTCGTATATCTGGTTGTTGAATGTGAAGTGTGTTGTGAGGCATAAGTCCAGTAGTTTGAGTATGCCGTCTTTGTTGATAGGTTCAGCGTCCTGTTTTCTGTTCTGTATGTCCAGTAGGTTGGCTATTGTTTCTCTGGCTAGGGTTTTGTCAATCGAAGTGATCAGTGCCGTCACGTCGAATGATATCATGGTTTCTTCTTTGTCTATGTGTATATTTCTGATGATGTCCAAGAATTCCTGTGTTGATTGTATAGAGTGTTTGGATCCGCTGACCAGGTGTTTCAGTTTCTGTTGTATGATGGCCAGTTTGTATGATGGTGTCCCTGGCAGTGATACTATTGGTCTGAGTGAGATGTCTGGTTTCTGTACTTTAGTAATCCATAGAATTTGGGGGTGTGGTTGCTTTCCGGTTTCATTCTTTGTAGGTCAGCTCTGGCTATTTGTTTTTTTGTAGATTCCTTAGTGTGTTATTTATCCTATTGCTGAGTTGAGGTGTGGGGTCAAATTCCTCATTTGGTAGGTGTTGATATTTGCAAGTAGTTGTTGTGCTTTTTGGATGTAATCAGATTTATTTAGGATGACCGCCATTCTGCCTTTATCTGCTGGTAGTATGATTATGTTCTTATCGTTTCTTAGTGATTTCAGTGCTTCCCTCTCCTTGGTGTTGTGGTTATGTGTTTGTCTTTTCCTTATTATTATAGGTACGACAGTTTGTTCTCACTGTTTGTTGTGTCTCTTCTGTCAGTCCATTGTTCCTGAGTGTGCATTCTAGTGCTGCTAGGAAGTCTGCTGTCTTGGCGTCCCTGTGGTTGTAGTTGAGTCCCTTGGCCAGTATTGTTCTTTCCGTGTCTGTGAGCTGTCTGTGGGAGAGGTTTTTAACCCAGGTGTAACCTAGATACGTCACTGTTTGACAGCAGTTCGAATTTAGCTAATCAGTTTAAATTATGCTCCAAGAAACTAAAACCCAACCGAATCCCAATTTTACTGCATTGATAACATCAAACCAATGAGATGGTTCTATGTTTTGGAGTATAAAAACAGGCATTTTGGGTAGTTAGCTACAAAGAGTAGCAACTGCCATTGAAAGTCGATTATTCACAACACTCTGTACTAAAGTTACATTTTCATCTGAAACTTCTTTGCGGCAGAAGGCCGATTATGTTCCAGGGAAATCTACAAACAGGAAAAGATCGCCACCAACGATGACAGCCACTGCCTGGTTTTAAAGATTTATTTGCTGTACATTTATTTGGGATTTTATTGGATCAGTATATTTTTAGACAGTTTGAGGTAGACAACAAATCTTTCAGAGAAAGGAAGCGTAGAGTTGCAAATATTTGTGTTTTAATGTTCAGTTTAGAGTTTAAGGATAAAAATGATATTTATTGACAAATAGCAAAATTTGTTGAGTACTCTGTCACTTATACTTGAACAAATTACGAGGCCAGATGAGCTTTTATGCTTGTTTTATTTAGTTACCAGAATGTTCCACCACCATGTAATAAAAATCGACAAGTATTGCGTGGAATGCAGCATTAATCTGGAAGTAGGGGAAGGGGTGCGAGCAGAAGTGCAGGAAATGTGTCAGTTACAGCTGAAGGCTGAATACGCATCAGAGTTTGGGGTAGGATCAAAGGAAAAGTGGTTGCCGGGAGGGGGATGTTTCTCAGGTGAGATAAGGGAGTTCATGTTGCTGGTCCCACACTGGAATTCAGCATATGATGGATTTCAACAGATTTTAGCATTTCAACAGATATGACTGATCCAGAGAGATTGGGTGCATTCAGTCTCACTCAGCTGGTCATGTGTTCAAACACAGAGGGAATCCCAGACTGAAGGATGCAAAGGAGACAAAATTGAAACTGCAGCTCTTCACTTGCATCTTGTCGGAAGCGAGTCGTGAAAATGCACTCATGAGAAGGTCATTTGATAAACAGATGGAAGGCAGGAGGATGGTGTTTAAAATCATATCAGCCAAAATCAAATGGCTGAATTGTATCGCTGAGTCGAATGGGTGAATTCACCTCCTGTATCTTATCGACTTAGAGACATTAGAAGACATTTAACCAAATATATCAATGGACTGAGAAACCAAAGTCATCAAGAAGCATCACTGAGAAGATGAACTGCCTCTGGTTCACAAAGAGGATCATGAAGTGTATCCAATCACAAACGGAAGCATGAAAATGGGCGAGGCGACATCTCTGGGTTACAAAGTTGTTCTGAAGATGACATATTTGATGTATTGCAGACAAGAGGAGATTTACTTTATGTTCTCGGAGAGTTGCAAATGCTTGGAATGTCCTTGCCCATAGACCAGAGACGTTGATTTTTTTTTTAGATACAGGAAGATACATATATGAATAATAACAAAGTCAATGGTTATTGTGTGGGGACGTTGAGCTCAGGACACTGTCTGATCACCCAGAATCATACTGAATGGTCGAGTAGGTGTGAAGAGCTGAAGGTCATTTAAAGGACCTTTATGTATTCCTGTACCTGTAAGAAACAGCTTCTCCTCCTGGGTCAGCATTCTGACATTGGTTGCTGTTTGGAACAGGTTGGTTCGGTGATTCAAACTTGGGTAGTCTTGACAAATGGGCCTTTGCCTGTTGCTTTTTACGACTTTAATATATTATATATCTGACATTCTGCAGGACGTTTTGTAATCGATATTTCTCGGAATATTCTGTTGATGGCACTCCCTGAAGCATTCTACACCCGATATTCCATAACTGACATTACCCAGAATGTTCTATACCTAACATTCTGCAGAACATTTTATACCCAACATCTTAGGAATGTCACACACCCGATATTCCCCGAAACATTCTTTACCTGATGTTTCCAGGAAAATTCTCCACTCGACATTGATCAGAACATTCTATACATGGCACTATCAAGAACATTCTACACTCAACATTCTCTGGAATATTCGATAGCCAAAATTCTCTGGAAATTTCTATATCCGACATTCTCTGGAACCCTCTATACCCAACATTCTCTGGAATGTTCCATACCAGTTATTGTCCAGAGCCTTCTATACCTGAAATTCCCCAGAACATTCTACATCTTATCTTTCCTGGAAAGCTCCATTCCCAACATTCTCCAACATTTTCCATACCGGACATTCCCTGGAAATTTCTATACCCGGCATTCTGTGGAACATTTTGGAACCAATATTTTCAGGAAGAGTTTGTATCCAAATTCTCAGGTAAAATCAATGTACATCATTCATCAGAACATTCTTTACATGCCATTCTCCGGGACATTCCGTACTCATAATTTCCCCGAACATTCAATACCCGACATTCTCCAGAATGCTCATAACTCGACATTCTATGAAACATTCTACACTCGACAATCCCCAGAATATTATGTTACCAACATTCTCCGGAACATTGTATACCCGGCATTCTTTGAACATTCTATACCCGACATTTCAGGAACATTCTATAAACGAAAATCTCTACAACATCCCCGACCTGACATTGCCCCGAGCGTTCGCTATCCCTAATTCTCTGTAATGTTCAGACCCAACATACCCCCGAAAATTAAATACCCGACATTCCCATGGAACATTCCATACATGACATCTCCCAAAAACTTTCCTTCCCTACATTCCTCAAAATATTCCATGTTCGACATTCCCCAGAACGTTTCACACCCGACATTCGACGTAATGTTCCATATGTTACATTCCTGGAACATTCTACCCCTGAAGTTGTTGTTAATGACTGAACGTCGGGGAAAGAGATCCCTTTCCGGAGAGAAGGAAACACTGTTCTGAAGTCAGCTCAAGCAATTAAAGGGATGAGTATGTTTTCCCTGCATATATTTACTTCACGACAGAGGATCGACCACAACGTATACTAAAACACGGAAATTTGCAACCTTCACTTGTCTTCAAGGAACTGGGAGAGTATCCTTCAGGATGGCAATGTTTTCACGCTCCGTATAAGGAACTGGAATGAAGTAACCTGTGTCTGCTCTCAAGTCATCGAGTGTGTGAGAAAGTTCTGGAAGTCATCTGTTCTTATGGATGTGTCTCTGTGTGTTTGGGGAGGAGGAGGGTTTCTTGTGTCTTGCGATACATTGTTATAAGTAATTCAGAACTTAACTTTTTTTTAATGTCAACTCCAATTACAGCGACAATGCTCTGATCATAGCAATGCTCTTCAAAATCTCATTGGGTGTCCAGTCAAAGTTGTCACTTTGCCGTCAGGCTGATGTACTATGCGTTTGTTTGTTTTTTCCCTCACAGTTAACGTAGTGACGATCTACATCCTGCTTTATAAAGATTGTGGGTTGTCTCCATGTGTCAGACGTTATCTGGTGGCCATGGCAATCGTGGATCTACTGGTCATTATCCTCGACCTGTTACTACGGCACATTCCCATTGTTTATAAGAAGCAATTCCATTTCCTTCACTACATCCCCGTGTGTAATATCCACGCCGTGTTGCTTTATGCAGCCACTGACTGCTCTGTCTGGTTCACCGTCACTTTCACCTTTGATCGGTTTGTGGCCATTTGTTGCCAGAAGCTGAAAAGAAAATATTGCAGTGAGAAAACTGCGGCTGTGGTTCTGGGAACAGTGACTGTGCTGAGCTCCTTAAAGAACATTTTCTGGTATTTTATGCTCACCCCTCGATATCAGCTGTGGAACACCCCCTGGTTTTGTCACGGAACACATGCGGTTATGTTCTCCCGTGTATGGATCACAATCGAGTTCATCCACCACACTCTAACCCCGGTTCTTCCGTTTCTCCTGATCCTGCTGCTCAATGTTTTCACCATCAGACACATTTTAGTGGCCAGCAGAGCCCGTAAGAGATTCGAGGCTCACATGAATGGGAACGTTCAGACTGATCCAGAAATGAGAAACCGAAAAACATCCAGCATTTTGCTGTTTGTGATCTCGGCTAATTTCGTTCTTTCATGGTCAACGTTAATGGTGTTTACTATATAGTACAGGTTGTGGTTGATTGTAGATACCTCTATGTATCTATATGGTTTTGTGCAGGAATTGGGTTTCACGATGCAGCTCCTCAGTTGCTGTACTAACACTGCGATTTATGCCGTGACCCAGACTAAGTTCAGACAGCAGCTGAAGAATGTGCTGAAATATTCCTTTACCAAAATTCATCAATCAATTAAATTCAACCATTAAATAATCCATCCGGGATTTTCTCATTTCATTTCAATGTTTCAGCATCGTAACAGACTGACGTTAGTGCTGGTTTGTCCAACCATATCCATCTAGGGTTACAGGGACACATTTCAATGTTTCTCACAACTCAGGGACCACTGAGAAAAGGACCCTTCCCACTGACGGCACCTACTACTTCAGTTTGTCAACAATAAAAATCTTCATTAAAAAGTGCTGAGTAACAGAATTAATTGCATCGTTGCTTGACTTTGTGCTGAAGAAGCTGACCTGGAGGGAGACACACTCAGCCACTCCACTTGGTATTCAGGGAAAGAAAGGGGATCAGGCGTGACCTCAGGAGTTGGGTTAACTTTATCTGCATTAGGGTGGTGCTGGAAAACCACAGCAGTTCAGGCAGCATCCGAGGGGCAGGAAAATCGACATTTCAGCTAAAAGCCCTTAATCAGGAATAAAGGCAGAGTGCCTGAAGGGTGGAGAGATAAATGAGAGGAGGGTGTGGGTGGAGAGAAAGTTTAAGTTAATCTGTCCTAGCTCTTATCTTTGGGTGCTCCAAACTGACCTGGTCTTCGGCAGAATTCATCTATCGACCCTGTTCCACACATCATCACTCAATCGCATCATTCTCTTTCTCTCTAGCTCATTCATTCTCCCTCTTACTTCTCGCCCCCACTCTTGGACTCAACACTCTTCCTACTCATTTCTCTCCCTCTCTCTCTCTGCACACTCTCTGTTTCTGACCCCCTTTCCCTTTTTATCGATCTCTTCCATCTCTCTCCCACCCTGGGCCTGTCCACCCATCTCCACTTCACTCTCTCTCAATCCCTTTCTCTCTCGCTCTCCTGCTGTTTCTGCCTTCCTCCTGCGTTTCTATCTCTCCCCATTTTCTCACTCCTCCCAACCCCCACATCTCTCTAAACTCTGCCCACACCCTCCAGCATCCCAACCATCTCCCGTGTCTGTGTCAGAGGACGAAGCAAGAACGAGCAAGAGAGTGTGTGTCAGATCGAAAGGGAGGGAGACAGATTCAGTCAGAGGGAAATTGAGAGATGGAGAGAGAGAGAGGGGAACTCAGACAGCTGGAGAGAGAGAGAGAGAGAAGGAGATGGGGACAGAGAGCCAGACAAAGGGAGAGGGTGAGAGATAATCAGACAGATGGGGAGAGAGGGAGAGAGTGAAACGATGGAAAATAGAGGGAGAGTTTCAGAGGGAGGGAGGGAAATAGACGAGGAGAGGATTAGACAGAGGGAAGGGTTGAGGGGAGAAGACAGAGAGTCTGGAAGAGGGAGAGGACGGAGTGAAGGAGGTAGGGAGAGATGCGGACAGAAAAATAGGGAATGAGGCAACGAGAAAGTGAAATAAGGAGGGACAGGCAGAGAGAAGTGAAGGGGCAAAAGGTGCGAGAGAGTGCGTTAATAGGCGTGATAGAAAGTCAGTGCGAGGGAGGGAGGGAGTTTGTGTGAGACAGCGATGAACTAGAGACAGTGAGGTGAAGGAATGAGGGAGGGAGACACTTCCAGTAAGATTCAGAAATGGCATGGGAAGGAGAGAGACAGAGTGTCAAACAGAGGAAGAGCGAAGGATGGGCTGAGGATGTGGAGAGAGATAGAGTCAGACCGAGGGAGAGGGAGGGAAGTACTGAAGAAGAGATAGAGAGAACCAGGAAGAGGGAGCGATAGAGAGTGAGAATGACCGACAGCGGGAGATATTGAATGAGATGGATCGAGAGATAGACAGACCGAGTGAGCATCAGGAAGGGAGCGAAAGAGAGACACCGGCAGTGAGAAGGAGAAAACGAACGACCGAGATAGAAGGAAGGCGAGAGACAGACAGTGGAAGGTATAGAGAGAATAATACTGAGTGAGAATTAGAAAACGAGAGTTAGACGACAGAATGTCAGACAAAAGGAAGTGGATTAGATTACAGTGTGGAAACAGGCCCTTCGGCCCAACAAGTCCACACCGACCCGCAACCCACCCATACCTATACATTTACCCCTTACCTCACACTACAGGCAATTTAGTATGGCCAATTCACCTGACCCTGCACATCTTTGAATGGTGGGAGGAAACCGGAGCACCCGGAGGAAACCCACGCAGACACGGGGAGAACGTGCAAACTCCACACAGTCAGTCGCCTGAGGCGGGAATTGAACC
Organism: Chiloscyllium plagiosum; assembly: GCF_037043375.1. Classification (NCBI taxonomy): domain Eukaryota; kingdom Metazoa; phylum Chordata; class Chondrichthyes; order Orectolobiformes; family Hemiscylliidae; genus Chiloscyllium; species Chiloscyllium plagiosum. The sequence continues at coordinate 97,578,110 of NW_028270151.1, forward strand.
CGGGTCTCTGGTGCTGTGAGGCAGCAGTGTTAACCAATGTGCCACCGTGCCGCCCACTAGTGATGGACCAAGTCAGACATTTCGGCAGAGGAAGAAGGACAATGGGAGGGAGGGAGAGGCAATCAGAGGGCAAGAGAGGGAATGAAGGAGTACAAGAGAAAGAGTGAGACAGAGGGGAAGAAACAGGTGGAAAGAGTGGCAAAGAGAATGGGGTAGAGGCAGTGAGGGCGAGAATTTGGGAGAGTTTGCGGGAGAGAAGGAGACAGGTCGAACACGGTGCTTCTGTGGTTAACCCTGTAGCCTCACAGCGCCAGGGACCTGGGTTTTACTCCAGCGGCCCCAGTTGTCCCGGAATGCAAAATTCTCCCCGTAACTACGTGTTAAATTCCTCTCTCTCTCTATTCCTCAGCTGATCAGCACGTGCATGGGCAACAAACCAGAGATACCAACTCTGTTTTATCCAGCTCTAAGCTTCCATTCTAACTCCATGAAATTTTGTCATAAAATCCCATCTCTCTTTCTGCCTATGTCATTGTGTCTATGTTGACCATGACATTTGTATGCTGGCTCTCCCCTTCAAGAAACCCGAAAACAGCTTCGGAGACATCACGAACCCTGGCACCTGTGAGGCAACACACCAACGGTGAGTCTCTTTCATTCTCACAGAACCTCCTATCTGCCGACCTAACTCTGGATTTCCCCAGACTAATGCTGTGCCCCTCTTCCGCTTCCCTCTGGGCAACAGGGACAGAATGCGCCAAACAGCTGTACTCCATTGCTAACTCCTGGTAAATCATCACCCCAACAGTCTCTGCCCAATTATGTATCATCACTTACCCAGCAGCCCCGTGTTCGCTCCTGCATATAGCGTGCATGTCGCCTTTACACAGTCTTTTTTTCCCAGCAGCAGTTACAGTGGGAGGAGGGATAGCGAGGACCAGGCACCTAATGGGAAGGTACTTAAAATTGACCTTCCCATCAGGTACCTGGTCCTCGCCATCCATCCTCCCACTGTAACTGCCGCCGGAAAAAAAGACTTTGACACACACATTTACGAACTAGACCAGACCACTCAAAGCATTGTTAAGCAGACGCACGGTGGCACAGTGGCACAGTGGTTAGCACTGCTGCCTCACAGCACCAGAGACCCGGGTTCAATTCCCGCCCGCCTCAGGCGACTGACTGTCTGGAGTTTGCACGTTCTCCCCGTGTCTGCGTGGGTTTCCTTGGGTGCTCCGGTTTCCTCCCACCATCCAAAGATGTGCAGGGTCAGGTGAATTGGCCATACTAAATTGCCTGTAGTGTTAGGTAAGGGATAAATGTAGGGGTATGGGTGGGTGTCGCTTCGGCGGGTCGGTGTGGACTTGTTGGGCCGAAGGGCCTGTTTCCACACTGTAATCTAATCCAATCTAATCATAACTTTGCAATTTGTATTGCTAAATATGAAATGGAAATACACAGAGAAAGTTATCTCGGTTGACTACCAGGTTTTAAGCAGAAAATTACACAATTAAACAAAAAGAACAGAATAAAGAACGCCTACATAACTCAGTTTATGCAGACTAGATTTAATTTTTCTCTTCCGAATACACACCACAGTCGCAATAAGCAAATTCCTTTGAAAAACATAATATTTGGAACATATGTTCACAAGTGAAAGTTAGAAGGGCAGAAAGAGACAGAGAGCTTCACAGCCTCTTTACACACAGCTGAAATCCAAACTGGTTCTGGACTGAACTGTTCAGCTAGAGAGCTGACCACTCCTCTTTCATGATGCAGGTCACTTCGAAAAGTGACCAGTTTGGCCTGAAGTCTCACCTGTTTACATATAACGAAAAACGGCGCGCAATACGCATCCTCTCTTTACAAAACCAGTCTAATTAGCAACAAAAGACGTTTACGAATCCTCTGAAAGAAAAACAAAGACACAGTATCCTTGAGAAAATGAACATCTTTTTAGCAATACGGGACCAGCTTTGTTACACCTCCCCGCATATAATGAACCATCAATACCAAAACAGTGCTTTATTTGTAAAAGAAAAAGCTTCAAAAGCAAACTTAGTCTTCTAAAACACACATATACACTACCTAAACTATACACTTGCAATCTTGCAAAACCACATGTGAATTCAAGCTGTGGCATGTCCACGACAAAACGCATCTATATCTCATGCAAGTCTCAATAATGAATCGGCAATCAAGTTTTTACAACCTGTCACATGCACAATTATCCATATAAATACTACACACTTCCCGACACACTTCCCGACATCCACTTGCAAAAGCAACATCCTCTCACCCTCCCCCCCCTCCGTGATTACCTCCACCATGGAGGGAATCCTCTTGTAAATACTGCCACACACTCTGGGACACGCCCTGTAACCACCAACACTCTCCACATCCCTCCCCATAACTACTGACACACCCCCGGTTACACTTCTGTAAGTACTGACAATCTCTCTGGAACACCACTGTAAATACAACCATACTTTCTGGGACCCTGTAAATATCGAAAGAATCCCCTGGAACCCCGATTAAATACCAACACACTCATTGGGACTCCTCGTGGAAATAGCGAAATACACTCCAAAACCACTCTGTAAATACAGTCCCCGGTGCCCCAATGGAAATACCGACACAATCCCCGGAATCCCAGGGCACATCTTGATAGCCAGAGACTTATTCCCTGGGCAGAAATTGTTAACACGAGGGGCCACAGTTTTAAGCTGTTTGGCAGAAAGTATAGAGGGGATGTCCGAGGCGGGTTCTTTATGCAGAGTTGTGAGAGCATGGAATGCATTGCCAGCAGCAGTTGTAGAAGCAAGGTCATTCGGGATATTTAAAAGACTGCTGGACATGCATATGCTCACAGAAATTTGAGGGTTCATACATTATGTTTACCTTACATGATGATCAATGGTCGGCACAACATCGTGGGTTGAAGGGTCTGTTCTGTGCTGTACTGTTCTATGTTCTACATTCTATCTCCTGAAAGAACAAACACACTCCCCAGGGACAACCCTTTAAACACCGACACTCTCCTTGGGACCATACCGTAATAACTGACGCAATCCACGTGACCATCCTGTAAATATGGACATACTGCTGAGGAACTTCCTGAAAATACCAACACACTCACCGGAAACCTCCTTTTAATCATGACCCACAATCCAGGCCCCTCTGTAAAGACTGACATACTCGACGGATTCCCCTGTAAATACCGCACACTCAATCAGAACCCTAGGTAAATACCAACATTAACCCGGGGAAACTCCATGCAACACTGACACACTCCCCAGAACACCAGTGTAAATACAGACACTGTCCCAGTGCACATTCACTGTAAATAGTAACATACTCCCTGGGAACCACCGTACGTACAACCACAGTCAACTGGACCAGTCCCCCGTAAACTCTGACAGGCAATCTATTGCTCCGCCATAAATACCCGGGGACCACTCGTGTAAATAGCGACACTCTCCCCAGATTCTGCTTACAGTACCGATGCACCACAGAGCCCCCCCCCCCCCCCCCTGTAAATATCGACGGTCTTCCTGTGAACAGCCCTTGTAAAATGCGACCCACTCCACGGGACACCATTGTCAATACAGAATGTCTCCCCGGACCCCCCTGTAAATATCCGCACTGTGCCCGGGACACCCTTGTCAAAACCAACACACTTAACGGGACCACTGTTAATGCTGACAGCCTCCAGGGGCACACCCCCTGGAAATACCGAAACATTCTCAGACAACTCCCAGAAATGCTGCCATATTCCCCGGTATGCCCAGATAAAAACCAAAACGCTCGAAAGGATGCCCCTTGTAAATACCGACACTCTCCCAGAACATACAACTGTAAATATTGACAAACTCCTCGGGAACCCTTTAGTTAATAACAATACACTCCCCAGGGTGCAGCTGTGAATACCATAACTCTCTCTAAGAACACGGAGGAGATAGTGAGGACTGCAGATGCTGGAAATCAGAGCTGAAAAATGTGTTGCTGGAAGAGCGCAGCAGGTCAGGCAGCATCCAAAGAGCTTATGCCCGAAACAACGATTCTCCTGCTCCTTGGATGCTGCCTGACCTGCCGCACTTTCCCAGCAGCACATATTTCAGCTCCTCTCTCCATGTACACCCCCTGTAAATAATGACACATATCCCAGGACCAACCTGTAAATACTGACACGCTGCCCGGAAGCATTTTCACGGCGGGTTGCATCTGTACAGGACATTGGTTTGGCCACTTTTGTTATATTGCCTTTCATTCTGGTCACCCTACTGTCGGAAAGATGTTGTCAAACTTGAAATGGTGCTGAAGAGACTTAAAAGAATGTTGCAGGTGTTGGATGGTTAGAGTTAAAGGCAGAGTTTGAATAGGTTGGGACTATTTACAAGTGTTAAGGCTGAGGGCTGACGATAAAGAGTTTTATAAAATCATGAGGGGCATAGATAAGGTAAACAGTCAGCGTCTTTTACCCAGGACAGGCGAGTCCAGAAGTAGAAGACAAAGCTTTAAGGTGAGAGGGGAAAGATTTAAAAAGGGACATGAGGGACAACATTTTCACTCAGAGACTGCTGTGCGTATGGATTGAGCAGCCAAAAGAGGAGGTAGAGGAAGGTGGTTACACCATTTAAAAGTCATTTGGATGGAAACATGCATGAGAAGTGTTTAGAGGGAGATGGGCCAAGTGCTGGCAAGGGAAACGAGAGTTATTTAGAATATTTGGTCGGTATGGGCGATCAGACCGAAAGGTATTTTTCCGTGCTGTTCATCTCTGAGACGCTATTGCCTCTTGAGTGGATAACAAAGGAACAGGAGGAGGCTATTCAGTTTCTGAATTCTGTCATGCAGCTTGTTTTCTCAATTGCTGAGAGTAAAATACAAAAATACATGATTCAGATTTTGATGGTGTTTTACAGAAACAGGAGGAAGGCATTTAGTCAAGAGAAGCTGTAAGGAATGTGAAGAGGCCATTCAGGCCCTCGACTCCATTCCACAAGAGCAGCAGGTGAGCACAAAGATATTGGAGCCTGTTAATCAGTAGCAGGAGGACGACATTTACTTTCGCAAACCTTGGATCAGGAGGCATCAATCAGCTGCCCAAGATTGGGACACAGGAACAGGATGCAGTTATTCAAATGCTTGAGACTGGGGCACAGGGAAAGGAGGGAGTCACTCAGAGCTCGAAACTGGGGCACAATGAAATCTGGAGGTTAGTGAGGCCCCGGCATCCTGTTTTGCAAGGACAGCAGGAGGTGACTCACACCCCACCTGTATGGGACACTGGAAGAGAAGGGGAGTTTGCTTGGAACAAACAGAAATATATGAATAAGTTGCATTAGTGGTCCATTCAATCCTGCCCCACCATTCACAAAGACCATGGTTGATCTGATTGTGATTCCCTCATTCCATTTTACGGAGACTCTCCTCTCTGTAGCCTCTGCTCCATTTGTTGGTCATGTTGCAGATTCACATGCTGCAACAAAATTCAACATGACTCATCCACAAGTATGGGTCGAACCGGTTGAGTCAGGATTTGAGGGGTCCAATGACAAGAATGAAAACACAAAATAAAGTTATTGTCAGATGTTTAGTACTCTCACATTCGCAATCCAACTCACATAACCAGCCCATCCATTACATATTCAGGATGGAGCACTGCGTAGATCCGGCTAGTGTACAGCTGTATGCAACCCAGCAATGTCCAGAGTGAAGCTCTGTGCAGCTCACACCAATGCTTGATCTATAATCCTGGACTAAATGTTCAGTGTGGGGAGCTGTGCAGTCCACACTGGTCCATTCAAATATAAACCCTGGCTGTTTCATTGTTTGGTAACAGTGTGTTAGATCACTGCCCAGTGTGGTGAAAAATGTAACCAATGCTGGAAATAACAGAATTTACAGTTCCCATCCATTTACAGCTACATATCTGCACTGTACCTTGACAGGGGGTGCTGCGAATGTGAAAATCACTGCGAGGAAGAGACATAAATGGAATCAATTTAAATACCAATAGTTCTGATTAAGGCGCATATCAGTCTAGTATTTAAAGTTGAAATAACTGAGATAATATCCAATGAGGTTTTGTTAACGGTGCAAAGATGTAAGAGGGGGTAGTAATGTTATAGTGGTTGCACTATAAGCCTCCAAATAATCAATGGGAATTAGAGGAACAAATATCTAAGGAGACTGGCGAGACATTCAGGGTTTTCATAATAGGTGATTTTAATTTTCCTAACATTGACTAGGAATTCCAGATGGTTAAGAACTTAGATGGAACGTAATTTGTTAAGTGTGTTCAGGAAAGCTTTCACAAACAATATATAGAGTATCCTACTCGAGAAGGGACAAACTCGACCTACTGTTGGGAAATAGGGCAGGATAGGTGACGGAGGTAAAGTGGGGGTTCACTTTGGGAAAAGTGACGAGAGATGTAATAATGTTAAAATAGTTATGGTAGGGACAAAATTGGTCCACAGATTTAAGTTATAAATTTGGGCAAGGTGTATTTTGTTGGAATTAGACAGGGGATTGGAGGAGATGATTGGAGTAGTTTGTTTCCAGGTAAAGGGATCCCGGGCAAGTAGGAGGGTTTCAAAAGTGAGATAGCTCGAGGTCAAGGTCTATATAGGAATGAAGGGAAAGTGAGGCTGGAAGAGAGAACCCTGGATGACAAGAGATATTGAGGCTCTGAGCAGCAAAAAATGAGGCGTGGCTCAGGTACAGGCAGCTGGCAACAATGGAATCCCTGGAGGTACACAGGGGATACAGGAGTTTACTGAAGAAGGAAATCAGCAAGGTGAAAAGGGGGTATAAGATAGCCTTGGCTGAGCAGATTAATGTGAATCCAAATTCAGTATAGTAAAGAAAAAGAACAACTAGAGAGATAGGATGCCTTAAAATCCGAAATAGGCATGCATGTGTAAAACCTCAAGAGATGGTTGAGTTCCTCAACTCCCCCTCTGTGGTTACCATGAAGAAAGACATGAAGACCTGTGACTTTTGGGACGTTAATTGTCTTATCTTGGTACAGTTCATATCACAGTAGAGGTGCTGATGGACATATGAGAATGCATAAAGTCAGATAAATCTCTTGGTCCTGACCAGATACATCCAAGAGCACTGCAAGAGGCGAGAGAAGACAGTTCAGGGGCTAAGGACCCGGAAGACTGGGCGGTAACAAATGTGCCCTTACTCAAGAAGGGCTGCAAAGAAAAGCCTGGGAAATATAGACCAGTAAGCTTCACATCTGTTTTCGGTAAACCACTTGATAAGGTTCTGAGATATAAGATATGCATGCATTTGGAAAGACAGAGTTTGACTTGGAGCAGTCAGCATAACTTTGTACGTGGCAGATCATGCCTTCCAATTTTTGTTAGAGTTTTTGAGGAAATGACCAGGAAGTTTCACAAGGGCAGGGTGGTGTACATAGTCAATATGGATTTCAGTCAGGCCTTTGATAAGGTTCCACATGGTAAGCCGCTCTGGAAGGTTAGATCGCATGAACTCCAATGTAAACTGGAAAATTGGAGACACAATTGGCTTGACGTTATGAAGCAAATAGCTGTGGTGGAGTTATGCTGTCGGGCTGGAGGCCTGTGACCAGTGGAGTGCCTCAGTGGTCGGTCCTGGGCCCATTGATGTTTGTTATCTATATCAATGATTTGGACCAGAGTGCACAACGCAAGGTTAGTAAGTTTGCAGATGACTCTAAATTCGGAGGCATCATTTACAATGAGAAACATTATCAGAAGTTGCAACAGTACCTTGGACAGCTGAGGAAGTGGGCTCAGGAATAGCAAATGGCGCTTAATATAGATAAGTGTGACGTCTTGCATTTTGGAAAGTCAAATCCAGGTAGGGGTTTAATGGTGAATGAGAGGGTCTTAAGGAGTGTAGTGGAAAAAAAAAGGACATTGGAGGTCAGGTGAACGGTTATCTGAAATTTGACTCACAGATACACAGGACAGTGAAGAAGGCTGTTGGCACACTGGCCTTTATCAGCACATTGAGTGTGGAAGTTGCGACGTTATGTTGCAGTTGTACAGGATGTTGCTAAGGCTGCAGTTGGAGTATTGTGTTCAGCTTTGTTCACCTTGCTCTAGAAAGGATAGTATTGAACGAGAAAGAGCGTAGAAGAAATTTACAAAGATGTTTCCTGGGCTAAAAGCTCTGAGTTATAGGCAGAGGTTGGACAGGTTAGAACTTATTGCTTTACAACGTATCAAACTGAGAGGGTTCTTATTGAAGTGTAACTCTTAAAAAATCATGAGATGCGTGCATGGGGTGAATACTTCAAATGTTTTCTTAAGGTTGGGGAATCACGGACTGTTGTACATCCATTAATATTTGGAAAGAAAAAAAATATATAAAAAGGAACCTGATGAGCATTTTTTTTTACACAGAGCGTAGTACGCATATGGACCGAGCTGCCAGTGGAAGTGATTGAGGTGGGTACAATAACAACATTGAAAGGGCATTTGGACAAATGCAGAGATAGGAAATGATTAGAAGGATACAGAGCAAGTGCAGGAGCATGGAGTGAGTGTGGATGGAGACTTTGTTTTGCATGGACCAGCTGGGCCAAGTGGCCAGTCACACTGGCAGTCTGGAGCAGTGTGACTGTAAATGAGTGTGTTTTGGAGTGTAGGCAGAGTGGGGGAGACTGAGCAAAAATGTCATTGAAGGATATGTTCACTGGTTTCAGAATGTTGAAATGAAGAAATTTCGATAGTATCATGCAACACGGGTCAGTATTATGAAGAATTATGAGTGAAAGGGATATTGCTGTGAGTTCAAGCGATGGAGACTTTTGGATGAGTATTTGTTCTGCAGCTTGTAACCGGGAGTGAGGACAGCAGAGTCTTCGCCTCACTGGGGTGAATCCAACAAAAAAACTGTTTCAGTGACATTTTCATTGAGTGTGACATAAGGGTTGTCTGCACGAGGCTGAGCTAGTTTCCTGCTGCTATCTTACCAAACCCATCCCATTAACGACCACCCCACACCATGGTGTCCCTCTCATTCAATATCAGCCCGATTCTCCCACCCATCATGACTGGAGGTATTCAACATCGCCCGGATGTCCCTGGATATTCCGTGATTCTTGACACTGGGGCCATCTTTAAAAGGTCAAGGGGCACACGGTTGAGCTTTCTCAGTTTGGAGCTGCCCTGCACATTTTACCCCGAGCATGGCAGCTAAGGGGAAATTACACCACAGGTTGTCGACAGAGGCACGGAGGGTCTGGTGGATGAACTAGTACAGAGGGGGACCATTCCCTTCCCAGAGGGATCACACCAGCAGACCCATCGAGCATGGTCTGAGCTCACTACCTACCTCAGTGCAGTATCTACGGTTTGAAGAAATGTCCAGCAAAACAGGTCAAGCATCAATAACCTTCCCCACTCTGTCATGATAAGGGTCACTGTATTCTCTCTGCTCCCTCACACTCATTGTATGTCTGTTACCGCACCGGCTCCTGAACAAGGCTCATGCTCTTCCACTCTCGCTACTGCATACGGCACCGTCGCTCTCTTTCTCTCTTGCATTTCTAATGCCCCCCACACAGTTATAGAATATTCTGGAGAATGCCAATTGTGGAATGTACCTGATAATGTTCCAACTTATTCCCAGTTTCAGTAAAACGGCAGTGCCCCAGTGTGTAACATGTAAGAGGATGGAGTAGATATGTACGCTTTTCAAATCACACCCAATTAAATTCCATCATTAGGCCATTCAGTACTTCACACATGCTTCAACATTCAATACGTTTGGAGGGGATCTGATGGTTTTTTCAGCTCCATGTTACAGGAACTTTTAATCATTCAACTGCCAGTTTCCAGCTACCGAGCAGACGATTCTCAGGCACGTTTTACCCCGTGTTTCTTCCAGCATGTGTTTCGAAGGCATTTCCTATGGGGACGGACTCTCCTAACAATATGTTTCATCTAATTTTTAAATTCATACAATAGTCAGCATACTTTCCACAGACCAATCAAAAGCTTGCACTTATTTTATGGTTATCGACCTCCAATCACAATTATTCATTCTGGTTATTTCACTTGTCTCACCTTATTGTATTCAGTGAAAGACAGCTTCCAAACACTTGTCTCAATATAAAATACAATTTCTAGCTGAGAGCGTTTTTATCCTCGGCCGTTATCATGACCGTTATCTCAAATATCCCTTTTTCCTTGTCATGAAAGCTTATTTTGTTCTTTGTCTGTGATAAATTCTGTGTGTAACAGTTACACAGTCTCCCACTGAGCTGGCTGGATGGTTGGTTTGTGATGCAGAGGGAGGCCACCAGCGTGGGTTCAATTCCCCGCACTGACTGAGGTTACCATGAAGGGGATGCTCTCTCAACCTCACCCCATCACCCGAGGTGTGGTGAACTTCAGCGTAAACCACCATGAGTGGTCTAATGAGAGTTCTTTGGGAGCTATTCTATCAATGTTAGCATTTTAATTATTTTTACATTTTTTAATTGAAAAATAGATTTTTTATTATTATATTAAACCAATAACAAAACTACACAAATAACAACAAAATTGCACCCACGTGCATGTACATACAAAACATGTTAAAGTCTCTAAACGGACAGAATAAAAACAAAAATAAACAATAAATAATAAATAAATAATACAGCTCAGAATAACAAAACGATAGCTCTTGTTCTTCGAGAGCATTAACTGATACACATTCATATGTTCACAATTCTTCATATTTGATTCATTGGACTTAATGAAAGCCCATTTTAGAGTGGCAGACAACACTGCATCGCGGTAATCCAAAAAGGGTTGACATATCTTATATAAATCTCTGGTTTTTGGTGCACCATACTGGTGAGAAAGTCCAAAGGGATATTCTCCATGACGAGCTCACGACGACCCAACAGACCCGGTGGGTTTTCAGACATCCAACACAAAGAATATTTTTCCTGGCACAGGAAGTATGGGGGAGGTACGAAGTGAGTATTTTGCATCAGTATTTACTATGGAAAAGGTATGGAAGATATAACATGTAGGGAAATAGATGGTGACACCTTGCAAACTGTCCATATTACAGAAGAGGAAGTGTTGGATGTCTCAAAACGGGGAAAGGTGGATAAATCCCCAAGACATGATCAGGTGTACCCGAGAACTCTGTGGGAAGTTAGGGAAGTGATTGCTGAGCCTTTTGCTGAGATTTTTGTAATATGGATAGTCACAGGTGAAGTGCCGGAAGACTGGAGGTTGGTTAACGTGGTACGAATTTTTAAGAAAGGTGGTAAGGACAAACCAGGGCACTATAGGCCAGTGAGCCTGATGTTGGTGGTGGGCAAGTTGTTGGAGGAAATCCTGAGGGACAGGATGTGCATGTATTTGGGAAGGCAAGGGCTGATTAGGGATACTCAACATGGCGTTGTGCGTGGGAAAACATGTCTCACAAACTTGTTTGAGTTTTTTGAGGAAGTAACAAAGAGGATTGACGAGGGCAGAGGTTTGATTTCATCTATATGGACTTCAGTAAGGCACTCGACAAGGTTCCCCATGGAAGACTGATTAGCAAGGTTAGATCTCATGGAATACAGGGCGAAGTAACCATTTGGATACAGAATTGGCTCAAAAGTAGAAGATTTAGGGTGGTGGTGGAGGGTTGTTTGTCAGACTGGAGGCCTGTGACCAGTGCAGAGCCACAAGGATCGGTGCTGGATTCACTACTTTTTGTCATTGACATAAATGATTTCGATGCGAGCATAAGAGGTACAGTTAGTAAGTTTGCAGATGACAACAAAATTGGAGGTGTAGTGGACAGCGAAGAGGGTCACCTCAGATTACAACAGGATCTTGACCAGATGGGCCAATTGGCTGAGAAATGGCAGATGGAGTTTTATTCAGATAAATGCGAGGTGCTGCATTTTGGGAAAGCAAATCTAAGCAGGACTTATACACTTAATGGTAACGTCCTAGGGAGTGTTGCTGAACAAAGAGAACTCGGAGTGCAGGTTCATAGCTCCTTGAAAATGGAGTCGCAGATAGATAGGATAGTGAAGACGGCGTATGGTATGCTTTCCTTTATTGGTGAGAGTATTGAGTACAGGACTTGAAAGAGCATGTTGCAGCTGTACAGGATATTGGTTAGGCCACTGTTGGAATATTGCGTGCAATTCTGGTCTCCTTCCTATCGGAAATATGTTGTGAAACCTGAAAGGGTTCAGAAAAGATTTACAAGGACATTGCCAGCGTTGGAGGATTTGAGCTATAGAGAGAGGCTGAATAGGCTAGGGCTGTTTCCCCTGGAGCATCGGAGGCTGTGGGGTGATATCATGGAGGTTTATAAAATTATAAGGGGCATGGATAAGGTAAATAGGTAAAGACTTTTCCCTGGTGTCAGGCAGTCCAGAACTAGAGGCCATAGGTTCTGGGTAAGAAGGGAAAGATATAAAAGAGACCTACGAGGCAACTATTTCACACAGAGTGTGCTACGTGTTAGGAATGAGCTTCCAGGTGAAGTGGGGAGGCTGGTACAAGTGCAAGTTTTAAGAGGAAGGCTTTGGAGGGATACGGGCCGTGTGCTGGCAGGTGGGGATAGATTGGTTTGCGATATGTGGTCAGCATGGATGGGTCGAAGGGTCTGCTTCCATGCTGTACATCTCTACGACTCTGACTTACATTAATCTTTGTTTGTTGGTTCACCATACTGGTGAGAGTCCAAAGGAATATTCTCCATGATGTGCTTACAAAGACGCAACAGACCCGTGGAGTGTTCAGACATCCAACAAAACAGAATATTCTTCCTAGCCCAGAAATCTAGGACAGCCCAGCCATCTATGAAAACATCCATGCTAATTCACATGCTCAGTGCAAGAATCCTCCAACGACAGCGCCAACATTATTCCAGCTGCTTGACACCATTATTTTAAGGACACCAATAACATAGAAACAGATTTCCCTTCATTATTATATCGACTTGTATCTGTAAGGTTGCTATTTCCAAGAAAATATAATAAATTACATCCTATGTGTTCGCTTTGACAATGAGTCAGTTTTCCTGTTTTCCTGCGAGCTGTTCATCGCAACATGGCGGCTTGTGTAACACTCCATCCACCACCAGTAATATTTACTCCCAGTTAAACCAGCATATGAGATGCACTACTGGTACTCCATCTACCAGCCACTTGGATGGACCAACATCAAATGGACTGGAACGTCTCAAGGGCAATTATTACTGGTCTAACTCCATTAGAATCCCAAATCAATTGAAAAGACAATCGGATTTTCGATAATTTTTGGAAAATTTATTGATCTGATGAGCTTGCTGCTGTCTTTATAGTTGTGTTATCTACGTCCATGAAACCATTTTGTGCATATGTTAAAAGAACAAAAAACACTTAGGTCACAGATAATACAAGGCAATGCAACATTTAGCAAAAACTGCCAGGGCATAGTAGGCTATACTTCTTCAGGTAACTGGGAATAACATCCGTTCGTGTGTTCTGGCTGGCATTGATGTATTGGGCTGAAGGGTCTATTTATATGCTGTATGACTCTCACTTTAATTGTTGAAAACAGAGAATGTATTCTCACTATTTCCATCCCTTGCGTGCATCAAATGGTGAGGAATACAATCTCCAAGGTCACACAGCACACCGACTTGAAGCTATCATTCTCCATTCACAATCAAATGGTTCAGAACCCCGTTTCTCTCTTTTTTACATACCTGTTCGTTTCCCTGCACCACAAGAACCCCTGGGGTTTATCACCATATTCTGAATAGAAATTACACATAGGTAACAGAATGCTGGCCTTGCTAATAAAACTCACCTCACAAGAAGAATTGAAAGGAATGTGCAGGATTAAAGTTATCCATTCGACCCAATCTAATTTCTAAAGCAGTTTCACGGCAGGTTTTTACTTTGCGCTATGCTCCTGACCTTTCTCCAAAACCATGAAACTTCCCTGAGTGTTTTTGAGTGCTGTTTAAAAGTCACATATGGAAAGCTGTGCCCAATAATCTGAAAAGAAAAGTCTTCATACGCATGAGAATCATCTCATAATTTTTCGGTATCTAAAGACAACAGAAATGCAGAAACTGGCATCCGGAGTAAGTCACCAATATAGCTCCGTCATGCAATAAAATATTGGATGATCTGATTGTGACCTCAATCACACAGTCATAGAGTCATAGAGATGCACAGCATGTAAACAGACCCTTTGGTCCAACCCGTCCAAGCTGACCAGATATCCCAATCCAATCTAATCCCACCTGCCAGCACCCGGACAATATCCCTCCATACCATTCGTACTAATATACCCATCCAAATGCCTCTTAAATGTTGCAATTGTTCCAGCCTCCACCACTTCCTCTGGCAGCTCATTCTATACACGCACCACCCTCTGCATGAAAACGTTGCCCTTTTATATCTTTCCCCTCTCAACCTAAACTTGTGCCCTCTAATTCTGGACTCTCCGAGCATGGGAAAAAGACTTTGTCGTATCCGTGCCTCTCATAATTTTGTAAACCTCTATAAGGCCACTCCTCAGCATCCGATGCTCCAGGGAAAACAGACCTAGATGTTCAGCCTCTCCCAATAGCTCAAATCCTCCAACCCTGGCAATATCCTTCTGAATCTTTTCTGAACCCTTTCAAGTTTCACAACATCTTTCTGCAATATTACACGCAATATTCCAACAGTGACCTAACCAATGTCCTGTAAAGCCGCAACCTGACCTCCCAACTCCTGTACTCAATACTCTGACCAATAAAGGAAAGCATACCAAACGCCTTCTTCACTATCCTATCTACCTGCGACTCCACTTTCAAGGAATTATGAACCGGCACTCCTAGGTCTCTTTGTTCAGCAATACTCCCTCGAACCTTACCATTAAGTGTATAAGTCCTGCTTATACACTTTAGTGTATACGTCCAGATTTGCTTTCCCAAAATGCAGCATCTCGCACTTGTCTGGATTAAACTCCATCTGCCACTTCTCAGGCCATTTATCCATCTGGTCAAGATCATGTTGTAATCTGAGATAACCCTCTTCGCTGTCCACTACACCTCCAATTGTGGTCTCATCTGCAAACTTACGACATGTCCCTCTTATTCCTCCTTTGCCCTTACACTGTTAGTGCATCGTTCTTAGTCAAGAATCTGCCTGTCTCTGCTTTAGGAATGTTCAATGTTTATCCTCCATTGCTACCTGGGATGAGTTCACAAATACACGACACTTTGAGAGAATTAAAACAACCAACATTTTCTTTACTGTGACATTCTTTACAGCCAGTCCACTCACACAAGCTGAAATATTGTTTTAGAATTCAACTTGCAAAGACGACTTGGAATTTTTTGGCCTTACCAAGATCACATGTTGTTCACCTAAACTCCAGCAGATCCAGAGTCAGTCAGTTCAAGATTTCCTCCTGAAATAAACGTTCTATACAGGAGTCAGTTGAATGAATCTTCTCTGGACTGATTGGCATGTCAGTATGACCATTGTTCTCTCGATGTTGTCTCGCCACTACTCTGCAAAACTGTTGAAAAATTTCCGTACTTTTGCATCTCTTCTGTTTCAGAAAGTTTCCACATTTATCTTACCTCCCTCAAAGCTTTATGCACACATAAATGTTTTATTATGTCATCCAGGTGCCCGATTCCTCTATGCCTCAAGTCAATCTCTCCATTGAAATAATAGACTGCCTTTCAATTCAACCCGCCAACATCTATGAGCGCACAGACAATATTCCCTACAGTACTCCATACAACAATATTTTTCTGTTCACTTGACAGACCTTAATCTCTTTATAGTTTCAAATGTTCTTCACATCTTGCTTTTCTAACAGTTTCAATTGTCTGAAATCCTCCCTAATACAGACAGAATATTTGCACAAAGAAATAGATTGTGGCCACATTCCAATGGAATTGACAATGTAATATTTTAATCAATGTCTAAACTATGAAATTGTGACAATGCAGTCCCATCACTCAGTGCCCAAAACTCAAAGTAGGGACAGATGATGTGGAATGAGTGTGGGTAGAATGGAGTAACGGCAAAGGTGAAAAAAACATGGCTGGATTTATGTACAGGTATACAAATTGTAGTCAGGAGCTGGGGCAGAGGACACATCAGGAGGTAGAATAGAAGTGTAGAAAAAGCACAGTTATAATGATTGGGAGGATTTCAATATGCAGCTGGACTGGGAAAATCAGGTTGGTAGTGCTTTGTAAGAAAAGGAATTTGTGGAATGTCTACAAGATGGCTTTTTCGAGCAGCTTATGGTGCAGGTAACAAGGGAACGGGCAATACTGGATTTAGTGTTGTGCAATGAGGCAGACTTGATAAGAGAGCTTTAGGTAAAGTAAACTTTATGAGGCAGTGATCATAATATCAGTGAACCCAGTCTTCAATTTGACAGGAAGAATAAAGAAGAGTTAACAATATTACCACTGAATAAAAGCAAATGCAAAAGCATGAGGGAGGAACTGGGTTAAATTGATTGGGAGAGTAGGCTAGCAGGAAAGACAGTGGAACAGTAATAGCGGGAGTTTCTGCGAGTAAGTCAAGAGACGCAGCAGAGATTCATCCCAAACTGAAAGAAGCGTGGTAAAGGGAGGATGAAGCAACAATGGATGACAGGGGAAATCAGGGATAACGTAAAAGCAAAAGAGAAATCAGATAACATGGCAAATGGCAGTGGGAAACCAGAGGATTTAGAAGCTTAAAAATACCATCGGGGGCAACAAAATAAGAAATAGGAGGAAGAAGATTAAATATGAGGGTAAACTAGCCAGTAATATTAAAGAATGTAAGAGTTTTTTTTAGATATACAAAGTGCAAAAGAGAGGCAGAAATGGATATCCGGACGCGGAATACGATGCTGGAGATATAGTAATGGGGAACAAATAATGGCTGAGAACCCGAACAATTATTTCATGTCAGTTTTAACAGTGAAAACACGGATAGTATCCCACAAATTCAAGATAACGAGGGGACAGAGGAGAAATTAATCGGACAACTAAATGGGGAAACAAACTGGACCAGATGGATGATATCCCAGAGTTCCAAGGAAGATAGCTGAAGAAATGGTGGATACATTTGTGGGGATCCTTCTTGAATTTCTAGAATCAGGGTGAGGATCGGAATACTAGAAAGCTGCTAACATGACACCCTCTTTAAAAAGGGAAGAAGGCAAAAGGCAGAAAGTGATAGTACAATAAGTCTAACCTCAGTCGCGTGTAAGATCCTGGAATCCATTGAGAAGAATGAGGTTTTGAATACTTGCAAGTGAATTGTAAAATTGGGCAAAGTCAGTATGGTGTCATCAATGGGACGTCATACCTCATAAATCTGTAAGAGTTATTTGAGGATGTAACAAGCAAGTGAGACAAAGGAAAGCCAATGGATGTTATCCACCTGGACTTCAAGAAGGACTTTGACAAGGTGCCGCACAGGAGAGTGCTGAGTAAAATAAGGCCCCATTTTGTTCGAGGCAAGTTACTAGTGTGTGCAGAAGCTTGGCTGTGTGTCAGCAAGTAGAGAATGGGGACAAAAGGGCCCTTCTCAGGATAGCAACCGATGACAACTGTTGTTCCACAAGGCTCAGTGTTGGGAGCGCATTTTTTTTTACTTTGAACATTAACGATCTACATTAATGTACTGAGAGTATTCTCGCTCGGCTTTTAGATGATATAAAGGTAGTTAGAGGGACAGATAGCATTGAGGAGACAGGGAGGCTGCAGAAGGATTGAGACAGGATAGGAGAGTGGGAAAAGAAGTGGCAGATGGAGTACATCTTGGGAAAGCGTGAGGTGATGCACTTTGTGAGGAGGGAGAGAGGCATGGACTATTTTAAAAATGGAGAGAAAATTCAGAAGTATGAAGTCCAAATAGAGTTGCGACTTCTCGTACAGGATTGTCTCAAGGTAAACTTGCAGGTTGAGTCAACAGTTAGAAAGGTGTTGTATCTGCTGCACAGTGTGTTTAATGTCTTCTATTCAGCAAAATAACTGACTCAACTCTTACAAACAATTATATTTGTTTATTGAGCACAATCAATGTTAGGACAATAAAGTTTACTATAAAGTAATGAAAAATACTGCAAACTGCCTTCTGCTTTAACTTAACTTTGACTGATTGTGTACTACCACACTAGAAATTGGCCACGCTTCACGTGGTAATGCCTTCTTACTCTTCCGATGGTCTTGGTGTTGTCTTCTTTCTCAGTGGTTATTCTCCAGTTCCCGCACTCTGTGATTCTTATCCTTCCAAGTCTTCAAGCCCTTGGAAGAGTATAGAGGATCTTCCAATGGAATGATCCAGTTCATTTACCCAGGTCAATCAGTCCCAACTAAGGGCTGGCAGATTGATGGTCCAAGGGTGACATTCCATTGTCCCATTAAAGTCCATCTTCAGGTGGGTATTGCAGGGTCTTTCGCTGTCAGGTTTGGTTGCAAACCATTTGTGGGGAGCTGTAGCCTGTCTGGATTCTGCAGCTATGAATTAGCACAGAGACTTTACTCAAGGCTGGGATCCATTTGCCAGCATGCTTTAAACATTGTTCATTTTTATAACTCCATGACAAGTTTATTAATATCCATCATACGTTCATTGCTTCGGGTGGCCTATCCTGTCAGAAAGACAAATAAAATGATGGTATTTCTTTTGAGAGGACTTGAATATTAAAGCAGGAATGGATTTCTGGGCTTTACAAGGCTCTGATCAGACCGTATTTGGAGTATTTTGTGTTAGCATCATTTAAGATTTATCTGGACAGATACATGAATGGGCAGGATGCAGAGGGATACTTAGAAAACAGACGGCAGGTTTAGACAGAGGACCCCGATCGGTGCAGGCTTGGAGGGCCGAAAGGCCTGCTCCTGTGCTGGAATTTTCTTTGTTCTTCGTGCTTTATTATTCATTCTAAAAATTGCAAGCTTTCAACATATAGTTTGCTCCAATTTAATAACATAAACCATTTCTTTATTTGACAATGCATGCTAAATGATTGTCATTTCTAAATTAGAGTCAGAGAGATGTACAGCATAAAAACAGACCCTTTGGTCCAACCTGTCAATGCCTACCAGATATCCCAAGCCAATTGAGTCTTACCTGCCGGCACCCGGGCCATATCTCTCCAAACCCTTCCTATCGTATACCTATCCAGATGCCTTTTAAATGTTGAAATTGTACTTGTCTCCACCATTTGCTCTGGCAGCTCATTCTATACACGTACCACCCTCTGCGTGAAAAAGTGTCCCCTTAGGTCTCTTTTATATCTTTCCCTCTCACCCTAAACTTATGTCATCTAGTTCTGGACTCCCCTACACCAGGGAGAACACCTTGTCTATTTGCCCTAATCATGCCCCTCGTGAGTTTATAAACCTCGATAAGGTCACCACTCAGCCTCCGAAGCTTCAGGGAAACAGCCCTACCCTATTCAGGCTCTCCCTTTAGCTCAAGTGCGCCAACCCTGGCAATATCCTTGTACTTCTTTTCTGAACCCTTTTAAGTTTCACAAGTTCTTCCGATCGGAAGGACACCAGAATTGCACACAATATTCCAAAAGTGGCCGAACCAATGTCCTGTACAGCCTCAACATGACGTCCCAAAGCTTTTTCTCAATACTCTGACAATTAAAGGAAAGCATACCAAGCGCCTTCTTCACTATCTTATCTACGGGCGACTCTATTTTCAAGGAACAATGGAACTGCACTCCAAGGCGTCTTTGTTCAGCAATACTCCCTAGGACCTTACCATTAAGAGTATGAATCCTGCTAAGATTTGCTTTCCCAAAATGCAGCACTTCGCATTTATGTAAATTAACTCCATCTGCCATTCCTAAGCCCGTTGGCCCATCTGATCAAGATTATGTTGCAATCCAAGGTGACCTTCTTCGCTGTCCACTACACCTCCAATTTTGGTGTCATCTGCAACTTTACTAACTACACCTCTTATGCTCACAGTCAAATCATTTATATAAATGCTGAAACGTCGGGGACCCGGCATTGATCCTTGTGGCACTCCGCTGGTCACAGGCCTCCAGTCTGAATAACAATCCTCCACCGCACCCTCTGTCTTCTACCTTTAAACCAGTTCTGTATCCAAATGGGTAGTTCTCCCTGCATTCCATGACATCTAAACTAGCTTACCAGTCTCCCATGGGGAACCTTGTCGAACGCCTTACTGAAGTTCAAATACACTCTGCCCTCATCAATCATCATTTTACTTCTGCAAAATAAATCAATCAAGTTTGGGAGACATGATTTTCCACTCACAACGCAATGTTGACTATCCCTAATCAGTTCTGGCCTTTCCAAATATGTGTACATTCTGTTCCTCAGGGTTCCCTCCAACAGCATGGGCACCACCCCTGTCAGTCTCACCGGCCTATAGTTCCCTGGCTTGTCCCTACACAGAAAATAACAACCTTCTTTCAATCACCTTAAAATTACGTCCCTTGTTGAAAAAACTCTGGCTATTCAATCTTCGTCTCTCAGCATCTTGTACACCTCTATCAAGACAGCTCTATCTTCGCTTCAGGGAGAACAGTCCTCGCTCCCTCAAACTTTCTTCCTAAGACATGTCCTCCAGTCCTGTAGCATCCTAGTAAATCAGCTCGGCACACTCTCTGAGGCTTCCCCATGTTTCCTATAATGAGGCAACGAGAACTGAACATAATAGCCCAAATGTGGTAGAACCACAGTTTTATAGAGCTAAGCATTAACCTCGTTGCTCTTAAATTCAAACCCCTGAAAATGAAAGCCAACATACCATGACCTTGTTAACAATCCTATCAACTTAGGTGGCAACTTTGTGAGATCTATTGACATGGACCCCAAGATACCTCTGTTCCTCCGCATTGCCAACAATTCTGCCTTTAACCCAATATTCTGGATGCAAATGCAACCTTCCAAAATAAATTACTTCACACTTTTTAAGTCTGAATTCTATCTGCTACTTATCAGCCCTGCTCTGCATCCTGTCAAAGTCCTATTGCAACCTACAACAACCCTCCACACTATTCACAACCGCCCCCAACCTACATCTCATCGGCAAACTTACTAACCCAGCATTCCACTTCCTCAGCAAAGTCAATTATAAAAGTCACAAAGAGCACAGGTCCCAGAGCTGATCCCTGTGGAACACCATTGGTCAATGAGCTCCAGGCTGAATACTTTCCATCTGCTACCATCCTCTCCCTTCTATGGGCCAGCCACGCCTGTATCCAGACAGCCCAAATTTCCCTGCGTTCCATGCCTCTTTACCTTCTGAATGAGCCTATAATGGGGAATCTTAACAAATGCCTTTCTAAAATTCTTGTTCACCACATCTACTGGTCTTACTTCACCAACATGTTTTTTTCACATCTTGAAAGAATTCAGTAAGGTTTGTGAGGCATGGCCTGCTCCCCAAAAAACATGCTGACTATATCTAATCAAACTATTGTTTTCTAAGAAATTGTAAATCCTGTCTCTCAGAATTGCCTCCAATAATTTACCCACCATTGGTGTAAGACTGACTGTTCTATCATTCCCAGGGTTATCACTATTTCCTTGCCTGAACAAGGGAATAACATTTGTCACTCTCCAATAATTTACCACTACTCAAGCGAGGATACAAAGATTATCATCAAAGGCACCCCAATCGCTTCCAGCATTTCCTGGAGTAACCTAGATTATACCCCATCTGATCCAGGAGATTTATCTATCCTTATGTTTGCACTTCAATCAGTCTGTACTTCCCCTCAACTTGTCTACACCCTGTCCAACCAACTGATTCAATGCTTTCCATGTCAGTGCAATATACAGTGCTGCCTTCCTGAACAAGTACGGTTCCCAACATCCTGCGAATCACTGAATCAAAGAAAAAGGAATGCACCATTCCCTTCCTGATAAAGAGCTCATGCCGGAACCGTCGACTCTCCTGCTCCTCGGATGCTGCTTGATTTACTGTGCTTTTCCAGCACCACACTTTTCGACTGTGACCTCCATTAACTGCCGTCCTCACTTTCTCCACTACTGTGCACCCCGAGCAGGGAATTAACCATCCGAAGCTGATTGTCTGGAAAGCTGACTGCTCAGTTCTGGAAAGTTGCACTTCATGAACACAGTTTTTAAACAAAGAAATTACAATTCAACAAATGTTCATTCCGTCCCAGAGTTACAATTTTGGTTCATGGTTTGGGCAGTCTGATAACAAATAGTGAATGATTGAAGAACTCCGAGGCACAGAGTATTCCAGGTGTTATATTCCAGCTTACGTAAATACTGGCACTATTATCAGACAGACTGTCGTGATAATAACATGAGTTGACATTTGGAGGTGGAACATTTTTGCCATCACAGAGACGTGTTTGAGAGATGTCATGGTTAACAACTCAAAATACTGTTGTACTGGAACTATATGCAGGACAGGAAAGGGTGTTAAAGTGGACGTAGTGTTACATTCTTTATTAAAGAACAGTTACTGCAGTAAGGAGGGACAATACCTTGGACATGTCTTCAAATGAGGCTTTATGGGTCGAGATTAGGGTCCAAACGATGACAGGCACTCTGCTGGGGATATTTTATAGAACCCCAGAAAGACGAAAATACAGGAGCAAATATATAATGAATTCACTGAGGTGTTTAAAAACCAATTCACTGAAGTGTGAAGGAAAGCAAGACCGAAGATGGGAAAGCAAGGCTGGAGATGTTACAGAGATAGGAAAGCAAGGCTGGAGATGTTACAGAGATAGGAGTGCACGGCTGGAGATGTTACAGAAATGGGAAAGCTTTGATGAGGTGAGCTCTGGTCAGCCATGTAGGTCTGAAGGCCACCAGATGCACGGAGAGTGCTTTCCATCAGAGCAGCTCAAGGTCATTCTCAGGCACACAGACGGAATGGGCAAATAGATTCACATCTGAACTCATATCTCCTAGCCTGACAATCTGAAGCTGTGCACAGACATTCTGGTAAACATCTCCAAAATTAGGTCATCAAGGTCGGCCTAAAAGTCTAATCAAAAATAAATCAGTCATTCAGACTAAAATATCCTTCAGGTTCCACAACCCATTCCCGGTCTCATCCTGCAGGTTCTATGAATCTCGCTCCCTCTAACGTCTTGCAAAATCCCTATCCCCTTCTATATTTGGACCACCCTCCAGATTCTGCAGCCCTTCCTACCTCGTAACATGACCCGGACTCTAAAACTCTTCCTTCTTCTGCAATATTCCCTAGAAGGGTACTGTAGGATGGTGGGGGTTACAGAGTTAGGGAGGAATATCAGGATTTGAGGATTTTGCAGATATTAGTAATATTGAAGTGGCTAAAATTGGCTTCGATAATTTTGACAGTTCACGCTAATAAAGGAGGTTACAGAGCTAAGGAGGATTATAGGGACTGGAAGACGTTTCACAGTTTATGGGTTTTGTGGGGATTGGAGGAAGGTTCCAAAATAGGGAGGGTTTAAGATTGAAGGTTTCTGCTGATAATCTTTATTGGGTTAAAGGCAGGGTTCTTGGTAGTATGGAGTAAGAGAAAACTCCATAGATCCTTCACATATGCCAGCTGTGTTGAAAGGGTGTGAAGAAGGCGTGTGATGTCTTATAATTCTTTAGCAAGGTGATTGAGTTTATGACCTGTGACGTGAGGCTGCAGCTCCATATAGCTCTGGTTAGTCCACTCTTGGAATATTGTGTTATGTTCTGGTCGCCTCATTATAGGAAAGATGTGGAAACTTTGAAGAGGGCGCAGAAGAGATTTATCAGGATGTTTTCTGGATTGTAGGGTAGGTCTAATGAAGAAATGTTGGGAAAGCCAGGCCTTCTCCCATTAGAATGAAAAGGATGAGAGCTGATTTGATTGAGGTGTACGAGATGATGCGAGGCGTACAGAGAGTGGGTGGCCCGAGAATTTTCCCATTGTGAAAATGGCTATTAGGATGGGACATAATTTTATTGTAATTGGAGGTAGGTTTATGGGAGATTTCAGAGGTAGGTGCATTACGCAGAGTGGTAGATGTGTGGAATGCACTGCCAGCGTTGGTGGTAGAGATAGCTACATTAGGGACATTTACTTAACTTTTGGACATGCACATGGATTATAGTAAAATGAATTTCTAAAAATGGAGACCTGTGCCCAGTACTGTTCCACAGGATCCGTGCTGGATCCACTGTTGTTTGTGATATACATAAATTATTTGGAGGAAGGAATAGTTTGCCTGATTAGCAAATTTGCAGATGACACTAAGATTGGTGGAGTAGCAGATAGTGAAGGGGACAGTCAGAGAATACAGCAGTGGAGAGATGGGAAGAGAATTTGCAGATGGGGAGCCCAATCCAGGCAAATGCAAGGTCATGCATTTCAGAAGATGCAAATTCAAGACCAAACTAAATGGAAAAGTCCTGGGGAAATCTGACGTACAGAGAGATCTGTGTATTCAGGTCCATTGCTCCTTGAAGGTGACAACGCAGGACAGTAAAATGGTTAAGGCGGCATACAACATGATTTCCTTCACTGGATGAGATATTGAGTAAAAGAGTTGGCAGGTTATGTTACAGTTGTATTGGAATTTTTTTTCGACCACATTTGGAATAATACATGCAGATCTGATCACCACATTATCAAAAGGATGTGGATGCTTTGGAGAGGGTGAAGAGGAAGTTCAACAGGATGTTGTCTGGTATGGAAGGGGCAAGTTATTTAGGAAGTTTGAATAGATTCGGATTATTTTCATTAGAAAGACAAAGGTTGACTGGGGACCTGATTGAGGTCTACAAAATCATGGGATGTACAGACAGGGTGGATAACAAGAAGCTTTTTAATCCCCAGAGTGCGGGTGAATAGAACAGATGACAGAGTTATGGGGGCTTTAACTTTCCAGATATTAACTGGGAAAGCTATACTTCGAGTTCGTTAGATGGGTCGGTGTTTGTCCAATGTGTGCAGGAGGGTTTCCTAACACAATATGTAGACAGGCCAACAAGAGATGAGGCTACACTGGATTTGGTTCTGGGTAACGAACCAGGCCAGGTGTTAGAATTGGAGGTAGGTGAGCACTTTGGGGACAGTGACCACAATTCAGTGACTTTTACTCTAGTGATGGAGAGGGATAGGTGTGCACTACAGGGCAAGAGTTATAGCTGGTGGCAGGGAAATGATGATGCGGTGAGGCACGACTTAGGTTGCTTGGCTTGCAAAAGTAGGCTTCAAGGCATGGGCACAATTGATATGTGGAGCTTGTTCAAGGAGCAACTATTGAATGTCCTTGATAAGTATGTACCTGTCAGGCAGGGAGGAAAGGGTCGTGTGAGGGAGATGTGGTTTAATAAGGAATTGGAATCCCTTGTTAAACGGAAGAGGGTGGCCTATGTAAAGATGAGGCGTGAAGGTTCAATTGGGGTGACTGAGAGTTATAAGGTATCCAGGAAGAACCTGAAGAGAGAGCTAAGAGCAACAAGGACGGGACATGAAAAGTCCTTAGTTGGTAGGATTAGGGAAAACCTTAAGGCTTTCATAGGTATGTCAGGAATAAAAGAATAACTAGGGTAGGAATAGCTCAAGTCAAGGATAGTAGTGGGAAGTTGCGTGTGGAGGCTGAAGAGATTGGGGAGACACTGAATTAATACTTTTCGTCAGTATTCACTCAGGAACAGGACATTGTTGCCGAAGTGAATACTGAGTCACAATTAATTAGAATGGACGGCTTTGAGGTATGTAGGGAAGAGGTGTTGGAAATTCTGGAAAGGGTGAAAATAGATAAGTCCCGTGGGCCTGATGGCATTTATCCTAGGATTCTCTGGGAAGCAAGGGAGGAGATTGCAGAGCCATTGGCCTTGATTCTTATGTCCTCGTTGTCTACAGGAATAGTGCCAGAAGACTGGAGCATAGCAAATGTGGTTTCCTTGTTAAAGAAGGGGAGTAGGGATAACCCTAGTAACTATAGGCCGGTGAGTCTCACTTCTGTTGTTGGCAAAGTCTTAGAGAGAATTGTAAGGGATAGGATTTATGAATATCTGGATAGGAATAATGTGATCAAGGATAGTCAGCATGGTTTTGTGAAGGGCAGGTCATGCCTCACAAACCTTATTGAATTCTTTGAGAAGGTGACTAAGGATGTCGACGAGAGTAAAGATATAGATGTGGTGTATATGGATTTTAGAAAGGCGTTTGATAAGGTTCCCCATGGTAGGCTAATGCAAAAAATGCGGAGGTATGGCATTGAGGGTGAGTTGGAGGTTTGGATTAGGAATGGGCTGGCTGGAAGAAGACAAAGGGTAGTAGTTGCTGGTAAAGGTTCATCTTGGAGTGCAATTACTAGCGGTGTTCCGCAAGGATCTGTTTTGGGACCATTGCTGTTTGTCATTTTTATAAATGACCTGGAGGAGGGGCTAGAATGTTGGGTGAGCAAGTTTGCGGACGATGCGAAAGTCGGTGGAGTTGTTCACATATAGGAAGGATGTGTCAGTTTACAGCGGGATATAGATAAGTTGCAGAGCTGGGCAGAAAGGTGGCAAATGGAGTTCAATGTAGGTAAGTGTGAGGTGATTCTCTTTGGTAAGAGTAACAAAAAGATGGGGTACTGGGCTAATGGTCGGTTACTTGGTAGTATGGATGAGCAGAGGGATCTTGGTGTCCATGTACACAGATCTCTGAAAGTTGCCACCCTGGTAAATAGTGCGGTGAAGAAGGCAGATGGCGTACTGGCTTTTATTGGTAGAGGAATTGAGTTCTGGAGTCCTGAGGTCATGTTGTAGTTGTATAAGACTCTGGTGCGGCCACATCTAGAGTATTGTGTGCAGCTTTGGTCGCCATACTATAGGAAGGATGTGGAGGCACTGGAACGGGTGCAGAGGAGGTTTATCAGGATGTTGCCTGGTATGGTGGAAGATCGTATAAGGAAAGGCTGAGGCACTTGGGGCTGTTTTCATTGGAGAAAAGAAAGTTTAGGGGTAACTTGATAGAGGTGTACAAGATGATTAGGGGTTTAGATAGGGTTGACCATGAGAACCTTTTTCCACGTATGGAGTCAGCTATTACGAGGGTTGCATAGCTTTAAATTAAGGGGTGGTAGGTATAGCACAGATGTTAGGGGTAGATCCTTTACTCAGCGAGTTGTGAGTTCATGGAATGCCCTGCCAGTAGCAATAGTGGACTCTCCCTCTTTATGGGCACTTAAACAGGCATTGGATAGGCATATGGAGGATAGTGGGTAAGTGTAGGTTATGTGGGCTTGGAGCGGCGCAACATCGAGGGCCAAAGGGCCTGTACTGCGCTGTATTTTTTCTATGTTCTATGTTCTGTAAAGCGCGTCGTAGAGACTGGAGGACCAAACAGAGATATGGAGGGTAGTCGTGACTGAAGATCTTCATAGCTATAAGAAGTGTTACTTCTGCAGATTATTTAGACATGGAGGGTGTGGAGTCTGACGGATCTTCCAGAAAGACAGTAACTCTGTTTGGAGACAGTTTCATAGATAAGGAAGCATAAGAAACCTCCTCCGGTTTGGTCAATTTGGGAAGGATTGTAGGGGAGTGTGACGTTTACACCGATAGGGGTGAAAGAGCTGGAGAAGGTTCTGGAGTAAATGCATAGA